>NW_027531999.1:8756758-8782842 GCF_008692635.1 Crocuta crocuta | reverse complement strand
AGTCTGTGAGGGGGCGGGGTGATGTATACGCTCTGTGGAGAAGTATGGAGGGCAGGAAGGCAAGAAGATTTCTAGCACTAGAAATTCACCATGACACTGCGGGTGTGATCTTTTGTGGAGGAGGCTTACATTCCTCACACCCAGCACACCCTGGACTTCGTTTTGTGTCCAAAATGAAAGCTTAAGTTAACCAGGCAGGGAAAGTGCCCTCAAGGCAAACTCTGACTCACATTTTCTAGTGTTCTGTTTATCTTGCTGCGTTCCCACTTCCGTTGAGTGTTTTGTCTTTGATATTCCCTACTGTGGTGGTAGCTTATTAATGCAATTACAAAGATTTTATTTAATCCAAGATTTTTCATTAATTGCAACAAAAGGGTAATCAGGATGTCTCATGTCTACTCTCTGATTTTAAAAAAAATGTGTGTTTTGAAAAGTAAGATGAATGGACATTTTCAGAACTTCATTTAGAAGAAATTCTTTACAACAAGAGCTTCTACTTCTGTGGTGTTGCTTTTGAAAGTCTCTGAGCCATATCCTTGCCACCATCCCTTCCTTTTACTTGAGTTTCTTTGTTTCTCCATGTGATTTATTCCTTTCTCACTGATGACTTCTCTGTCTCCTTCAGATTTTTCCCTAGTGGCAGGAAAAGCTAAGACAGCTCCAGCCACCTCTCTTCCTAAACATCAGCCTCCTCACCATGCCATCTGTTAGTTGTTCTTACCTCTTGACTACAAAAGAAAAGCTTCACCGGGGGCTCTGTGTTTTCGATAATGTTTTAACCATGTATACCTGATTTTGCTGGAAAGGAAACCATCGCGTACAGAGGACAGCTATCCTTGCCCACAAGCCAACCTGTAAAGTTCCGTAACTAAATTAACTAGAGTATTGATTATTTTTTTTATCCTCTGGGTATTGTATTTTCTTTTGTCCATCATGATATCGCTAGAGAAGGATAGCTTTGTTTCTGAAAGAGAGGCTGTCATTGAACAAAACCAGCACCTGCAAAGGCAGTGGGTAACAGAGGTAGAAGGGAAAGTGTCAGAGACAGCAGGTCCCCTAGAGAAAATGTGATGTACTAGCATCTTATATAAAATGACAAGAAAAGGGGCGCCTGGGTAGTTCAGTCGGTTAAGTGTCCGACTTCAGCTCAGGTCATGGTCTCACGGTTCGTGGGTTTGAGCCCCGCGTCAGGCTCTGTGCTGATAGCTAACTCAGAGCCTGGAGCCTGTTTCAGATTCTGTGTCTCCCTCTGTCTCTGACCCTCCCCTGCTCACGCTCTCTCTCTCAGAAATAAATAAAACATTTTAAAAAAATGACAAGAAATGGAAATCTAAGACTTGACAGTACTGGGCAGTCAGAAAAATCATTTGTACTGAATTTTACGCCCTTTGCCTGGTTATAATAGCCATTCAAGAAAATGAAGTTACCGTGTTCACTCTTACTGTTACCAATAGCAGCAGCATTCTTCCGGGTCTCTGCAGGGCCTTAGAGGACTGCGTGGCTCTCTGTGAAAGGATCCAGTGCACCGCTATGCCCTGAGATCGATTTGCTCTGCAAGAAGTAGACTAAGAGGTGTATAAGTAGCTGACTGATTGACATTGACTGTGGAATGACTCCCAGAGGAGTAGAAAGAGTCAAAATAATCAAATTGCTCAGAATTACTAATGGATATGGAATTACCAATAAAAATGTATTTCTGATTCATCTGGTCATTCTTTCATAATCTCTCCACATTTGAATTAAATAAACAGAGTCTGATAATCCTGTTGCTAGTTGTTTCAAGAAATAAAAAGAGATGACAAGCATTAAGTGCATGATTATGAAATTATGACAAAATACATATGTATCTGTTAAATAATCTTAAGTAGCCCTTGGCCAGCATTGCCAGTGGATGACTGACTGTCTAATTAATATCTAATTAATGTCTAAAGAACATTAATGGCTCTTTCTCCATTTCCCTCTGACAAGTACATAAACTGTACACTATGTTATGGGCTGGTATTTTTTTTTTTTCCAGTAAAATGAAATTCAACTTACAGGGGCATGTTTACATAGGAATTTGAGAACTACATGTCATAAAGTTCTTTTTAACAAATGGGCATGTCTTCTTTCCTTCATGGATATGTTTATTCATGTCCCCTGCACCATGGACATGTTTATTTCTGTTCCTAAAGGAGAGCTGGGGGTTAAAAAATTGGCATCTGTCATCTCTGACTTATTCTTTATCTGCAGTTTTAGAACAAACTATAAAGTCAGTCTCTTTGAATATATAGTCCCTTCTCTGTGAAGCAGGTTTGTAGATATTTAATAAAGCTGCTATTCATATTGTTTTAATAATATAGGGGCACCTGGGTGGCGCAGTTGGTTAAGTGCCAACTTCAGCTTAGGTCTTGATCACAGTCTGTGGGTTCGAGCCCTGCATCAGGCTCTTTTGACAGCTCGGAGCCTAGAGCCTCCGTCGGATTCTGTCTCCCTCCGTCTCTGCTCCTCCCTTGCTCACACTCTGTCTCTCTCTGCCTCTCCTAAATAAATAAACATTAAAAAAAAATTTTTTTAATAATTTTAGGAGAGAATACTAGCATGCTAACATACGATCTAAAAGTTATAGTCAGTTGTGGGGCGCCCGGGTGGCTTAGTCGGTTAAGCGTCCGGCTTTCACTCAGGTCATGATCTCGCGGTTCGTGGGTTCGAGCCCCGCGTCGGGCTCTGTGCTGACTGCCAGCTCAGAGCCTGGAGCCTCTTTCAGAGTCTGTGACTCCCTCTCTCTCTGACCCTCCCCTGCTCATGCTGTCTCTCTCTCTCTCTCTCCTAGAAATAAATAAAAAACATTAAACAATTAAAAAAAAAAGTTATAGTCAGTTGTTAAAGGACTTAAACTGTTGTTTTAAAATTATTTTTACACCTACTTTGCTGAGAAGTATATTACATGCATTCATAGCACTGTGATTCTGACATATGAAATATTATTCCCTTTAAACATTAACCATTAGCAAAAAGATGGGGCGATTTTTGTCTTTATTTTAAATGTACAGCTAAACTTTGTCAGGCTGTTTCATAGAAGGTAAACCCTAAGCTTTTTCAATGTGTTTTTTGATTTTTATGTTTGTGCCTTATGTGGCCCAGAGAATGTTTGAACTTATTAGGTGAGAAAGAAGCTTAGTTGACTACCCCAGGATTTCTTATGCAGTTATTCCATGCAAGAGAGTAAAGATACTTCAGGAATCTTTGGGGAAAAATTAACTGTTTTAAGTGGGAAGGTTCATTACCAAGCAAAACAGAAGACAGTTTCCTGAGAAAGTATTTGACAGATGAACAGGTTTCAATCTATTATGTGTACATATATTGAGTATTTCGAAAGTAACACGTGCTCAGTTTATAGTAAATGACGTATTGCTCGTTGCTTATACATTTCTCTAAACATTTAGCCTTATGTTGGTCCTTTCTGTGTATTATTGATTAGAAACTTCCTTCTCTGATGTTGATAGCAGGAATAAAGACAGCAGGGAATGGGGAAGACAGGAGGAAAGGTCAAACAGCCCAGAACTGAAGGGCTTTTTGCAAAAGCTGACGAAAGACATCTCTTGTAATTGTTTTATTTAGTTTGTCCTCTTAATTATCTTCAACTTTTGTGATCAGAATTAGATCAGGGCTGAAATTCCCATTCCAGGCCCAGAATTCAATAACTTTTATTTATTTATTTTTTTAATGTTTTATTTATTTCTGAGAGAGAGAGAGAGAAAGAGAGAGACAGCGTGAGCAGGGGAGGGTGAGAGAGAGAGGGAGACACAGAACTCGAAGCAGGCTCCAGGCTCTGAGCTAGCTGTCAGCACAGAGCCCGACGCGGGGCTCGAAACCACAAACCATGAGATCGTGACCTGAGCTGAGGTCGGACGCTTAACTGACTGAGCCACCCAGGCACCTCAATAACTTTTTTAAAATTTTTTATTTTGAGATTATTGTGGGTTCACATCTAATTGTGAGAAATATTACAGAACGACCCCAGGTACCCTCCTCCCAGCTTCCCTCCATGGCAAAATCTTACATAACTGCAGCATAATACTGCAGCCAGGAAATTGACATTGACACAGCCCATCTGCCATATTCATGTTGCACCAGTTCTTCATGCACTCGTCTGTGCGCTCCCCTTTTATAGCCATGGCCGTTCCTTCCCAGCCTCTGTCAACGACCAGTCTGCATCTTGATTATTATGTCATTTCAAACATGCTGTATAAATGGCATCATATAGTATATAACCTTTTGAGATTTTTTTTTTTCCCCACTCACCATAATTCCCTTGAATATCTTTTGATCTCTGAGTAATTGGGGCACCTGAGTAGCTCAGTCAGTTAAGCGACTCTTGGTTTCAGCTCAGATTATGAGCTCCCAGTTTTGTGAGTTCGAGCCCCATGTCAGGCTCAGTGCTAATAGTATGAAGCCTGTTTGGGATTCTCTGTCTCCCTCTCTCTCTGCCCCTCCCCAACTTGCATTGTCTCTGTTTCTCTCAAAATAGATAAACCTTTAAAAAAATTGTTTTTGGGGGGTGCCTGGGTGGCTTAGTCGGTTAAAGCGTCCGACTTCAGCTCAGGTCATGATCTCAAGGTTCATGGGTTTGAACCCTGCGTTGGGCTCTGTGCTGACAGCTCATAGCCTGGAGTCTGCTTCGGATTCTGTGTCTCCCTCTCTCTCTGCCCCTCCCCAACTTGCATTGTCTCTGTTTCTCTCAAAATAGATAAACCTTTAAAAAAATTGTTTTTGGGGGGTGCCTGGGTGGCTTAGTCGGTTAAAGCGTCCGACTTCAGCTCAGGTCATGATCTCAAGGTTCATGGGTTTGAACCCTGCGTTGGGCTCTGTGCTGACAGCTCATAGCCTGGAGTCTGCTTCGGATTCTGTGTCTCCCTCTCTCTGTGCCACTCTCCCACTTGTGCTCTGCCTCTCTCTGTCTCTCAAAAATAAATAAATGTAAAAAAATTTTTTAATAATAAAAAATAAAAAAAATTTTTTTTTCGATCTCTGGATAGTATAATATTTGAATCTGGTCCCTTAATTTGGGTACAGGACAGTCTAAGTTATGCTTGCTTCAAAGATAACTAGAATTTGTTACTGATGGTAGAGAAAACAAAGTTATTTTACTATTGGTGGTGGTTTGGAAGATGTGATAATGCCAGAAAAGTACAGGAAGAAACTAAATGTACTCAAATAATATGTGCTGATTTTTATAAACTTCATTTTTCTTTGAATAAGCAAATAAAGCATAAACTCGCTCATGTTCTGGGACACGGAGTTTTCCGTGTTATCCATGGTTATTACCATGTTACAAGGGAGCTCCATCATTGTCAAAATACTACTGGAGATATCGTAGAGGATATTACAGCCCAAGGACAGATCTCATAGATCATGTCGCAAAGCTTAAAATCATTTTTATTAGACTGTTGTTATATCTCTGGTAAGAGGCTGTGGAAATTAAGATCCAACGTTCAGTTTTTCTTTGCCTGAAAAACTGACAACAGCAAGAGAATGTTTTTCTGTATCCCTTTTAACAGCTATTTTGTCCTGCATTGATGATTTGCTCATTACCGTGTTCAGTCTGGATAGTGAAATGGCCTTGTTTATTGCCAAGGCCTCATATGGAACTTTGACATAGTGTTTCATGCTTTCCTAACAGTTCTGGGCCCTCATCGTTTTCTGGTGTGTTCTTTGTAGAATGTGAGCCAATAGAGGCGATAGCCAAGTTTGACTACGTTGGGCGATCTGCCAGAGAGCTGTCCTTCAAGAAGGGTGCCTCCCTGCTGCTGTATCACCGCGCGTCTGACGACTGGTGGGAAGGAAGGCACAACGGCGTTGATGGGCTCGTGCCTCATCAGTACATAGTGGTGCAGGATATGTGAGTAGTGCCGGCTCCCACCGCCCAGCGCCCCCATCAGAAGATTCCAGCCACTGTCCTCAAACTGACCTTGGTCTTTCGGGAACAGAGCAGAAGGGATCGCAGAGCCCAGACCTCTGAGCCGGGCACAGTTCTTCGCCTTGATATTGGGTCTTTGCGAACGGTACTTTGGGGCCGGCAGGTTATCATTTCGCAAACACCGCCAGGTGATCTGGAGCAAGGGTTAGGGAGAGATGCATTTGGGAGCTTTCAGCCTCTTAGAAGGATCATCCTTGCAGAGAATAGCTTTAAGAACTGTAGTAACACTGCTGGTTCCAAAACCAGAGGCACTTGTCTCTTGCTGTCTTACCACTGCTTTAATTCAGATTCCCCAGAGGGAAGATACTGACCTAAAGTCTAAAGAGAATTATCTCCAGCCTTCTTCTTCTTCTTCTTTTTTTAATATTGCTGTAATTTTTTAATGTTTATTTATTTTGAAGGAGAAAGAGTGCAAGTGGAGAAGAGAGAGGGAGAATGAACCCCAAGCAGGCTTCAGGCTGTCAGCACAGAGTCTGACATGAGGCTTGATCTTGGGAACCATGAGATCATGACCTGAGCTGACCAACTGAGCCACCTTGGCACCCCTGCTATAATTATTTTTAAGTTTATTCATTTATTTGGGGGGTAGGGAAAGAGAGAGAGAGAGAGAGAGAGAGAATTGCAAGCAGGCTCTGCACAGAGCCTAATGCAAGGCTTGAACTCACGAACCACGACATCATGACCTGAGCCAAAATCAAGAGTCAGACGCTTAACTGACTGAGTCACCCAGGCACACCTTAATATTGCTATAATTTAAAAATATTTAAAGAGATGAGAAGACGCTCATAACCTATTAAGTGAAAGAAACAGGTTGCAAAACTATATGTACAGTATAATCTCTGTTTCGTGAATATATTTCCCAGTGCAGCAATTTAAGAGCAGTTTTTCAAGGGAAAGAGAAATATACTACATGCAATGCATATTGTGATTAAATCATTCAGCCTAATTTTAGAAATGTTAAAATGTGTATCTCGGAATCCAAGAAATATTAAGCGCACTCTGTACAGACATGCAGTGATCTGTATCTAAGTCACATAAACATATAAGTAACTGTGGTATAAATACCATACATATATATGCAGACATCATAGATGTGTATCCAGGCATAGATAAAAAGTACAGAAGGATATTTTCTAAAATTCTAGCAGTAGTTGTGTCTGCTCATTATGTCCTATTATGGGTGATTGTGATACTGCTATTTTTTGTATATCTGAATCTTACAGTTTACCAATGAAATTGTATTATTTTTATGATGAAAAAGTCATGTTGGTAAGAGAGAAAGACTTATAATAGGGAAATGCCATCCCTTATGTTTTTGTTCCCATTCATCTACCCAAAGACCCTCACTCCTGATTCTCATTGTTTCAGGGATGATACGTTTTCAGACACTCTGAGCCAAAAAGCTGACAGCGAGGCCAGCAGTGGGCCAGTCACTGAAGACAAGTCTTCATCCAAGGACATGAGCTCCCCAACAGACCGTCACTCTGATGGCTATTTAGCCAGGTAGGTGGAATCTGATCATCAAACTGCTGAACCTCCACTTTCCCAAGGGCTTTGAAGAGCCAAAGAACCCGCGGCTTCGCAGTATCATCCAGTGTGATAAGCTCTCCTATTTTCTCTCTCTTTTTGTTTGTGTCTAGACAAAGAAAAAGAGGAGAGCCACCCCCTCCACTAAGGCGTCCTGGCAGGACCAGTGATGGCCATTGTCCCCTCCACCCCCCACATGCTCTTTCCAACTCCTCCATTGACCTGGGGTCCCCAAACTTGGGCAGTCACCCCCGGGGCCTGCTGCAGAACCGTGGCCTCAACAATGACAGTCCTGAGAGGAGACGCCGACCAGGCCATGGGAGCCTGACCAATATCAGCCGACATGACTCCCTCAAGAAGATCGACAGTCCTCCTATTAGAAGGTCCACGTCATCAGGGCAATACACAGGCTTCAATGACCATAAGCCATTGGACCCAGAGACGATCGCTCAGGTAGGATGGATTTAATGGAGTGGCCGATGCTGTGTACCTGGGGTGTGATAAAGGAGGTATGCAGGATGTACTTTTTGTAGCCATGGTGTTTTGTACAGAACAGCTAAAGAAAACCAAAGAAGTGAGCTCCTTCTTTAAAGCCTGTCTCAGGGTGTCTGTAGAAGAACCATTGGTTACTGGAAGGACCCAAGTGATTAGGTTCATATTGATTTAAAGAGAAACATGGCAGAAATGTAGGGCCAGGGCGTCAGAAAAGTCTGAAAAAGAATAATAATGAAGAAGGACCAGCCCTACCAGATCCTACCAGATCCTGAATGCATGCCAAAGAGAATAAGATAGACAAATTGATAAAAAGAATGGAGAGCCCAGAAACAGATAAATGTTAGTGTATGATAAACATGACCCTTCCAACTTAAGAGAAACGATGGATTCGTCAATAAATAACAGGGGAAATAATGGTTAGCTGTTTGAAGAACAGCACGTCTCAATCCTGAGTCACTCTTGACTTTTCAACAGTTAGTACCGAGGACTTTGTAGGGTTTTTTCATGATTAAAATTGACAAAGTGAGGGTAAAACAAAATTAATGGATTTCCATCATTCTGCCATTTTTCCTCTAGTGCTTTTTTTCTCCAGCACAGGCCATCAGAAAATATGGTTATCACTAATGACAAAACAGGTGAATAGATTCAGGATTTGCCATTTTAATCTAAAGTATCTTCCAGCTTTCTGAAGCTTAAAGACAAACTAAATTAATCAAAGAAGAGAGTGAATGAGACAAAAAATGAAACAAACATGGGGAAGTATTAAAAATGGATTTTTTTTAATCAAGAGTACCCAAGGAGACCTGGGTACTGATGTGACAAATTTCCAAGCTATTTTCACTGTCCTAACTAAAGAAAATTTTGGATGTAAATTAGATTGTGAGGAGTTTAATGTGTTTTTTTAAAAATTAAACCAATTTTAAATGTACAACAGTTTCTCAGTAAAAATCAAAAAGACTTGACCTTTTGGTTTTTCTCTGTTTGAAGTACCATACAGGGTCCATTGAGACCTATACAGAACCAGTGATATTTGATTACAGCTGAATTTAACGATTTGAGAAATCCATAACATCACTGCTTATAATAAACAGGTGAAACAGGATGTAGGTTAGAGAGACAGGGAATTAGGCGCTTGGGGATGGGAAGGCATAACAAGGTCTGTTTAACCCTTTTGCTTCTAGAACCAGGAAATCCTTTCATTGTAAATCATCAAAACAAAACTCAACAGATAAACCAGGCTCTGCACCATCTCTCTGGGGCAAATACTTGTGTCAAAAAANAATCCATATGTTCAGCCTCAAATAGAAATCACATATGAAAACAATCACTTGGAAAGTGATGTCATCCTCACAAAATGGCCTCCAGCTGTGTCCTTTATTTCTCTTTCCATCTCATCTTCAGATTTTCCCGTGAGGATAAGTAAGCCCGCCATCATGGTGTTCATACCGAAAACATGCAGATTTTCTTCTTAAACAAATCAGTGGAGTCCCTGGTGGGGCTTATTTAAAAACAACAATATCCATATGTGGTCACCATATCTATTTAGCAAACCTTTATTGAGCACTTACTGTGTGTCAGGTCCTATGCTAGGCTTTATACAAGCAACGTTAAATCAATAACCAGCTGCTTTCTGAAGGTGCCAACAAGCCTGGGAGGGAGACAGGTATGGAAATCAGTTACCATTATGCAGCGCCATAAGGGTTAGGCTCCAGGTGAGCGACAGAAGCCCTGGGAGGGGCGCCTGGGTGACTCAGTCCGTTGAGCTGCTGACTTCAGCTCAGGTCACGATCTCCCGGTTTGTGAGTTCGAGTCCCATGTCGGTCTTTGTGTTGACAGCTCAGAGCCTGGAGCCTGCTTTGGATTCTGCATCTCCCTCTCTCTTCCTCCCTCAATTGCTTGCATGCACGCATGTGCTAGCTCGCTCTCGCGCTCTCTCTCTCTCTCTTTCAAAAATAAATAAAACATTAAAAAAATTTTTTTAACAAAGCAGCCCTGGAAGAGGAGAGACATGTTAGACCAGGGCAGTGCTTCTTCAGCCCGCCTGTCTGGCTCACACAACACTGTATGAAAAAACTCATAATGAGAAATTGTCCATCTTAACCATTTTTAGCTGTAGAGTTCAGTAAACTGTATTCACATTTTATGAAACAAATCTCCAGAACTTTTTCATCTTAGAAAACTGGAAACCTATACCCACTGAGGAACAACTTCCCCTTTTCTCCTCACACTCAGTCCCTGCCTATGACCATTCTACTTTCTGTGGCTGTGAATGTGGGACTTCTTCATATAAATGAATCATACCTCATTTGTCTTCTTGTGACTGGCCTCTTATTTCATTTAACATAATGTCCTCAAAGTTCATCCATATTGTAGCGTGTGGCAAGATTCCCATCCTCTTTAAGGCTGAATAATATTCCACTGATATATATACCATGTTTTGCTTATGTATTCATCCATCGATGGAATATGCTCTACTTTTTTGAAACATATATTTTATAATTCCCCCTTTACCATCTGAAGTAAATTGATAGATGATATACCTAATTTGAAAAAAACCTATGATGCTCTAAATATAACATAGAGAAAAAATACAAGGAAATAAATATTAAAACAATTAAGTGTATTTCAGTTCATGCTTGACTACACTAGAAGACAGTGTAGTAAGATGCTTTCATCTATGTATATAATCACCATAAATACAATTAAAAATGCGTTTTGATGGGTGCATCTGGGAGGCTCAGTGTGTTCACATCTGACTCTTGATTTTGGCTCAGGTCATGATCTCACAGTTCGTGGGATTGAGCCTTCCATTGGGCTCTGTGCTGACAACGTAGAGCCTGCTTGGGTTTCTCTCTCTCTCCCTAGCTTGCACTCTCTCAAAATAAATAAATATTTTTAAAAATGCATATTGATATAAGAGACAGTTAGGGCCTGTGCTCCGGTTATCGTAAACAGGATTTTCACCTACATAAATGTCTGAAGGATATTCAAAAGTGGAACAAGGGGTGCCTGGGTGGCTCAGTTGGTTGAGTGTCCAACTCAATTTCAACTCAGGTCAGAATCCTAGAGTTGTAGGATTGAGCCCACATTGGGGTCCGTGCTGAGCGTGGAGCCTGCCTAGGATTCTCTCTCCCTCTGCCCCTCTCCCCTTGTCATGGTGTCTCTCTCAAATTAAAAAAAAAAAAAAAAAAAAAAAAAGANTAAAAAAAAAAAAAAAAAAAAAAAAAAAAAAGGCAAACAAGATACAGGACAATTCATTGCACAGAAACTATCAGAGACACTGCAAGATATCTAATATGCATGACCCCTGCCCACCAAATGCCAGTAATGCCACCCCATTATTGTGACATTGAAACACACACACCATATCACAGAATGCCCTCCTGAGGGCAGGACCTCTTCCAGTGAGACCACCGGACAGGAGCATCAGGGGAAGGCTTAAGCTCAATTTTGAGGAACCACTAGGAGTTAGCCAAGTACATAGTAAGTGGCCAAAATTATTTGTTAAATAAATGAAAGAAGCCTGCTTTTCAGTCTTATTTCCGTGTATCTCTTGAGAAACCATAGCAGTATCTAAATTGAAGCTATCTTTTACCATAGCTGGAATAGGATTCTGTATCACAAGTCAGCATACGAGGTGGATATCACCAGAAGGCTACCTGGCACCTTAGAATGGCAGATGGCTGATAGACACCTGGAGGCACCGTTGCGTCTTGGTCTCCTGAACGTGCAGAGTCTGACCTGGCATGTGAGATGCCATCAGTAGGCGCACACTTCTACCGACTGTGACGTTAAAACACGATTACTTTTGCTGGCTTGTCTGCTTCGAGATGACATGTACGGGCTTCTGTACATTAGTACGCACTTATCAGTCTGTTCTGCCTTTCTGGTGATTTGTCAACAGGACATCGAAGAGACGATGAACACTGCTTTGAATGAACTCCGAGAACTGGAGAGACAGAGCACAGCGAAGCATGCCCCCGACGTGGTGCTGGATACCTTGGAACAAGTGAAGAACGCGCCCACCCCCGCCACTTCCACAGAATCTCTCAGCCCTTTGCACAACGTTGCCTTCAGGAGCTCAGAGCCTCAGATTCGACGTAGCACGAGCTCCTCCAGCGACACAATGAGTACTTTCAAGCCTCTGGTGGCGCCCAGGATGGGCGTGCAGCTGAAGCCCCCAGCCCTGCGGCCAAAGCCTGCCGTTCTTCCAAAAACAAACCCTACCGTGGGCCCGGCCCCACCTTCCCAAGGTCCAGCAGACAAGTCCTGCACAATGTAAACTCCACATGAGCAAGGTCGTGTGGGGCAGTGATGAAAAACAAAAACCGGATCAGTGACAAAAGTCAGTGATCTATAACTTTCCTTAGTTTTGTGCTTATAACTGGAGATTTTTGGCTTTTCTATGTTCTTGAATGTAATGTCGGAGACTAGCTAAATTAACACGGGCATTTGTATTTTGTAATTTTTTTCCTTTTTTCTTAGTAACTGGACATCTCTCATGTCTTAAAGACAACAGAAACACTTAGATTTACTTGAAAATCCAATGCTGCGCCATTTGCCACGAAGGCCACACCACTCTGCTCTCCGCGTCACTAGGCGCTTCAGGTTTAGTGTTGCCTGGGTGAGTCCGAAATGTCTGGATCTGAAGGCACAAGAATCTGAGTCCCAGGCCATGGAGTCCAGCCAGCGCTGGTCTGTGGCTCCTGGGGGGATGGCTGAGAAGTGGCATCGGCACTGCTGGGTAGCTGACGGCGGCCTCGGCGTTGTCGTGGTGGGACGTCCCCAGGTGGGCTCTCGCCCCACCACGTGGTTGCGTCTTTCATACGAGTCGTTTCCCTGGGTCCGGGTGAAAAGCTCAGAGGAGGGGGTCAGACCCTCTGCAGTTACTTCTTGAACTGAACCTAGAAAAGGAGAGAGAGCTGATTGTCCAGAGCCATCGATGGGACTCCTTCCACAAGCCTGATCGGGCCCCCGAAGACTTCCAGGTCCGTCCCCTGCATTCACAAAGGACTAGAACAGTCTAATTGTAAAGACTTCCTGCATACACTCCTCCACAAATCCCTTCCAAGGTCTGTTATGAATGGCCTAGAAAATGCTTCTAGCCCCGCCTAAGCCCCTGTGTTCTCCTCTGAAATGGAGAACGTGGGCAGCACGCAGGTCCTTGGTTCACTCAGCCTTCTCTCCTGACTCAATGACCTCGGCTCCTTTAAACCCAATACAGAGGCTGGATGATCGTAAGGCAACTTCTCAGCTCTCCTCTCCCATTTGCCTCTTTGGGCCAACTGAGGACTGGCTGTGGTACTGGAGTAAGAGCCGAGCTGGCCAAGGGGTGGGGGGGTCACCTGGCTCCAGGACTTCCTTGCACTTTTGTACCCTGGAACCATAATTTCTTTTCTCTTCTCTTCTCTTCTTCTCTTTTCTTTTCATCTTCTCTTCTTTTCAGGTGGTCTCAACATAACCCAGGTAGTCAGGGGAACTCTGTGAGATACCCTCTTTCTCTGACATCCTGGCACAGGAACCATTCTCCCTGTGTTTTCCCTCTGTCTTAAAAAGGTTGCTTTGAATTCAGTTGTTTTTACTAAGGTACAAATCACCACTCCCACCAGTAGCAGCTTATATCATCTGTAAACCTACGAGCATGTTACCTGCTCTGACCTAACTTACTGATAGAGACTTTTTTTTTTTTAAGAAAAATGGATGGCCCAGAACTAACCCCTCTCAACCACCATTGATTTCCTCCTAGCTTTGGTTTCATACTGGCAGCCATTTGCCTGCCCATCTGAGAGTTGCACAGTATGGACTGGAATCTGTTAGCCTGCTGGTGAAGGCCTCATGCAGGAAAGAATGAGGCTCTGTACTAAAAACATGAACATCATTCCTGGGATCTCTCCCCCAGTTTGCCAGTCTAATCGTTGTAATGCAAAGAGAGATTAAATTAATGACATAGGGTTACCTTTCAAAGTCACACTTCTGGTTGCCAGCCAGTGGCGCAATTTCACTAATGGATTGAATAGAGAATTTTTTTCCCAAGTATCCAGGTATGGTAAGCTTTTAAATCTTTGAGGTTTCTGAAGCAACTGTTTTGCCCATTGTGAAAACAATGCCCAGCTCAGCATCTTGTCCAAGCCTCTGCCTTTTCCCTTGAGCTTTAGTGGTCCTTCATCAACGTTAGACACCATGGACACTCAGCCAGGATTGAGCTCTGAGTACCACTGACCCTTCTAAACAACTTTCCCAAATCCTAGGAAATTGAAACCTTGCTAACTAATCTCCCAGTTCTTCCCAGGGTCCACTTGGGTTTCTAATTCTCTGTTGCTAGATGGGGAGACAGAAACCGAGAATAAAGGTGGAAGGAAGTAATGGAGGAGGAGGAGACTTTAAATCTTTTAGAAATCGAAACAAAAGGGATTGTTAAAAACTGTTTTCCCATCTCTGTTGTAAGAGTAAGATGTAAACAGAGGGTGTCAAAAGGCCAAAGGCATGTTGGATTAATTAGGGGAGATGGGTATCTTCTACAAGTTTTAACTTCAATCTTACTCCTACAAGTTCATGTCTCCAGGTTTCTCCCTGGCAGGCCTGTCCCGGGTCCCCTTTTCAGTGTTTACACTTCTGAAATGAGGGTTGCCTCTCCAACCACCGCATTAGGCTTCTGCTCCCTTAGGTAGCTGCTCTGGGCCCTCAGAGCCTCAGAGGCTGTGCCTTCTACAGGAAACTTCTAATGCTTCCCCACCACTGCCTTACCCATCTCTCTCTTTTCTCCCTATACTCCTGTGACACCTTGAGGCCTTCTTTCTTTTTTTTTTTTTCATCTTTTTTATTTGTTCCAATTCCAAGGAAGGACATGACCTCACGGTGATTAAGGACTCACCTATTCTTACTTTGTTTTAGTAAAAGTCTTCAGATTCCAGGGAGAAGGCAAGGTGGCCCCTTGCCAAAGATCCAGAATGACACTCTGGAAGCTCATTAAAAGCTTCCGCGGCTGCAAGGCTTCGCCTGATGCATGGCCTTTTCTGCAGCCACTCGTCTGGTGGGGAGGAGGAAGCATGCAAGGGATGGGGAGGAAAGGAAGAATCCTTGAGATGCTGTGCCCCCACGTTCAAGGATCATATTATTCTTCATGCACTGTTTGGCAAAGGGGTCATTTTGATGATGGGCAAATGATAGTTCTACAAAAATTACCAGACTCCACTGACACAAGAATATACACAGCTGATGTAACTCTGTTCGTGTCCCATCCACAGAACTCACTAAGTAGGTTTACAAGCTGACCTTTTGGGTTTGGGTGAGGGATATTAGGAGAGGATTGTTAGGAGAGAAAGGTATTCGGTACACATTTTCTGATGCGTGTTCTGTAAATTATTTGAACCAGTCCAGTGGCCCTTTGCAGAGCTCTGTATTCACATTCAGGGTCGATGCTATTGTTCAACAGTTTTGCACATTTTCACACAACGGTCTGACTTTGGTGCCCCTTGAGCCATCCATAGAGTAATTTACTGCAGGCTCCCACTTAATCTACTGCAGGAATGACGAACAGCTCTCAGTGGATAGAGAGAGCAGCTCACGTAGCAATCGAGTTTTCTTTGTGCTCTTGCCTTCCCAAAATGGGCTTATAATTTAAGGAAAAGATAAGAGTGGGAAGGATCGTGGTCTCCTCAGCATTTGGGAATGACACACGGTCTATAAAACGAAGAAACTTTAATGTGATAATTGCAGCCTCTCAAATTTGAAGCGCCCACACTGTATGTTAACCAACTGGAATTTAAATAAAATTAAAAAAAAAAAAAGTAAAGAGCCCATAGGCCTGTTGAGAATTTAGAAGACTTCAGATTTGGGATCACATTTGTTCTCTTCCTGACCACGGTAGTGAGATGCCATAAATGCAGGAAAAGCACTTGGGACGGAGTCCTGCTCGGAGTTGCCCCCCACTTAGGCTCTAGCACCCGAGCAGCTGAGACGCAGAGGCTCAGCCATGTGTGCGGTAGAGCTCCCACTCCAGACGGTCTCCTGAGCTGCAAACCAACCCTCCAGCTGGGCTGGGGCGGCAGGCTTGGTTCAGGGTGACTTTGGCACCGCTTTATTCAGAGCAGTAAAACAAACTGGAAATCAAGCTTTCACTTACCCTAGTATACTTTCTTTAAAAAATAGTCTATGTGGTATAATCGAGATGGGTACCTGTATCTTTAAATTACATAGGGACTTTTGTATGTTTAAATAATTGTACTGGGTTCCATAATGCTTATCTTAGAAACCGTTTAGTAAAAGAAAATATATAAACCGTGCATTCGTGAATGCCCCCTTTAGAGCATTCATCCAAGTTCAGTGTGTAGTGTGATGGTTATTATAGATGTTTAAAAAGTATAGTAAGTGGCTGTGTAACAGGAGAGACTGCTAAATTTTACCTATGGACTTAAGGGTAACTCCTGTCCACGTAATTAAATCAGTATTGTCCTTTCCTGTCGGTTTGATCAATTGCAGTACTGGTAGCTTCCTGCTTGTGACTGTTACCTAATCGTGTCAATGTACATCTGTAGTATGTACATGTGAAAGTGCCTTTCTATTTTAGAGGAGTTTTAGCCTTGCTCTTTACTGTCGCCCCGTCCACCCCTCCACTCCTGCTCCCGGCCCCCCGTGCCCCAATTCCTTCCGCCCACTTGAGCGGAAACCTCTCCACGCTCTCCCTGCTTCTCTGTGTCCCATCCTGTGCCTCGGTGCTCAGTATCGTCCCGTCTCGCATCCTTGTCCATCATCCGATTGTCTCGTTTTTTTGCTGGTAGCCGTGACTGTGCCTTTCCCGCCCGCAGTGTCCCTGTGTCCTCCCTCCCTCTGTCTCTGGAGCTGCCGCTGCCCACGTCACCTGTAATCTGTCCTGCCTCCGTTACAGTCCCTTGGCTCTGAGGTGGAAATTTGGGGGTGGGGATGCTTTTACAGTTCTGGAAGAAAAGAAATGTTTTGTTAATCTGTTGTGACAATGCACTTTTATGTATAGTACTGTACATTTTGGCATGTACCATTCCAGGCTCCAATATACAGTCAGGTCTGTTCTTCATGGTGTATCTTTATAATAAATAAGATAGTTCTGGCTGCCTTTGTCTTCTCCATGATTCTCCATGATGTCTTCATTCCTTTTGTTTTCTAATCACTCTTAACCTCCTGGAGAGCTGAGTTGCATTTGGTGGTGGGAATCTACCTTTTTTTTTAAAAAAAAAAGTTTTTATCTCACTTTCATTTTTATTTGTGAAGTTGAAAATGAGACTTCATGCACAGGGCTTTGAAAAAAGCCAGAGTTTTTCAGAGGATGGTTTGGGGACCCCTGTGCAGTAAGGAAAGGGAATTGGGGGAAGGCAAGCAAGCCTTCTGAACACTTGCCAGATTGAGATCTTCCCCCTGAAGAGGATTCTGTGGCACAGTAAACCGTGTCAAGGTGATCTTCGGTTTCTTTTGAATATCCTGAAATGCAGTCCTTAGGTATAGACTCTGTTTAGAGTGCCCCATGTGTTGGCATTTTATCCTTCAAACATTAAAAAAAAAAACCAAAACCGTGAAGTCTATCAGTATGTAATAAAGAGCTTTATAAAACCATCAGCAATGTGCTGGATTGAATATTGAGAGGAGATGGGGAATTTTTTTAATGACCCATAAATCAAGGGGGGAAAACATTGGAGTATAAGGTACACACAGAAAAGTGCACAAATCATTAGTGTAAGAGTTTACACAGAGAAACACTCTCCTGTATCCACCACCTACCCAGGAGATGCGGCCAGACTTGTACCTCACCAGTGTCTTATCTTCACGAATAACACCCTGGTTTGCTTTGGCCTATAGTTTTAACTTTCTCTAAATGGCCTCTTAGTATGTACACGTTGGGCCTGGCTCCTTCCATTGAATTTTATGTCTGTGAGAGTTGTCCATGTTGTTACATATAACTAGTTTCTTCCATCTTGACTGGTGTATTGAATTCTATTATATGAATATGCTCGGTATTTATTGTATATTTCCTGATTAAACTATGGGTATTGGATGCAGAAATCTTTAAACATGGACAGGACAAATAAGGGGCACCTGGTGGCTCAGTTAAGCGTCCAACATCGGCTCATGTCATGATCTTGTGGTTCATGAGTTCGAGTCCCACGTCATGTTCTGCGCTGACAGCTCAGAGCCTGGAGCCTGCTTCAAATTCTGTGTCTCCCTCTCTCTCTGCCCCTACCCTGCTCACAGTCTGTCCCCCTCTCTCAAAAATAAATAAACATTTAAAAAAATTTTTTAAATGTGGATATATGAATGGGAGGAAACCCACCTGTTACAGGAAATATTTTCCCACAACATCCATCGTGGAATAATGTTGAACTAAGCCATTGACTGGAAGGCATACCTGAAAGCAGGTAGAACCATTTTAGGACCAGAGTCGAATTTGGAGGCTTCCCCACAGGAACGAATGGGCAAATCAGACTATAGGATTGTTCCAGGAGAGACCCCATTATTCTTCATCACCCTCGAATCCAAAGGTCTCCATATCCCACAACCCTCTCCATGTCTGCCTGCCTCTTTGCGTCCCTCACTCGAGAATTAGAGTCCCAAAATGTGGCAGTGTCTGGTTGTCAGCTTGCACTGTTCGCAAACCAGTACCCTGTAAGAATATTAGCAAGGCGGAGAAAGGACGTTTTCTGGCTTCTGCCTTGGGTAGTTGGGATTCCTAATATGGAAAATTCCCCAAGCTTGATCTAAAGTGTCAATAAATGTCCTGGAAAGCCAAAAACAATGGCAGATTACATTAGCAAGTACCCTTCTACTGGCCATATGTCTCCATTTGGCTTGGGGGAAATATGGTCAATATACCTTTAAAATAATCATAGTGACGTTCATCTGTTTCTACCTAGTAGAAAAGTTGCCTTCTATTATTAAAAACAAAACAGTCATTTCATCAAGGTTAGTCTTCAACAAAAGAAGCTGGAGACTGGGACTGGGCTGGATATAACATGTGCCTGTGTGTGTACGTATGTGTGAGAGAGAGAGCGGGCACAAGTGAGCACTCCTCCTGGAGTCCTGAAACAACATGCTTTGTTCAGCATTAGTATCTTGAAGGAAGTTATGATGGGATCCATGGCCTCTCCAGCTCTAGGATATTTGCAACCTAATTCTGGTGGCTAGCTAGCGGGGCACATTCTTCGCATTCATCAGCTCTCTATCAGATGTGCTCCTGGGGGTGAATGGCTTTCTTTTTGCTGCTTGGGTGTTCAGCTAACATGAGGACTATTGATGAAATACCTCTCAACGATGGTGCACTGTATTAATCCTTTGTCTTTGACATACCCAGGGAATCTCTTGTGTAAAAATCATGTCGTTCTAAATGAAAGTGGATGGTCATGTCTGTAAGCTATGGGAGAGGAAAACATCATCAATAATCTCGTGGCATATTTGAAATGGTACAATGATGTGATATTAACTAGAAAATGAGATTTGGGGTTCAAGGCTTTTGATGGACTACATCCATTTAAAAAAAAAAAAAGAAAAGAACATGATCAGGATTTGTAATAGAAGGTGTGGTCTGTGAGCCAAAGGTGATTATTGCATTAGTATCTGAATATCAGCAGATGCATTTGAAGAGGGAAAGAAATTTTAAGTAAGGCAAAATTGTTACCTTCTCCTAACTCAAACTCAGTTACTAGACTTCATCAAATCAGTGACCCATGCCTCAGTCTCCCAAAGAGAAATAATCCACAGTGACGCTGAACACATTATCTTCTAATCTTAAACTATGCCTATTTTTAGCACAGTTGGATTCATATTCTATATATACTTCTGTGTCCTTGCTGGGTTTTTCTCCCACCCATCAGTCCACATTAGAAGTATCAGTTGAATGTGATTTCTTTAATGGCTATAAGATACTCTAACATGTGAACATACCATAAGGTAATCATTTTCTTATCATTGAGCGAGCCTATTTGCAGGTTTCGTCTTTTCTGTTACATATTACATTGTAGCGAGCAGCTCCATACACAGTCACTGTCTGCATTTTGAATCATTAATTTAGCATTAACTCCAAAAGATGAAAGCATTGATGTAGAGGGTGTAAGCATTCCCTTAGACTCATGACAAGCGCTGTCAAAAAGACTGCACACGTTCACGTTACTGCCAGCAATGTGAAAGAATACGCAAGTTTAAAATAGTGTCATGTGTCCCTTGCCGATGTAATGGGTAAATGACAGGTTCGATATAAATTCTCAGCTGTGTTTGTTACGTGCACACACGCTTCCAGAGTAGAAAGCTTCCTGCTTTACTCTCTTCTCTGCTAAGTGTCAGGTGTATCACTGTTGTTTCAGCCGAACATCAGCCAAACGAGACTTTCCTCAGGCACCTTAAGTTCGACAGACCTAAACACTAAACCCACTTCCTTAAATCCCAAAATATATTCTGCACCTCTGATTTCCAAACTGTTTTACTGACGTTTACTCTGTGTTAACCTTATTCTGTGTCCACTCCCTTCTGCCTCAACTATTGCAGTAGCCTCCTGCATAGATATTGGTGTCCATTGCCTCCCCTTTGCAGCAATTATCTACATTCTTGCTAAGTGACTTTCTACAAAACAAAACAAAAAGACTAACAATCATTGGACAAGCAAACGTGTACCATGTACCAGCTGTTGTTTTAAACATATTAATAATAGGGGGCGCCTGGGTGGCTCAGTTGGTTAAGCATCTGACTCTTGGTTACAGCTCAGGTCTTGATCTCAGGGTTGTGAGTTCAAGCCCCATGTCGGGCTCCACACTGAGTGTGAGAGTTACTTAAAAAAATACATTTAGGGGGCACCTGAGTGGCTCTGTCGGTTGAGCAACAACTTCGGCTCAGGTCATGATCTCACGGTTTGTGAGTTTGAGCCCCCTATCGGGCTCTGTGCTGACAGCTCAGAGCCTGGAGCCTGCTTCGGATTCTGTGTCTCTCTCTCTCTGCCCACCCCCTGTTTGCACTCTGTCTCTCTCTTTCTTAAAAATAAATACACAATTAAAATTTTTTTAATTTATTAAAAAATAAACATGTTAATAATAGCTAACATGTATTGAGTGCCAGACACCATTCTACAAATATTAAATATCAATTCAGCCCTCACAAGAAAGCCAAGAGAAAGAGCTACAATGATTATCATCCTCACAGAAAGGAAATTACACCACAGAGGGGTTAGGGCTCGCTGTGGTCACAGAGCTAGCCACTGGCAGGGCCAGAATGTCCTTCCGAGCCTCCTGGTCCCCGGAGGCTGTGCTTTTAACACTGCTGCATTCTGCCCCCCAGAAGGTGCCCCTGTCCTTGCCCTGCTCAATGCCATCCGTGACTCCCCACTGCAGGCCCCGAGCTGTGTCTTCTTCACGTTGTGTCTTCTCCCCTAACACACAGCTAACTAACCAGCAGATGAGAGAAACTACAGAGCCGGTGAATTCATTCACCGCCGTGCTCTGCGCCTGCCATCTCAGCCCCACTGCCCACCACTTCCTCTCAGGAACCCTTCCTTCAGCCAAGCCACGTTAGCTGTCCCTGAAGGTGCCAGGCCTCATTCCCCCTCAGCCCACCTCAGGCCATTCCTCACTCCAACGTGACCCCTACTCACTCCAATATCTGCCTGCTGACGTGTGTTTATCCTTGAAAACCCAACATGTCTTCCATTACCTGTACCCCAAATCTCTCGTTGGGCGTCCCCCGCTTTCCCCTCCATGCTTCCTCCGATCAGGCCCTCGCCGCAGGGCGTGACTGTGAGCAAGACGTGCCGGCTTCCTGGTCTCATGAGGTGTATTCCCTGGTTGGAAAACAGGCCCTGAACAAACAAGCCAACAACTATTTCAGCAAAATCATTTCAGGTGCCGACACCTGCTGTAGAAAGCAAAGGTGAAGCAGACAAGGGTGATAGGATTGAGAGCATCTGGGAGGGGACTTCACATGGGTCGCCTGGGATGTCACCTCTGAGGCAGTAGAATCTAAGCTAAGGTCGGAACGATGGGAAGAAAGCAGCCACCTGAAAAGAAAGAGAAGGATTTGGCAGGCGGAGGGAGCTGCTGGGGCCCTCGCCCTCCACCTCTGCGTGTCAGAGCGGTTAGGGGGTGCGGGAAGGTCACCGAGACTGAGCCCCGCAACGAGAGGAGCTGGAGCTGGACACGGACAGTGGGCAGACACCAGGATTTGGAGGACCTTGGAGGCCAAAGTAAGTCATCCCAAGTGCAAGGAGAGCCACTAGAAGGATCTAAGCGGGAATGGGCCGTCTCCCATGCTTTCCACCCACTCCACAAAACCACAGGGAGGGATCACCTCACACCTGTTGGGATGGCCATGGAATGAAAGGGAGGGAGGGGGAAAGAAGGCAGAAAGGGAGAGAGGGAAGGAGGAAAGGAGGAAGGGAGGGCAGGAAGGGAGAAAAAAAGGAAATAATGAGCGTTGGCAAGGACATGGAGAAACCGGGATCCTTCTACACTGCTGGTGGGAACGCAAACTGGCACAGCCGCTGTGGAAAACAGTATGGAGGAGCCTCAAACAAATTAACAAAAGAACTGCTATATGATCCAGCCACCCCGCTTCTGGGTGCACATCCAAAAGAATTGATAACAGAATTGTGAAGAGCTATTTGTGTACTTCTGTTGTTGCAGCATTGTTCGCAATAGCCAAGGCATGAAAGCAATCTGAATGTCAATCAGCAAATGGATGGATAAAGAAGATGTGACGGGAGCGCCTGGCTGGCTCAGTCAGAAAAGCATGCGACTCTTGATCTCGGGGTCATGAGTTCAAGCCCCACGTTGGGTGTAGAGATTACTTAAAGCAATAATAATAATAATAAATGAATTTGAAAAAAGAAAAGCTGTGGCATATACATGCAATGGAAGGTTATTCAGCCTTACAGAGGAAGGGAGGAAGTCCCGTCACCTGCTACAGCACGGATTTTGAGGACACCATGTGAAGTGAAGTAAGCCAGTTACAGAAAGACAAATACTGTACAAGTCCACTTCGGTGAGGTATCCAGAGTAGTCAGACTCTTAGCATGCAGGGTGGTGGTGGCCAGGGGCTTGGGGGAGGGGGAGGAGGTGGGGAGCCGTTCCGCGGGTGTAGGGTTTCAGTTTTGCAAGATGAAAACTGCAACAGTGTGCAGATGGTTAATGCTACTGTAGTGTACGTGCAAAATTAGTGTGATGGTGATTTTCATGCGATGTGTTTTGTGCAACAGAAAAAAGGTCGCTCCAGATGCTCTAAGAATCACTTGAGGGTGGGGACGTAGGGAGGGGATGACAAGAGGGAAGTAGGGGGCACGGTGAAGCACGGCAGTGAGGAATGAGGGTGGCGGGGACCAGATAGCCTTGCAGATGGAGAAGAAGGCTTGCACTGGGAGTACACTTTAGAGTCAAATCAACAGGATTTGCAGACAAATTGGATGTGGGGATAAAGAAAAAGGAAGGAGCAAGAATGACCCCCAGGTTTTTGTTTTAGAGCAACTGGGTGGACAATATGGACTTTTCTTTACTTGGGAGAAACCAGGGAGAGGAAGAGGTCAACAAGAGGCATCCAACCAAGAATTCCGGTTTGGACGTAGGTAAGACGGCTGTTAGACTTCCAACGGGAGACATCTGGGAGGCCAGCGGGTCCGACTCAGGGCGGGTATTTCTGGCCAGAAGATGCTAGTTTGGTATTTAAAGATATGAGACTGGAGGAGATCTAGAAATGGAGAGTGGCGAGAGCCCAGAATCAGGCCCCAGAGAGCCCCAACTTGCAGAGATTTGGTGGAATGAGGGGTGGGCCGAGGAGACTGGGGGGAGCAGCCAGCGAGGAAGAGGAAGACCGGGAGAGTATAATCAGTATGTTATGTAATGTTATCAGCGCCAGAAGCACTGTCTTCTCTGCTTAGGAAATTCTTAAAATTTTCTGGCATGTCAGGCTGTTTTGTCTTTTCACCTGGCTAAAGCCACTTCTTCAAAGAGCCTTTACTGATCCCCCGGCCTAAAGACGTGCCCCTTGCCACCTTGCCCTGCTCTCTGACATGACACTGACTCTGGCTATTATTAGGCAATAAAAATCTTTATGATCATTTTAAGTTATAAACAGTCTTAATTCACTCATTTATAATGTTTGGTCCCATGTAAATAGTGTAAACTTTGTATTTAATTTGAACGAACATTCTCTTCTCCAACTCTAGCTGCGGTCAGCCACAGAGGGGGAGCCAAGACCTAGGAGAGAAGGAGCCCCAAGGGAGAGAAGAGGGGGCAGGAAAGTTCTTATTTGATCGGTACCATCTGCTTCAACCGGCCTTGTGCTTAAGCCAGAGCCAAACGTGGACTCTTTCCTTAGAGAAGGGCTTTGGTGAGTTTTTGGAGAAGCCCGACCCCTGGGTCCCTGCAGGGTCTCCTCTTGGAAGCCCCCTGATGCGTCTATCTTCTGGCTGTTGGCTTACTGCTTCCTCAACAGGCGGGAATCCAGCTCAGGTCGGCTAGGTTCTCTTGTCACCTCCAGACAGTCCTTTGACCAAGCGCTAAGGTGACACTAACTGTGCCCTGAAGCCCCTGGGAGTGCAGACGGCCCAACTGCCACTCCATCAGCACCTTACCCCAGAGATCTCACAAAGGTCAGACTCCACTTCACTGGGTCCTACAACTGCAAGGGATGTGTATCCTACTTTTGGGGGGTGCCCGCGGATCCCCTTCTCACTAAGGTGGAAGTGAGCACCAGGCACCCCAATCTTCTCCTCTGAGGGGTGCTCACGGCACACCCAAACTTCTCTCTAAAAGCCTCTTCATAACTCATTCTCCTGATATCCAGAGTCTGTACACCACCAGAGGAGAGTGAGGCATTCACAGGCTTTTAATGAAATCTTTTGAAAATGTGCATGTTGATTTGGTCTCATACATCAGAATACGATGTTTTGGTCCCTTGATGGAAGTTCCATTTTTATATCCTCTTACGTAGTAGTAAATGCTATATGAACAAAAAAATAAAGCAGGCTGAGAGAGTCAAGGAGGCTTGGGAAGTGCTCTTTTATTTTATTGCAAAATAAAAACCATTTAAAATGTATTTAATTTGGAAAAAGTAATACAGCTGGGTGCCTGGGTGGTTAAGCGTCCAACTTTATTTCAGGTCATGATCTCAAGGTTAGTGAGTTCGAGCCCTGTGTCGTCGGGCTCCACGCTGACAGCTCAGAGCCTGGAACCTGCTTTGGATTCTGTGTCTCCCTTTCTCTCTGCCCCTTTGCCTTGCTCATGCTCTCTCTCTCTCTCTCTCTCTCAAAAATAAACATTAAGAAAAATTTTTTTAAAGAAAGGGTAATACAGCCACATGAACTAGACACAAAAATATATTAAAAGATAATCAGTGAAAGGACCCTTCCCACCCCTGTCCCTCCTTCACCTGTATCTCCTCACCTATCCTGCCTAGGCAACCTGACCAAATCCTTTTTTGTGTGTCCTTACTGTTTCTTTATACAAGCAAGCAAATACAAGCATGTACGATTCTTATTTTAGCCCCTTTTCGCACAAATGGTATCTTGCCACCCAGGCTGTTTTGTGCTTTATTGTTGTTTTTTTTTTTTAACCTGATTGTATATCTTGGAGAATTTCCTATATCAGGACTTGGAGATCTTCCTCACTCTCCTTTAAGGCCTCAGAGTTAAGTAAGTAGTCCATTGTATGAATGCTCTATAATTTATTAACCTGTCCCCTATGGAGGAACATTTAGGTATAGCTTGCACTCTTTTGTTACTTCAGATAATGTTGCAATAAATAACTTAATCCTTATGTCATTTCCCATGCTTGTACATGAATCTGTAGGATAACTTTCTAGAGGTGGAATTACTGGGCCAAAAGGAATGTGTGTTTGTGATCGGGGTCACTATTGCCAAATTGCCCTGCAAAGGGGCAGAGCAAATTTATCTCCCCATCAGCCTGTACCCAGGGCGCTTATTTAGCAGATTGGTTGGGGCGACCTCTCTGCAGAGTTCACATTTGAGTAGCAATCTGAGTATCAAAAGGGAGCCACCGGTGTGAAAATCTAAGGGAAGATCATTCGAGGTAGAGAGAGCCACGGGGAAGTTCCACATGTCGGAGGACCAGCAGAGCTGCCCGTGTGGCCAGTGTGTCAGGAATGGTGG
>NW_027531999.1:8727206-8756654 GCF_008692635.1 Crocuta crocuta | reverse complement strand
GAAGGGGGGGGGGGGGGGGGGGGTGGAGCATGAACAAGATAGGTTGGTGGATGTAACAGGAGCCAGATCGTGCAGACCCAGGTTGGGAGTCTGGATTTTATTCCAAATGGCACGGGAAGTCATCATCAACGGGTTAAGTGGAGAAGTGAAGCAATGTGTTTTCATTTTAGAATTTTATTGACTGCTTTTTAAAAATGACTGTAACTGTCTTGCTCATCAGAGCCCACCAAATTCCTAAGAAGTACAATGTAAACATCCATCCCAAAAGCCTCTTCTCAGCAGAGAGCTAAGAAAACTATGGCTACACAGGGGATTAAAGACAAGCCAACTTGAGTGAGGCATGAAGACCTAAGTCACAGAAATAGGTCCATACTGGGTACATTTAAGTAAAGGGAAAGGACGCCCATATAGATCACGAAGGCCTAGAACCATTATGAACTCAGTCTCACCTCCTGCTGCAGGCAGAAAGTTAACATTCTTGTTTTCATTATTCAGTCCCTGGTCCTGGATTCTTTAACGAGGACCAGGATTCCCTAGTTCATGGGAATGCTTATCCGGACCTGAGCTTACGCTGTCCTACCTTTCGTTTTCTGTATCCGCAATATAATGACAAAAGGACAAACAGAAAAGTGACATGTTAACAGGTTAATATATCTTGCACAGTTCAACATAACATTAAATTTTAAGTCAACTCTCCAGGGCTTTCCTTAGAATAGCCAGAATTGAGACAATGATTTCATCTGTCCTCACAGTTGGACACATTGGCAAATAATCACCACCAAACAGATGCTGAGTTCGGGAAAGGTACTTCCTTCACCCACTAGGCCCGGCTATGGAATGGATAGATTGCAGTACGTTGTCTTGAGCATCTGTTTTTACTGAAATGCTTCTTTGCTCCTTCAGTGACATCGTGGGGACATCTGAGTCCTGTGCCAACATGCACCTTTGTTTGCTTGTGTCCGCTCTGCGCATTTTCCATTTGCTTCTTCAGAGGATGCTGCTGCCTTAGCTCCTGTGTCTGCTTTGACGGCAGGGCCCCTGTCCAGCACTGTGGGCACGGCTCTCAAAGGCCAGCGTCTGCTCAGCTATCGGCACCTGTCTGCCACACTCACCGTGTTCACACTGGATGGAGCCAGACACCTTCTACATCCTGTAAAGCACTTGGAAGCCAGAACTCTAATGAGGGGAAGGAATGAGAGCCTGGAAAGGAATCGATAAACTTTTGGAAATTCTGCTGTGTCTGACAGCTGGGGGTTGGGGCTCAGGCAAGGGAACTGTGAAAAGGATGAATTCTTGGGGCGCCTGGGTGGCTCAGTTGGTTAAGCATCCGACTTCGGCTTAGATCATGATCTCGTGGTCTATGAGTTCAATCCCCATGTCGGGCTCTGTGCTGACAGCTCAGAGCCTGCTTCAGAGTCTGTGTCTCCCTCTCTCTCTGCCCCTCCTGCCCTTGCACTCTGTCTCTCTCAAAAATAAACATTAGGGGCGCCTGGGTGGCTTAGTCGGTTAAGCATCCGACTTTCACTTAGGTCATGATCTCACGGTTTGTGGGTTCAAGCCCCATGTCGGGCTCTGTGCTGACTGCCAACTCAGAGCCTGGAGCCTGTTTCAGAGTCTGTGACTCCCTTTCTCTCTGACCCTCCCCTGCTCACGCTGTCTCTCTTTCTCTCTCTCCTAGAAATAAATAAATAAATAAAACATTAAAAAAATAAATAAAACATTAAAAAAATAAACATTAAAGTTTTGTTTAAATAAAAAAGGGCAAATTCTACCTTCCAATTGGGTGGCTTAACCGTAACCTTCTCTCTTTACTGTGGCCCATAGTTCCATGTCTAGCAGGTCCTGGTGATTGTCTTATGGAACATTTCCCCGTCATCTTGCCTTGTCAAGATTCAATTATAAATCTTCTGAATATATTTCTCGAATTCCACTACAGCTTTTAAACTTATGACCTGCATTTGACCTACATATGAATTCCTATTTTGAAATTTTCTCTGAGCACACAGGTGATTTTTTTCATAATCAGATACATTTGAACCTCCTTTTACCCACCTATTTCCCTGTTTGGGTCAGTCATTTCATCTCTTTAGTCAGCTATTTGCAGTTGTGTATTTTGCTTCACACCATGGTAAGCAAGTTTTCCTAATTTCTGAGCATATTAATTTTTTCCTTAAATGTTTTCATTGCTGGTTTAAAATGAGAAAAAGTAGGGACACTGGGTGGCTCGTTCAGTTGAGCGTCCGACTCTTGATTTCAACTCAGGTCATGATCCCAGGGTCATGGGATAGAGTCCCATGTCAGGCTCCAAGCTAAATGTGCAGCCTGCTTAACATTCTCTCCCTCTCCCTCTGCCTCTACTCCTCTACCCAGCTTATATGCTCTCTCTCTCTCCCTCTCTCCCCTTCTAGTCTCTCTCTCTCTCTCTCTCTCTCTGTCTCTCTCACTCACTAAAATAAAAATAAATAAATAATAAAAACTAAAATACTTCCAGGATAAAATGAAACACTGTCTCCTATTTTGCCCCTAAAGACTGAAGTGATCAAACCACCATGGTTAAGTTCTGGCTGTGTCTTTTCTAAGCCATTTTCTCTTGAGGTGGCAAAAGTGATGTCCCCATCCCTCTGATACAAATAGGCAGCTGTTGTGGTCTGCAGAACTTGAGAAATTCTCCCTGGTTAAATAGTAACTTGGTCTTGACCGTTGCTCACTTCTTTAACATTCAGGGTTTTGGGTGCCTGGCTGGCTCAGTCAGTACAGCACACGACCCTTAATCTCGGGGTTGTGAGTTTGAGACACACAGTGGGTATAGAGATTATAAATAAATAAACTTAAGAAAAAAAACATTTAGGGGGCGCCTGGGTGGCTCAGTCGCTTAAGTGTCCAACTTTTGGTTTTGGCTCAGGTAATGATCTTATGATTCATGAGTTCAAGACCCACATCAGCTCTGTCCTGATGGTGCAGAGTCTGCTTGGGATTCTCTCTCTCTCTCTCTCTCTCTCTCTCCCCCTCCCTGTCTCTCTTTCTGCCCCTCCCCAACTCATGCTCTGAATAAATAAACAAACAAACAAACTTAACAAAAGAATAAAGAAAAAACATTCAGGGTTCTCTTTACCCTCAAGAACAACTCTTTTCCTTTATTAGGAAGAATATTCTTTCTGAATACGTGTATCAGTCAGGGCTTTCAGTTGTAACCCACAAAAACCAACTCTGGCTGATTTAAGCAGAAAGGATTTTAAGACACTAAAGAAGTTTCTGTTTAAAGGTGGTGATTCAAAGACAAACATTTACCTCAGGTACCTCCTAACACCTCTCTAATAAAGGGTATTTTTCTTAAGTGTGCTCCACACCCAACGTGAAGCTCAGACTCACAACCCGGAGATCAGGAGTTGCATGCTCTACTGACTGAGCCAGCCAGGAGTCCCTAGGGTATNCCAAAGTCAAGGGTTAAAGAGAGTAAGGGAAGTAACATAGCAACAAAGTTTTGGGTGATAGAAAGAAGACAAAGAGGAACTTATTTAGCATCTGGAGAAAGTTGAATCCTAAAGTGGAAAACTCCTCTGCCCTAAAGAACTTCTCCAAGGCTCAGAAACTGACTGCACATGGTACTTCTGTGAGGTGAGGCTGACACGGGGAGATGTGCAGACCTGCAGATGAAATGTTACAGAACCAGCGAGAACCCAGAGAAGAAAAAGAGGGCAGGTCGGAAGCAGGAAAGTGAGCCCAGGGCTAGATGATGGAGGGCCTTCAGAGGCACTTGGATGTTCTTTTACGGAAGATGGAAGATTTATAGAGAAGGCAGGCAGTCCATATGACAAGCTGAAAGTGTAAATGGTACAGGACCTAATCCTGCCCCTCTCCCAAGATTAAATGACTTGAGGGTAGGTGCATGGCCCAAACTGGGCCAAATTAGGATCGATCCTGGGTCTTGTGTTTTACTTTTGGAAAATCATGTCTCTCTTTTCCCTGAGGTTGCTAAGTCAATAGGATGTAAGTCCGGAACTGTGGGGGCCGCCCTCCAGCCTGCCTGAGAAGGATGCCCATACAAAGGAAACAGACATCAGCAGAGAATAAACAGTGACAGAGGAACCAAATCTTGAAGCAGTTGTGTGAGCCCTTGAATGCAGATGAGCCACAACCCTGGGTGGACCCGCTCTGTAAGCCGACACATTTCCTTGTTTAACTCAACGTAGTCTGAGGTGGGTTTCTGTCACTAGCAAGTGTTCGGATTAATATAGACACCAAATCATTAACAGTGATTATCTTCGGTAGTGAGAATCAGGTGATTGTTTAGTTTCTCTTTCTGCTTATATGTGTTTTGTTCTCTGTTTTGTTTGATTTTATGAGTGATGACAAATGTACTAATTTTTCCAATTAAAATATTATTTTAATACACGGAGGGAAGAGGTAGAATGTCACTGAGGCGTGCTTAATCTCAGAAAGGGCTTCAGACCCTCCTTGGCAATCTCCAATGTCTACTTTGCTTCCCAGGTTCTTTTGTCCCTCATGTTACTTGCACGATCCACTCTAGAAATCCAGGAATAGAGAAAGGGCACTAATGATTTCCAGAATTCTCTACCAAGCTTGTGATTTCCAGAGTGATATCTATTCCTCCATTGGCCATGATTGTACTCCAATTAAAGCTAATGATGGTGCTGTATTTTTCTTTGCAAGAGAAAAGGATAAAACATGAGAAATTCTTTTCTTCTTTCCAGTAAATGCTTTCATACTTACCTACAGAGAAAGAAGAAGATGCTATTGATGAGACTTGGCTGATAGCTGGACACTCCATTAAAGTTAGCTTAAACATGGCAAGCATACTCCATTTCTAAGGAACAAATGAAATGGGCTTAATTTGCTGCTGAAGGGAGCTGTTCAACTTAAGGAAAATTCTAGCTCCTCAGTCCAGCAAGTGATGCTATTACCAAGGGGAATAATGGATCAAATCTTGGGTCCGACTCCTCCGGGGCTTCCTGAAGTAGCCTCTGGATCTCCCTGGAAATTTGGATATCAATTTGCCTGGGCGTGTGACCCATTCCCAACCCCTCCTTGTCAGTGGTCAGTAAGTCTGTACAAAACACAAAGAGTACTGAAGTTCATGATCTCAAGAAAAGAAAATGACTCTGGATAACTTTGGCAAAAGTGAATTTTCTTAAACACTAAGTACTTAGCTCAGAGAACCTGCAGAAGACCAGAGAATTAGGCTTGATGGCTATCTAGCTAGGAATCCCTTCAGGGTAATGCCACAGAAAGGACTCGGTAAATACACCCGCCTCTCCCCTATTCCTGAGCCCAGATTTCATAGCCCATACCTACGCCCCCCAAAACTGCACTTGGAAGGAAGGAAGGAAGGAAAGAAGGTAGGAGGGAAGGAAGGAAGGACTGTGAATCTTAGATCCTAACATGAAATCCATCTGTTGAGGATAGCAGAGCACCCAGATAGGAAGAGCCATTTCTATCTGACTGGAATACTACCGTTATTTTGGTTTCTGTTATAGGAGATGAATCTGTATCCTAAGTAATGTCCTTGGGCTTTATAGAAATAGCTTCCCTTGCCTTCAAAAAAGCTATGGCAAATGGCTTTAGCCAAAAGAGGTGAAGCCAACGATGGCTGTATGATGCCAAGCTGGAAGGTTCCAGCAAGAAGTGAAGAGGCACTAGTGAGGTGAAAACCACTCATCTTGGATCGGCAGACTTGGTGTGTTTAGGGGTTCTAATCAATCTATAAGAAAAAAAATCTATCAGGGAAAAAAGTATCACCAGCAATGTCCACTGCAGGAAGACCCAATGGTACCACTTCAGTCCATTATCTGGAGTAAAGAGCCCAATGGGTGTTCATGAAAGATCAGGTGCTCTCGTCAGGCTAGATTAAGCGATGCTCTCACCTTCCTGAATGGACTGATGGAGGCCACAACAAAGGAAGGACGATGCCTTCCACATTCTTCACCCAAGAGAGTCTTCCCACTTCAGCTAGTTAATGGCCATTTGGGCCACAGACTGCCTCAAAATCATCTGGGTTATTTGTGTAAATACAAATTCCTAGGGGAGCCTGGGTGGCTCAGTCAGCTAAGCGTCCAATTCTTGATTTCAGCTCAGGTCATGAACTCAGAGTTTGTGACAGCGAGCTCTGTGTCAGGCCCTGTGCTAAGCATGAGGCCTGCTTGGGATTTTCTCTCTCCCAATCTCTCTGCGTCTACCCAGTTTGCTTGCACACTTTCTCTCAAAATAAATAAACATTTTTTAAAAATTCCTAGACTCCACCCAAAAAAATCTGAATCAACAGGTCTGTCTGGAATGCTTATTGTGGTGATCATTTTACAATATATGTAAATATCAAATTATTCTGTTCTGCACCTGAAACTGATGCAATGTTATGTGTCAACTATACCTCAATTAAAAAAAAGGGGGGGGAGGTCTGAAATAGGGTCCAGCAGGTGCCTTTCACACACTCACCAGGGGATTTTCCTGCACAACAGAGTTGAGGATAACATGTAAAATTTTTAGAGTAGCAGACTCAAATAAAAATACATCTAGAAGCTTTTTCCACACAGAGTTCATGTTTATACACCAAAGTAATCTCAGAGAAATGGAAAGGTCCATGAATTCAGATTTGTTCCAATATATTTTCTCTAAATTCTGTAATGAGCTCCACCTTAAGCAAAACCATTAATATAACTCTCTTTCTTTTCCAGAAATCCAAAATGAGCATCTAAATTAGTTCCTTGGGAGCATTCAAGGAAAAGGTCAATCATATCTGTGTAACAGGAGAACAACACATATTTCCTGTTGATGATCCCATACGGTACACTCTCAACAAAGAAGAACGAAACCTCTGTCAGCACCAAGAAAGAAAAAGAGCCAGGCTTCTGGATGCTTCTCAAATGGATTCACTTCAAAGTGTGAGTTTTTAAAAAGATTTTATGTGTAAGTAATATCTACACCAAACGTAGGACTTGAACCCCTGACCCTGAAATCAAGAGTCACACATTCCACCAACTGAGCCAGCAGGCACTTCCTCAAAGTATGGCGCTAATAAATACATCAACGAGGAGAAGGTGACTGAAATGAACTGGTAAGTCTCCTTCATATTATATGGAATCTGAAAAAATCGAACTCAGAGAGACTAGAATGGTGGTTGCCGGGGAGTGGGGGAAGTGGGGAGATGTGGTCAAAGGGTATAAATTTTTCAGTTGTAAGATGAGCAAGTTGTGGACACCTAATGTATAGAATGATGACGAGAGTCACTAATAATGGACGACATACTTGAAATTTGCTGAGAGAGTGGATCTTAAGTGTTCCCACCACACACATATGGAAAATATGTGAGCTGATGAATGTGTTAATTAGCTTGATGGTGGCAACCCTTTCACAGTGGTTATCCATAATGAATCATTACACCGTACACCTAATTTTTATGTCAATTATACCTCAGCGAGGCTAGGAAAAAAATATCCTTTACCATTTAAAGTCCGTTATATTTATTTGACTTTGTACCATTTCATACCAGATTAACTTTTGAGGAATTCAGTGGAGTTTGGCAGAAACACTTTTGGAGTGGTAAAAAGAAAGCTAGCCTCTGCAATGTCATTCTTTAACATAAGCCATCGAAGACCAGGGGTGGGGGTGGTAAGGGTGTATTCTCATCACAGACTTGAAATAAACTTAAGCCATGTGATCTAAGAATAAGAAAAGATAATATAAATCCTAAAAGGTATGCACCGAGTTTGATAATGTACCCCCTTAGAAAGTAGTGTGCAATATGGTCCAGTTTTAAGGAGAGAAGGAAAGACAGAGCTTAATGACTCCACCTCCTCTAAAGAAATCGGTCCCCCAAATTTCCATTTCATCGCCATGACAACTAGTACTCCATCATTGCCATGGTAACCAGTTGAATAGCATTAGTCTAAAGACAAGCCCTCTGATTGGGCGACCAACGGAAGCGGTGAGGAGCCGCACAGCACTGCTGAAAAGGCTGTTCTGCAATCGCATTGACCTATTTCTAGCCTTCCAGCGTGTTTCAGCTCTCCTCTGCGTCTCCTCAAACCAAATATTGGTTTTGGAATGAGATGATTTCAAGAAGTGTACACTAATCATCCTCCCACATGTCAGTGATAAATTTGAGACCATTTGGTTTCTAATTTTCCAGAAGTGTGGCAATAGCTGACGGCCACACCCTCCTCCATGCCTGGCAGTTTAATTGTGACAATCCCTCTGTTACAGTCACAAGGCACGCTGACGACAGCCTGCCTTCCCTAATGAGGCCACTGAGAAGCTGACCTGGGAGGAAACTTTGAGGGCGAGGAGTGGCCCTCCTGGAAAATAACAGAGGGAGAAAAAGACCCGTGCGTGTGGCGGCGCTCGGATTTATCGGTGCACACAAACTAGGACTTTCGGTGCAGAAATGGTTTCGAAGAAGTACTGTCCTTTCGAAATGCGGTGGAGCTTTTGAAAGAGAAACATTTTCCAGCTGATATTCTTGCTTGGTTGCTCGCTCAAAGCAAACTGCTTATGTATTCCTAAAGCATTCCTGGCATGCCCTTAGAAGCAAAGTTACCTTGGGAAATCCACCCCAGTCCCGGCCTCATCCCTCTCTGTACCTGGACCACGTCGTGACCACGTGTGTGCTGTCAGGAAACTTCCTTGATATTTTCATGCTCTGGGCGTTCATAAAATATCCCATGGGCAACACCAGAGTACCTTTAGAGGTGCTTGAAAGTGCCGTGTAGTTAGAAGGTGAGGCGTCCGGGGGCGCCTGGGTGGCTTAGTCGGTTGAGCGTCCGACTTTCGCTTAGGTCATGATCTCGCGGTTCGTGGGTTCGAGCCCCGCGTCGGGCTCTGTGCTGGCTGCCAGCTCGGAGCCTGGAGCCTGTTTCAGTCTGTGACTCCCTCTCTCTCTGACCCTCCCCTGCTCACGCTGTCTCTCTCTCTCTCCTAGAAATAAATAAAATAAAATAAAAAAAAAACAAAAAAAAAGAAGGTGAGGCGTCGGGAAGGAAGGGACGGGACCTGCCTCTATGGTGCACACAACTGAATATCACAGAGCAATGAAAATATAGTTTTCTTAAGATGCCTGTCTTAATTCAGCGCCCCTGCCACCTGGTAGACACTCTTCCAGATGCTCGAGGTGCATACGTGAAGAGACAACAAGCCCTGCCTTCGCGGAGCTTACGTTCAGTTTTACCTCAGGTTGAGAAATGGCGAGCATTTCTACCCCAAAGTAGAATTCTCTTGTGTGGGGTGATGGAAATGATAGTGGTGGGGGTGGGCAACCTGCAGCTTTCTCGACACTGCCATGGTGCGGGATGTATCCCAGCCACTGTGCTGGAAAGACAGAGGTTAGGGAAACCGGGCTTGGCGCCTGGCCTCAGGAAGTTGAAAGAACAGAGAAGGGCAGAGTCACTTAGAAATGGATAGCCACCCACTTATAAGAGAGATCAGGGCACCTGAGGAAAGGAACCGAAGAGCCCGTAGCCAAAGGAAACTGAGCAAGACTGGGCATGAGAGGCGCTGGGGCTGCCAGAGGACGTGCTGAGGGGAATGAGGGTGAGGGTGAAGGCCTGTGGGGGGAGGGGGTGACAGAGGGTGCAGGGTAAGGAAGGCCATTCAGGATGCTGGAAGTATGGGCTGTCCCAGGGAAGGGTGCCTGAGATGCGACTGGGGAGGGGGCGGGGCTGCGCACCCCTGACAAGACTCGGCCTGCAGCTGTTACTAAAAACTAAATCCTCCGGTCATTAAGCCATGTAGTAAGTCAGACAGTGCTCCCTAATAAATGTCATAGAGCTTTACTTTACTCTGTACATGGAAAACAAGTCTTTTGGTTTGGGTCAGGGATTGTGATAAAGGGAATTTGGTTTGGTTAGAGATTAGAAAAACGAGGATTTGAGCTCAGCAAACAGTTCTGGAGCCCCATCTCTCTGCCTGGCATTGGGAATAAGAGCTACCAGACCCAGTCACACGATCCTTACAGTCTACTCATACACAGATCCATCTAGAATATTCAGAATGTGACCAAAGAGAGAGGTACATACATTGGGCAACCTTCAGCTGAACACTGGTAGCTCGCTGACGTGAGGACTTCAGCGGTAAACCTCTCCAAGTCCAGACCACGTACCTTACTCCTCCCTGTAAGCTAGATCAACAGTAGAAAGGGGGGGTGAGAATTCAGGTCCTTACAGGCACCCGGCTGGCTCGGTCAGGAAAGCATACAATGCTTTTTTTTGTTTTGTTTTTTGTTTGTTTTTTTGAGCATGCAACTCGACGTCGAGGTTGTGAATTCAAGCCTCACGTTGGATGTAGAGCTTACTTAAAGTGAAATAAAATAAAATGAAAAAGAATTCAGGTTCTAGAGTCAGATTAAGGCAGATTCCAGCCCCTGCTGTGTCTCCTTAATAGCCATAAAATTTGGGCAAGCTACTTAACTACACCATGCCTCAGTTTCCTCACCTGAAAAGTGGGATTTTGGGGTGCCTGGGTGGCTCAGTCGGTTCAGCATCCGATTTTGGCTCAGGTCATGATCTCACAGTTCATGGGTTTGAGCCCCGTGTCGGGCTCTGTGCTGACAACTAGTTCAGAGCCTGGAAGCCTGCTTCAGATTCTGTATCTCCCTCTCTCTCTGACCCTCCCTTGCTCTCTCTCTCTCTCTCTCTCTCTCTCTCTCTCTTCTCTCAGAAATAAATAAAACATTTTTTAAAGTGGGATTTATTCTTTACCTATCACATATAATAGTTGGCAGATTAAGATAGATCCTATGAAGTGCTTTGCCTAATACATACCAAACACTCAGTAAACATAACTACCTTTGTTGGTGCACCTTCCCAGGAGAGTAGGGATTCAGAGTAGCTGCTGAATTACCTGGCAGGAGGCCACTGTGAAGATCAGGGATTTACTCTCAGATCTGTTTTATGCCCTTCAGAAAATTTCCGTTTCTCCCTCCTAGGAAAGAATTCAGAAATAGTAGTTTCCTGTGTGGCCACAATGAGAGGATAATTCATCTTAAATGCATACATGAGAATAGATACTGATGTAGAGCTAGCACCGAGAGAGCATATGTAACCCACAAAGGATGAGTAAAATGTTTAGACTAGACCTCACAGGGGAAAAAAATTCAATAACTACTAAAACGAGCCCTTCCACACAGCAAGAACAGAGTTTACTGTCCAAGGGAAACCCTCGGACCCAAAATAAGGAATAATACAGGCAAAATGACTACAATTAACAGGCTGCATTCAGTCTTTTCAAAGCCGTTTAGGACTAAAAAGCACTACCTGTAAATCTTTATCATATTGCTGTTAATAAGTGCTATCTTTCCTTCATATTCATGACTTGAATGTGACAGAGTAAGCATTCATAATTCACACAAACATAGCAAGATAGACACAGAAAACCTGAGCTGAATTCTCAGAACACGATTCTGCTTCACAAAGGCATAGTCTGTGCCAAATAAATGAGATTTGAAGCATAGGAACCATTAACACCACAAACACAATTTCTTCCTTGCAAGGAAGAATGTCTCTTGTGGCTCTGTCTTATAGAGTCTCGGGCTTTTCCATTTGGAAGGAACCTTACAGGCCCCTGTAGATCAAACTCCAACCTACACGATCACTGTCCTAGTCACTGGTTTAAAAAGTGGGAAAGGGAGGAAAGAGAGACAGGGGAAGGAAGAGGAAGAGAGGGAGGAAAAGGAGGAGAAAGGAGAGAGAGAATGAAAACTTAAACAGTACAGGGATGAAGTCAAAACCCTGTAACTCAACACTTACCCAAACAACTCTGAGCCTCCTCCTAGGCTGATTTTAAACTATTGACACTCATTGGATAGGAGGTTTGATCGGGAATAGAGAACTGTAGTAAAGACCCCAATAGGTTCACCCTGTCTTCAGTAATAACTCCGGAACACTACGCTGAAGCCTTTGTTAGAAAAGTCAGACCCACACCCACAGATCTGACTTAGATAACATTCTGATTCTTACCGGTGACCTAGATGAGGCCTTCTACTCTGTGATTACCATGGGCTGATGGATATCTCTCTGAAATTTTGCCAGAGGGCCCCGGAAGAAACTTACTTTGTCATAACTTTTAAAGTCAGGATAAAGGATATTTCAACATAGGGCACCCAGAAAGGATATCAGGTGAGTAAATTAGGTGTTTTCTTCGATTAGTAACTTCTATGCTGCTAGATAGATTTCCCCAGTAAAGAGTTCTCCATGAGATTTCCCTCCTTTCCTCCCTTCCACAAATTATAGGACATATGTTGTACCCTAGAAGCGCTCACCGTCTAAGGGGTGAAAGAAGGAATCTCCATGGTGGTTTGAAATACAGCATTTCCAGTAGCACAGATAGTTCAGGAAACTGGAGTTGTAGGTGGGGCCCAGCCACACTGCACCACAGTGACCATAAAGCAGAGCCGAAAGCTAAATGCCATGAGTGTGGTATGAATGAACTGGGCAAGAGTCCTTGAAGGGGAAGAGATCTCTTCTGATACGGGTGACAAGGGGAACATAATACAGCAGGTGGACATCCCCAGGGTTCAGGGAGGCATGGGATTTGGGTAGATAAAGAGGGCAGGAAGTAATAATCTAGTCTAGAGGAAAGGTTTCAAATGTAGAACCTGGGCCTGCAACACCAGCAACAGCTGAGAACGTGTTAGAAGCGCATATTCTAGGGTCTACCCTTGACCTAGTGAATCGGAAATAAGTTCAAGCAGTTGGAGTCTAGGATCCAGGCAATTCTGATGAGTACTGTAGTTTGAGATCCAGTTCTCTTAAGTTTGAGATTTTCAGGCCGGAGTCTAAGAAATTGGGTGGGGAAAGAAACACATCTTTATTTTTACTAATCTCTAACTGAAATTTAGCATCTTCTTCCATTGCAGGTGTGAGCAATGAACTACTATGGAAATTATTAAGACCAATGCTAGATGCTGTTACAGCTGATTCTTTATATATATATGTATATATATATATAAATTTTTTTAATGTTTATTTATTTCTGAGAGACAGAGAATGAGCGATAGAGGGGCAGAGAGAGAGGGAGACACAGAATCCAAAGCAGGCTCCAGGCTCTGAGCTGTCAGCACAGAGCCGGATGCGGGGCTCAAACTCAGGGACAGCAAGATCATGACCTAAGCCAAAGTCAGACGCTTAACCAACTGAGCCACTCAGGCACCGCAGTTACAGCTGACTCTTGAACCACACAGGCTTGTGCTTTTTACAGGAGAGTCGTATAAATGTATTCTCTCTTCCTTATGATTTTCTTAATAACATTTTTTTTCTTCTAGCTTACTTTGCTGTAAAGATTCAGTATATAGTATATATATCTTATACATAATATGTGTTGATTGACTGTTGCTAAGGTTTCTGGTTAACAGTAAGCTATAGCAATTAAGATTTGGGGAATCAAAAGTCATATGTGGATTTTTGACTGTGCAGGGGGGTTGGGGTCCCTAACCTCCACATTGTTCAAGGGTCAGCTGTATTTATAAATGCCTTAATAAACAAGAATACAGGGGCGCCTGGGTGGCTCAGTTGGTTAAGCGTCCGACTTCAGCTCAGGTCGTGATCTCACAGTTTGTGGGTTCAAGCCCCGCATCGGGCTCTGTGCTGACAGCTCAGATCCTGGAGCCTGCTTCGGATTCTGTGTCTCCCTCTCTCTCTGACCCTCCCCTGCTCATGCTGTCTCTATCTCTCCTTCAAATAAATAAATAAATAAAATTTAAAAAAAAGAATACATATAATATTGCAGATTACACAGTATTTTATAACTGTATTTCAGTATAATTGGTTTCCTTTGTAACTCTGAATATGTAATTTTATGCACTGAAAACATTCTGAGGAAGTGCCCATTAGTTTCACAGACTGCCAAAGAGAACCCATTGCACGCAATTGTTAAGAACCCCTAAACTAGAGGGGCACCTGGGTGGCTCAGTTAAGCGTCTGATTTCGGCTCAGGTCATGTGGTTCTGGTTCGTGAGTTTGAGCCCCATGTCAGGCTCTGTGCTGACAGGTAGCTCAGAGCCTGGAGCCTGCTTCGGATTCTGTGTCTCCCTCTCTCTCTGACCCTCCTCTGCTCACGCTGCCTCTCTCTCTCTCTCTCTCTCTCTCTCTCTCTCTCAAAAATAAATAAAACATTTAAAAAAATGAACCCCTAAACTAGAAAGATTCTAGACAAAGAGAACTCCGAACAAAGGCTAAAGGGTGAGAAAATACAGGACAACACAAGTATTTCATTTTGACTTCAACTTGAGGAAACAATGGAAGAGAAAAAAGAAAGGCTGAACTTGATTATCAGAACTTAAATTTTTTTCAGCAGATTCTGGGAAGCTATTTAGGATTTTTTAAAAGGGGAGGGAGCAAGAATCAGAGCAAGAGAAACCCAATCAAACTAGTATTTTAAAATAATAGCCTAGGAGTGCCTGGATGGCTCAGTTGGTTGAGCATCAGACTTCAGCTCAGGTCATGATCTCACAGTTTGTGAGTTCGAACCCTGCATTGGGTTCTGTGCTTACAGCTCAGAGCCTGGAGCCTGCTTCTGATTCTGTGTCTCCCTTGCTCTCTGCCCCTCCCCCACTCACACTCTGTCTCTGTCTCTCTCTCAAAACTGAATAAAATAAAATAATAGCCTAGTAAAACTAAGGATAGACTGGAATACAAAGACACAGGAGGTGAGAGATGAAATTTCTAATCCAGGCTTGACAATAGAAGCCCAAAGTGAAGAGGGTGAAAATGAAAGCATAAAGAAGTTGAGTAAGACTGACACTGAGTATGGCAGAGTGAGGAATCAAAGGTGATTCTGAAGTTTTACCTGAGGGTCACCGGAACAGGAATCATACCAAGAAGAAATCAAGGGGTGCCAAGTAGAGCGAGTTTGGGCAAGGAATGTGCTGAGTTGCCTATAGGATGTCTAGGTGAAGACATTCAGTAATTATTTAGGGCATGGTCCTAACCTTCAAGACTTAGTGCAGCTCGTTTGGATATCAGCAAGAGCTTTTCCCCAACAGAGATTTTTATCCTGGGGCACGTGGACACACAGGGGTTTCCACGAACCCTTGATGGTATGGAAGCGAATTTTGTCTGTGGTCACCGGCATTTTTGTGGGAGGAAATAAGCACTGTCCACACAAACTTAAAGGGTGTGTGACCCTCTTTCCTACTCAAAAATGTTACGAAGCGTTCCCTATTCATCCTTCTAAACACTGCAAGCAAGGTAAACACTCTTGTCTGACAATTTGGGGAAGAGCATGAGTCTCGGAACAAACAGACGTCTCAGCAGTGAAGCGGCGGCAGGATCACAGTCATCTGTGAACGATTCTGAGTCAGGAGAAGCTCATCGCACAGTCACCGGATGAGGAGAGAGTTTGGAATTTCTTGGTCAAAATTCAATGGAAATGACAGTAGAGACTCATCTCTTGAACCAAATCTTTCCTGCGTACCTGTCTCTACAAGAGCAGTCACTGAGAGCTCAGCTTTTAAAACTAAAAATGGTCATTTGTACAACTCTCGCGCTGCTCAGCCTTCCACTGTCCAAAGAAGCAAACTGCACTGCCTGCAGGACGGGAAGGGAGCCACAGCTCCGGAGCCAGGCCTTGCTTCGGTACTGCCCTCTACTGGCCAGTTCCCGTTACTCTCCCTCCGGATCTTCGGTCCGCCAGATGGAAGATTCAACAATTCCGCTGCTTCTAATGGAGCCTCTCTAGAGAGTTCAGACCCCAGAGAGGACCAAAAACTTTTAACACAAAGCTGCCAGCTGCGAAACCAAAATAAAACAAAATCGAAATGTCAATAACGTTGTTAGGAGATGACAGCATTTTCTAATCTTTTTTAATAGTTTATTTACTTTTGAGACAGAGAGACAGAGCATGAGTAGGCGAAGGGCAGAGAGAGAGGGAGACACAGAATCTGACACAGGCTCCAGGCTCTGAGCTGTCAGCACAGAGCCTGATGCGGGGCTCGAACCCACGAACTGTGAGATCTGACCAGAGCCGAAGTCGGATGCTTAACTGACTGAGCCACCCAGGGGACCCCAATGACAGCATTTTCTAATAGAGTACATTTTTTTTAAAGGAGGGTTGTTTTTTATTTATTTGTTTTGTTTAGTTTCAGTAGAATTTAGTGATTCATCACTTACCTAGAACGCCCTGTGTTCATCACAACAGGTGCCTCCTTAATATCCATCACTCATTTAATCTACCTCCTGCCCACCTCCCCTCCATCAACCCTCAGTTTGTTCTCTATAGTTAAGAGTCTGTTTTATGGTTTGCCTCCCTCTCCCCCACCATGTTCATCTGTTTCTCCTCCTCCTCCTCCTCCTCCTCCTCCTCTTCTTCTTCTTCTTCTTCTTCTTCTTCTTCTCTTCTCCTCCTCCTCCTCCTCTCCCTCCTCCTCCTCTTCCTCCTTCTTCTCCTTCTCCTTTGAGAGAGAATGAGAAAGCGAGAGAGAAAGAGAATCCCAAGCAGGCTCCATACTGTCAGCACAGAGCCTGGCAAGGGGCTTGAACTCACAAACCATGAGATTGTGACCTGAGCTGAAATCAAGAGTCGGAGCTTAACTGACTGAGTGACCCAGGCACCCCCATCTGTTTCATATCTTAAATTCCACATATGAGTGAAATCACATGGTATTTGTCTCTGACTTATTTCACTTAGCATAATAAATTCTAGTTCCATCCAGGTGATTGCAAATGGCTCCAATAAAATGCATTTTTGACAGTCGCTAAATATTTGTTAACTCCAGATAATTAAGACAAAGAATACTTTCAATGTGATATATGTAAAATGGTAATAAGTCAGCAGAAGAGGCCAAGATGCTAAGAAATTTAAAAATTGTACTTACAGATTGGAATAGGGAAATAAAAGCCTTGAATGTAGCTGGGTTGTTTTTTTTTTTCATTAAAATGAATTACCTTTGTTAGTTTGTATGTGGAAAGTGATTTCCAAGTAAGCTAAATTAACATATGTTTATTTGTCAAATACACCTCCATAGAGCTGGCAAATAATATAAGACCGATTACATTTTGCCTTTCTCTCCATTATCACCTTCCAATGTAATTGATATATATGGATGATAAATGTGAGTCACCGTCACCATCTGATGAGTCAGCAAGCCCTAATTAGAAATACAATTTAAGAAATCTTTATTGATAACAAAAGGACATGTCACTGGTGCTTTCTTATTCTACCTTCAGGAACAGAAGATAAAGGAAAGAAAATATTGCCAGTACTAACATGGAACCTAGACATCAACTGGCCTTTTTCCTTCCCTTGAAGCCCTTCCCCTTCCTGACCTCTCAGAAAAACCTGTATAAGGAATTGCTAACAATTTCATAGGGAAGGGAGAGGTTTACCCTGAAGTCTCTCAACCAGCCCCCCTGAAAGACCTCCCCTGAGGCATTTCTGGCCTGCTTTGCAGGGGTGCATCTAAGGGTCTGATTCATTCAGCTGGGCAGGGCACAGCCTCCTGGCTGCTCTCTCGTTCCACCCAGTGAGCCTCTCTCTCCCCTCCCCCACCCACCCCAGTTCTTCCTCCAGGGAAGCAAAAGCAAAACCCTGTAGGTAACCGGACTAATTCTACTCCAAGCACCTTTGCAAAGTAGTCCTACCAAACTTTTAATAACGTCCCCCAAGAAGAATTTTTTCGAAATCTGAGTGGTTGACAATTGTCTGATATTGTTACCATTCTCACTTGTGGGTAGTTGAAGTTTGACAAATGTATACAATTTGTTGAAGCTGGGTATCTCTTTAGCTGCTGCAGGTCCCGTTTCATTGGAGTTCATTCCTGGAGAACACAGACAAGAAACTTCTCCTCTTTTCCTCACTATCATCATCAGAGGCTGGGCTTTGATAAAAAGAACCAGTATTGCTCCTGGAGATTTGCGCTGGTGTTAAAACTAAAAATAACATGAAAAAATACATAAAGAATAACCTTCTCCAGCTGTGCAAGGACAACTGTACTTGCCAAGCAGAGTGATTGCAGATGCGCGTCTCAGAAAGTGGCCTTGTTGTTGACAGCAGAGTTTTAAAACATATGCAAATAAGTCACTGGGTCTGCATTAATGATTTACTGCGGAATTGTATGATTCCACATCCATCTAGCCATCTACAGTTTGGTTAAAAAGTTTAACTGGCCTGTCCAGGCCTTGTTGATGGGGGCATAAAGTGAAGTCACACGTATTTATTATCAACTCCTGGGGTGTCTGGGAGGCTCTGTAGGTTAAGCATCTGACTCTTGATTTTGGCTTAGGTCAGGATCTCACGGTTTGTGGTTTCAAGCCCTGCAGTGGGCTCTGTGCTGACGGTGTGGAGCCCTTCAGGAAAGCCTTCTCTTGAGAGTTCGAGAAAATGGAAGGGACATTGTAACACCAGTACGTCAAGCTGTACTGGATATGGCTACCGGCAGCCCAGATACACTTGCAAATCTCCTAGAATCGTGATCTTCGGATGAGGATTCTACTAGCTGGAGTGTAGTAGTGATGATTTCTCAAGATATGCACACAGAAGAATCACTTTTAGGAAATCAATTTTAGGGGGCGCCTGGGTGGCTTAGTCGGTTAAGTGTCTGACTTCAGCTCAGGTCACGATCTCACGGTTCGTGGGTTCGAGCCCTGCATCAGGCTCTTGTGCTGACAGCTCAGAGCCTGGAGCCTGTTTCAGATTCTGTATCTCCCTCTCTCTCTGACCCTCCCCTGCTTACACTGTCTCTCTCTCTGTCTCTCAGAAAGAAATAAAACATTAAAAAAATTTTTTTAAATAAAAAAAGGAAATCAGTTTTAGGTCCTCAACTTCTGTATAAATTCTTTCCCAAAATGAGGCCCTGAAGGAGCTTTTACTAGGTGAAGCTGCTTCTTTCTGCCTTATTTAATAACTGCCATTCTCCCACATAAAAACAAACTGACTCCTCACCCAGAGGTTTATCTCAGGAGTCAATTTTCCATGTTTTTCATGTTTCTGCAGGTCTTGAGAGCGAGTTCTGGGCTGTCTTTCAGGGAGGTTTGTGTCCCTGTGAGCATCCTTGGACACAGTGTCTCCTTTTACTGAGACCAATGAGCAGACATGTTTACTGTTACTGGCTGAACTCTGTGAACATTCTAATCCCCAATACCTTGGGATGTGACTTTATTTGGAAATATGGTCATTGCCAATGTAATTAGTTAAGATAAGGTCATCCTGGAGTAGGGGGGCCCCTAGTCCTGTATGACTGATGTCCTTAGAAGAAGACAGCCATGTGAAGACAGAGACAGAGGGAATCGCCATGTGATGACAAAGCAGAGGGGGAGTTATGCACTTGTAACGGGGACACCAACATGGCCAGGAGACCGCTAGGAAAGCAAGGAAAGATTCCTCTGCGGGTTGAAGAATGAAGACAGCCCTACCGACAGCTTGGTTTCACACTTTTAGACTTCAGAACTGAGATATAATACATTTCTGTGGTTTTATGGCACCCAATCAGTGGTACTTTGTGATGGCAACTCTAGAAAACACACTGACTGCCAGAATAATACTGTTTCCCTCGAGCAAATGGAAGGCATGCTTACTGACCATCACATAAGATTTGAGTTTCCTAAGATCAGAATTCTTCTCCTGAAATGCAACCTCTTGCATGAGCAGGCACCCATCTGGGCCCGTTCCCATTGACCCTGAGGGAACTGGGGCTCAGGGAACCAGTGCAAAAATGGTCATATCCTGGCAACTGTTTTGCTGTGAGTGATGGTCTCTTGTCTTCTGCCAGCATCCATGAAACTGTGGCAGGCTAACTTGTAAAATCTTAGACCCTGCACAGTTCTCAACCTGGGGCATTACTGTCGAGTGTAAAAACCTCTGCCCACCAAACAAAGGAACATTAAGACAATCCGTTTCTCTTACCAGGTCCTCACAAACACATATTTGTCTCATGGAAAGAGATAGTTTAAAAGTCCAAATATAGTTTCTAATATATACGTCATTTGGTCATTAAACTCCGAGAGCCCTGTGGTAACAGAAAGAACAGCTGTGATAGTATTTAATAGGGTGACCAATAATACTTTGAAGAAAGTAAAATTCATATTAGGATAAAATTCTATGGGAGGAGTAGAATGGAGTTGAAGGAGCAAAAAGAGTGATATAATATTACAAAGCTTGTTAAGATATTTTTAAATAGGGAAAATGGTAGCTATCAAGTCTCTATTGTAGCAAGATTTCACTGGATACATTTAAAAGAACAGTTAACATTTTCAGGGGCGCCTGGGTGGCTTAGTTGGTTAAGTGTCCGACTTTCGCTTAGGTCATGATCTCGCGGTTTGTGGGTTCGGGCCCCGCGTCGGGCTCTGTGCTGACTGCCAGCTCAGAGCCTGGAGCCTCTTTCAGTTTGTGACTCCCTCTCTCTCTGACCCTCCCCTGCTCACGCTGTCTCTCTCTCTCCTAGAAATAAATAAAAATAAAATATTTAAAAAAAAATAAAAAATAAAAGAACAGTTAACATTTTCATTTTAAAGGTCCATAGCTACAATACATAATAAAATGAATATTTTGAGGCTATTTACATGTAATGATGATTTCAGATTTTTAAAAAAATCGTTAAGGTATCATGGTTTTTCAAAATTGATAGAAAAATACACAAGTAAAACAAGTTTGAAGACTAGTCACTGCCTCCCTGCTTAAGCGCTCTCAACTCCTGGCCTGCAGGGGGCGATGTAACCAGCTCACTTCAGCACTAGTACAAGCCAAGCAGGCCCAGTGTGTGTCATGGCTGACTGCTGTATCCCCAGCATTAGCATAGTTGATGTTTAATAGTTGTTAAATGAATGAATGTTGAATTCTAGAATGGAGACATTCATGTCCTCTGTCTGCTTCTGCTTTAGGGATTGTTCTGACACTGGCCTAGCCTGGAGTGGCTGAGACCAGGATGGCTCTGGGGTCACGGGGTGTCCTGCATTGCCACATCCTGTCACACCAAAAATGAAAAAAAAGTGTCAAATAACCTACTAGATACATATGGCACTCCTCGGCTGTAGTTGGCTAAATGTCTTCTGTGCTCATGAAATGACTGGCTTAATCGTGGTCGCCCATTAGGTATCAATACTGAGTATTTCCCCTCTATGTGTTCCTTCCTCACTGCCTGAAAAAGACTAGTTGCAAAAAGCCATCTGGGTGGCACAGTCGGTTAGGCATCCAACTCGATTTTGGCTGAGGTCATGACTTCATGGTTCGTGAGATTGAGCCCGTGTTGGGTTCTGAGCTGACAGTGTGGAAGCTGCTTGGGATTCTCTCTGTCCCTTTCTCTCTGCCCCTCCCCTGCTGTGCTCTCTCTTTCTCTCTCTCTCAAAATAAATGGATAAACATTAAAAAAAAATTGAGGGTTGCCTGTGTGGCTCAGTCAGTTGAGCTTCTGACTCTTGGTTTTGGCTCAGGTCATGATCTCATGGTTCGTGGGTTCAAGCCAGCATCGGGTTCTATATTGTCAGTGTGGATCCTGCTTGGGATTCTCTCTCTCTCTCTCTCTCTCTCTCTGGCCCTCCTCCACTTGTATGCTCTCTATCTCTCAAAATAAATAAACTTTAAAATTGAAAAAAAATAAATTTTTTAAAAACTGAAATTAATACTTTCAAAACTGGATCAGAGACCCCTGGGGTATGTCCTGGCTTCCTGAGGCATGGGAAAAAGTGACCGAGGGGAACTGGTGAGAAAGCTATTAGAAACTAAGGGAGACACTAAGGGAGGAAGGAAAAAAGCAGAGCCAAATCATCAACAGTAATTAAGAGAGAAGAAAATTAACCATGAGGAAGAAATAAAGGAGGATGATAACATTTAGATAAAAGCATCTTGTGTTAAGGGGGAAAGATGGCTGCCTTGTTTCAAATTTAGGGTTAAACCTAAGAGGCAAAAGGCAGAAATCCTCATAAATTCTTATACATTTCTTTAAAAACTCCCCAGTGTCTATAGAAGATACTAAATAACTAACTCATTATTTTTTTTAACATTTTATTTCTAAGCCATCTCTACACCCAACCTGGGGCCCAAACTCACAGGTGCCCCTAACTCATTATTTGAACAACTGGCAAGAGGGGCACCTGACTGGCTGAGTCGGCAGAGCATGTGACTCTTGATCTCAGGGTTGTGAGTTCAGGCCCACATTGAGTGTAGAGATTACTTAAGAATAAAATCTTGCAGGGGCACCTGGGTGGCTCAGTAGGTTAAGCGTCCGACTTTGGTTCAGGTCATGATCTCATGCTTCGTGGGTTTGAGCCCCGTGTCGGGCTCTGTGTTGACAGCCAGCCCAGACCCTGGAGCCTGTTTCAGATTCTGTGTCTCCCTCTCTCTCTGACCCTCCCCTGCTCACACTGTCTCTCTCTGTCTCTCAGAAATAAATAAAACATTTTAAAAAAATTTTTAAAGAAAGTTACAAATGCATATTTTTAAAAAAAAAGAATAAAATCTTGTCTTCCTTTCAGAGGTGCGCAGCAGCAGGATGGCAGAGCAAACTTCCAAGGAGAGGAAGTCCTTCGCTGATGGCACCTTCAAAGCTGAACTGAACAAGTTCCTTACTCAGGAGCTGGAGAAAAGTGGCTTCTCCAGGGTTGAGATCCAAGTTACACCAACCAGGACAAAAATCAAGATCTTGGCCACCAGGATGCAGAATGTTCTAGGGTGAAAAGGGCTGTCGGATCTGAGAACTGACTGCTGTGGTTCAGGTTTGGTTTCCGTGAGGGCAGTGTAGAGCTTTATACTGAAAAGGTGGCCACCGTAGGTCTGTGTGCTACGTCCCAGGCAGAGTCTCTGCATCACAAGCTCCTGGGAGGCCTCACCACTGTGGTGTGCTGCGGTTCATCATGGAGAGGGGGGCCATAGGCTATGACATCATGGTGTCCAGGAAACCCCAAGGACAGAGGGTTAAACCATGAAGTTTGTGGATGGCCTGATGATTCACAATGTGGACCCTGGTAACTGGTACGCGGACGCTGCTGAGTGCCGTGTGCTGCTCAGACAGGGTGTGCTGGGCGTCAAAGGGAAGATCATGCTTCCGTCACACCCAAGAGGTAAGTCTGACCAAGTGGTACGAACCCCCGGCCAGATCGTGTGAGCATTGTGGAACCGAAATAGGAGATGCTCCCCAGCACCTCCATCTCGGAACAGAAGGGTGGGAAGCTAGAGCTGCCTGCCATGCCCCAGCCAGTACCCACAGCCTAACAGGGTCTCCGTGGAGCTGGATCTGGAGTCTGCATTTTGCTCTGTGAAGACCTTTAATAAAATCTTTGAAAAAGAAAAACCTAATAAAGTAAAATTTTTAAAAATCTTTAAAAATCTTAAAATCTTAAATCTTAAAAAAATTAAGATAAAAACTGGCAAAAGAATCAAGCATTTATCCAACAATTCCTATAGGAACTGTTCTTTAGTATAACTAAATCGATGTAAAGCTTCTCCTTATAGAAGTATTCCATCTAACAAATGAAAAAGGAATGATATAATTAGAGTATCACTGTGTTGTAACCTCTAGTGATATAGCTGATTCAGGTAATGCCAGATATTAGCTCCCTCCAAATGAAATTCACAACAGTCACTACAAAAAAAAAAAAAAAAGAAAAAAAAAAAGAAAAAAAAAAAAAAAAAAAAAAGAAAGAAAGAAAGAAAGAAAAAAAAGAAAAATCTGATCAAACCTCTTGATCTAACTTCCAACATAAAGAAAAAAACCAAAAGAGAGAAAAGAATGGCAGTGATAGTTTAAGGATACCATCAGCAAAGTCCTGACTGTAAAAACTGCATAGGCATGAAATGAACTAAACACTTCAGTCAAGAGTCAGAGGTGGTCAAACTGCCGAGCACACAGTTAGCTATTGCTCTTTTTAATAAGTATTCCCTCTTTATTTCTTACTATAGATACTTTAAAAATAAAGGTACAAATAGTGAGAGGATAGGAAAAGACATACCGTGTGAACAGTCTGCAGAAACAAGCCGGAAGGGTCATAAAAATATCAGGCAAGATGTACTTCAAAGCAAGGAGTAGTAATGGAGATAAAGTGGGAAACTTGACAGTGATAAATGGTTGGTATGTGAGAAAGGAAAATTATAAATGTATATGGGCCTAATAATAAGGGCTTCAATATACGAAAGGCAAAAAGCTGACAGAAATAAAGAAAGACCTCTACAATCACAGTTAGAGATTTTAACACACCTCTCTTGGTAATTAAAAGAGCAACTAGATCCCCTCCCCCCCTCAAATATCAGTAAGAATATAGAAATGAATGGTGCTATCAACCAAGCATAACAACTTGGAAACAAAGCACCACAAGGATTCTAAAATAAGGAGAGGGAAGGGAGGATGAGTTGGTTAGGCATTTAACTTCCTCTTCTAAGCTAGTTCTTTAAGTACTGTTCAAACATAATGACTAGGCGCCCTTATACCACAGATCTGAAGAGAAAGAGGAGAACAGGAGAGGTATTGAGTTTAAGGAAAGAGTGGTCTATCTTTTATTTATACAGCTTTCAAACCCAAGTAAGCTTCCAAAGCCTTTTTTACATGCATGATGTCACTCCATTCTTATATATTCTTTAAAAAGGCAGCCCATATTTTCTTATCCCCATTTTACAGATAAGGAAGTCAAGCTCAGAGACTGACAAGCAAAAAAAAAAGGCAAGTTTGCTGCTAGAACGAAGGGTGGACACATTTTAGACATCACAGGAGTGACTCTACAGGAGTGCAGTGAGTTTCCAACCATTTTCTTTCTCGTAAGTAAATTTTCTACAACGTGTTCAAGTGTACAAAGCAATAATATAGGGGGTATTGGCTCTTAGTTAAGAAGCTATACAGTAGTCCCCTCTTGTCTGCAAGAAGTATATTGAAGACACCCAACTGATGTCGGAAACTGTATATAGGACCAAGGTCTGTGTATACTATGATTTTCTCTGTACATACGTGCTTATGATAAAGTTTAACTTATAAATTAGGCACAGTAAGAAATTAACACTAGTAATAAAACAGAACAATTGTAACAATGTACTGTAATGCAAGTTATGTGAATGTGGTTTCTCTCTCAGAGTATCTGACTGCACTGTACTCACCCTTCCTATGATGATGTGAGATGATACAATGCTGATGTAATGAGAGAAAATGGCGTGAATGACACAAGCTCTGTGATGTAGCAATAGGCTGCTACTGACTTCCTGATGGTTCATCAGGAGGAGGGGCATTGGCTTCCAGCTTCCACGCCTCAGGTGACCATGGATAAGTGAAACCGAGGTAAGCAAAACTGTAGATAAGGGGGAAGGGCTGCATTTTCACACACTCCCTAAAACCCTAAGATGGAATAGTCAGATACCAGGTTGGGCCCGGGAGGACAAAGCTGTGAATGTTCACCCTGTGTCCAAACAGCGTCCAAAAATGAACACTCCTTGAAGGGCTTGTTGGCAACCTCAGTAAGCATTGACCACACTCCTGGTTACGCACATAAACTGATCAAGTTGTGGTTTAGAAACAATTTCTTTTAAAATTTTGTTAATGTTTATTTATTTTTGAGAGAGAGACAGACAGACAGAGTGACTGGGTGAGGGGCAGAGAGAGAGGGAGACACAGAATCTGAAGCAGGTTCCAGGCTCTGAGCTGTCAGCACAGAGCCCGACGCAGGGCTCAAACTCACAAACTAAAAGATCATGACCTGAGCAGAAGTCAGACTGTCAACCAACTGAGCCACCCAGGTGCCCCAGAAACAATTTCAAAGTAAAAAAGTCAGCAGAGAATATGCGGTTTTACTCTTCCAATTACCAAAACACAGACTTCCAGATCATCTCATTACTGGTTTTAGAGGACAAGTCTCAGAGTAGAATCAGTTTGTTTCTTACTTGAACCAAAATATGTTTACAAATAAATATACATTTCAAATATATAGGAAATATACATTTCCCAGGCAAGGACTGGTTATTTAAATATCATAGTATCTGTTTTATTTACACTCTTCTCCATGTTCCACTAAAGCATGTTTCTTTTAGGTACATGGGAGACCATGTCATTAAGGCTAATGGTGGTTTTTTATCTAGAGAAACAAAATACATGAACACCAAGGAATATTTTTCAGCTTCCCAGCAAAATTCAAAAGGGAGGAAAAATGACTTGACTTTTTAGTTCCAATTGCTTTCAGTTTTTTATACAAGTTCAGTGTTGCTCAGATTTTTAGAGAACCAGAGTGAATTAAGTACAGAAGTCAGTCACTCCTTTTTGTTTAAAGCAAACTGGCTTTTTACAAATCATATGACTTTTATTTTGAGAAAAGAAAAAGAAGGAAAAGAAAAGAACACGGGCCAGTAGTTCCCCCCACCAGGTAGTCCTGACAGAGGCGGGCTGAGTCCTGGCCCAGACTGGGAGTGGCTCTGCACATGTCGCCAGCCAGCCTGCTGTGGCGGCCCCGTAAAACTATGGCTAGTGCCATCATGAGAAACGGACCCATCTGATCATTATGTCACACATGAGCTTTGAAGAAACTATCAAATAGTAACAACTCAATTACTATTGGTAGCTTACTTTTATTCCTAATCAATATCCTAGAAGTGAAGTTCTCCACAGCCCAATATGCCTTCAGGGGTCCGTCTACTTCCCCAGGAACACCTACTGAAGCCAAGTGTTAAGGTGGCATGTGTTAAGATATGTCACTAATTCTAAAAATAATGTGGAGGAGACAGGCATGAAACCCAAGTTCTGATGTGCTTAAGTACTCATCTGATTATTCAAGTATGAAGGGGTCTTTGGAATACACCACTGATGTTCAGCAAGCACAAGGTATCGAGACCAACATTTTGATATTATAAAAGCAGGCTAAGTCCCATGAATGTCTAAAAGTGGCTGAGAAACAAAGCCCACATGCCTTTCCAGCCTAAGATTAAGCAGGGAGCGGAGTCAAACATGAACATGCATTTCAGCAGAAAGGTGATAAACAGAAAGCCAAGCAGATAACACACTGAGGAATGAAGAGACCCCACGTAATGACTTGTGCTAACTTTCAAACAGACTGAGAACTTCAAACTTCACAAGGATAAGAAGAAATGCAGTTAGGTGTATAGATCACCCCAGAACCCGTGACCATTAAAGTTTCTGAGGGTCTTCTCAACTGTTAAACCCCCGATGTTAATGGGAGCACTCTGGTTCACCTTTCATTTCAGTAACTGATGGATATTTTTTGCCAAGACACTAGCTTGGCATCCAAAATATTAATTTGTTGATGAGAATCATAACACTAATAATTTTATGCTAACTTTGCCAATTTATGAGATAGAAAACGTACACTCCTTGATTCTGAAAAGGCCATTTAATATCTTATCCCAATTACTCATCCCAGAAGGAAGGGCAGAAAGCATTTGGAATTGCATTAAAACAGAAAGTTTAGGACAATATAAAACATGTGGAAAGAAAAATCAAAAGCCAATAAATATTCAGTCTACATGAAATACAGGAAAACAGGAGAAAATACCAAAAGTACGTTGCTGTCCCACAGTTATACACGATAGCCACAATCACTTCCTAGATTACTCTTTGGATACTTAATTCAAATTGGCCTTAATTGCTTATAAAGTGTGCGACACAATTAGGGAGGATTTGTCTCTAATTTAGCTCTGGGAGAAGCATGGATGGATGGAAACTCTAATCACAGACCACAGTAGATCATTAGAGCAATTAAGAACACAATTTCCAATCTTGAAAACCTGTCACACAAATCACCTGCTAGCCTTTGGAGCCAGGTTTCAGACTTGCAAAAACTTTGGGGTTCTTAAGGGCAAGTGAGAGCTCATTGAGGAAGGAAATAAAGTGGGAGTCCCTTTCAGATTTCTTTGACTCAAAAATGACAACAATGGTAAAGTGAGGTTCTGGGCGGGTTAGGAAGTAGGTGCTCTGGACTTTGTCATCATAAAAGTGGACCACTTTCTCCAAGCTGTTCAGGTCGGACGTGCGGTCTGTCATGATCATGATGACATTGGGCCAGTGCATGACCGGCCTGTCGCTGGGCAGAGACACCACAGCTGGATACTGGTCCACACCCTTCGGGGCCTCTCTGTAGGAATGGGGGTGGTGATAGCCGTGACCCTGAAAGCTCTCAGAACCTCGGTTGTCAAAGATTAAGGACACATTGGCAGCGTCGTACTTCCTGATGAAGCTAGAAATCTTTCCGAAGAAGTCCGGGTTGGCTTTTGCAGTCAACGTTTTCATTTCTGAAGGAGTAGTTTGTCGGCTCAGCGCCTCGTGAAAGTAAAAGCTAAACTTGGCAAGAAGCATGTTTTTGAGTTTCATCAGCCAAAGGAAAAGGTGTGGGGGCTGCACGGCCTTCTGTGACTGCCCTCCAAACAGATGTTTCTTGGTCTCTCGCTGCTTTTCAAAGATCTGGCCCCAAGTCTGCAGCTTGGTGTGAGCGCTGTGTAAGTTCACCAGAGATGGGAGGAACTTCCACTCGGACACCTGAGCCTGGGCCTTCAGCAGGTGACTCAGGACATCGACTTCCAGCTGGAAACTGCTTTCCAAAGGACTGAGGATGGGGTGGTGAAACCTAAGGGGAAGGGAAATTAACAGAAATAAGTGGAAATGTTACTCCACATGGACATTTTCTACCCTCAAAACAATGCACTGTGGCCAGACAAGTAATATTATGTTTGGGGGCAGGGGAAGGAAAGATTGAAGGGCTCCATGCCAATTTATTTAAAAAGCTGTTCTGACATCACTTCACCATCTCAGAGTTATGTCAGCATCATATCCTCCTGTGGAAACAGCCTGACATTTAAACAAAACATGAGAGTCGTGGTTACCTTCCTTTCAAATACAAAGAAATTAAATTAGCTGTACTTCTTTCCTAACCTATTTTATTTCTTCTGGGAATTATATAATAGCCATGAAAACAAGGCATCCTTTTTTTTCAAGATGTAGTCCTAAAGAAGCAGAGGTTAAAAAAAAAATAAGTCACTAAAACATCTCTTAAATGTGTACATAACACATATAAACTTACATAATGTGCATAGTTCCTCCACAAAGCATTATGGTAACTTTACAGTAACTTCCGAAGGTAAGCTCTTATTCAATCCTAGTCCCCAAGTTTTCTTCATATTTAATGTTTATTTATTTTTAAGAGAGACAGCATGAGCAGGGGAGGGGCAGAGAAAAAGGGAGACAGAGAATCCGAAGCAGGCTCCACACTGTCAGCCCAGAGCCCGATGTGGGGCTCAAACTCACAAACCATGAGATCACAACCTGAGCCGAAATCAAGAGTCAGATGCTAAGCTGACTGAGCCACCCAGGCACCCTTCCTTCATATTTAATCACAGTTAAAAACAAAGTGGTAGCTAAGAAAAAAAAATCTAATGTTTACGTATTTATCTGTTAAATTGGATTACTACTCACTAAATTAACTTTATGACTCATGGACTGCTACCTGCTGTTTGTAAAACATTTTTTCTACTTGTAACAGTAATACTGGGCAGCAGCAGGAGAGAGGAGTGGGAGTACGCCCCCCCCCCCCCCCCCGACCG
>NW_027531999.1:8723723-8727163 GCF_008692635.1 Crocuta crocuta | reverse complement strand
CCGAACGGGGTAAAGGCCACGTGCGAAGACCCTGAGGCAAGTGAGAGCACGACCTTTTCCATCAATCCCTCTTTCTGATGCTTAGGTTTCCCATGGAGAGTCATTTCTTTAGAGAGATCTTCTCTTGCCACCTCCAGGCTAGTCAGGTGACCCCAACTTATGCTTCTTGTTTCTTAATACCTGTCTTTCATGTTAGTAGCTTCATTGCATAATTTGGCAGGCAAACTGGGACATATGGTCACCTTTGCTTTGAGCTCCTCCCTGAGGACAAGTAAAAGCTGCCTCCTTCCTACACTCCTTTATCTCTAAAACATATGACACCGAGCAGAGATTCAGTGGACACAGTAACCAACTCTGTTAAGATTTGAATCTTACTTTCCACCTCATTGATTCTGTTGTCTGTGATATAAATAAAATTCTGGAACAATGGCTAAAGAGAGTCCTCTCTATACGGATGAGAGCTTTCTTGCTCAGTCTTCTTCTGACGAATGCCCAGGGGATGATTAGTGTCTGCTGGGCCTGGTGCACTCTCCTTTCCAAGGAGCCAACACCAAGCCCTTATACTCTTCCTCAAGATCCGGAGCAACTGCAAGTGACCCTGATTTCAAATATATGGGCAAGATCTAGCATTTACTGGGCATATCTTATGCCCCAGGCACCATGGGGGATGACTTGTAGGCCTGAACCCACTTAAGTTAATTGCTTCACTGTCAACAAGGCAGAGGTTTCTCATATGGCTGTTTTGGCCACAGTTGAAGAGGAAAATGCTGGTTACCAATTAAAAAGTTAAGACGGGGCACTTGGGTGGCTCAGTCGGTTAAGTGTCCAACTTCGGCTCAGGGCATGATCTCATAGTTTGTGACTTCGAGCCCTGCATGGGCTCTGTGCTGACAGCTCACAGCCTGGAGGCTGCTTGGGATTCTAAGTTTCCACCTCTCTCTGCCCCTCCCCTGGTCATGCTCTCTCTCTCTCTCAAAAATAAATAAATAGTAAAAAAAAATTTAAGAAGTGAAGAAAAAATTATCACAAGTAGACCTAGAGTTTTAAAAAATCAATTTAAACATTAATTAGAGGGATTATTAAACATTAATTAGAGAGTCCACATTACATTGGATATTTTAAGATAGAAACTGATTATCATGTGATAAGTAGGATGCAGTTATTCACATGAGCACACATTTTTTTTTCTATCTAAAGTATTTTATCTTCAATATCTTTCAAGAGAGGGAAGCTAAAACATGGGTAGAAGGTCTTAGTCTAATAATACATTCAAAGAATCAGAAAGGTAGGGGCGCCTGGGTGGCTTAGTCAGTTAAGCATCCAACTGTTGATCTCAGCTTAGGTCATGGTCTTGCTCCGACACATCAGGCTATGAGCTGATGGCATGGAGCCTGCTTGGGATTCTGTCTCTTCCTCTCTCTGCCCCTTCCCTGCCTGCACTCTTTCTCGAAATAAATAAACAAACATTTTTTAAAAAGTATCAGAGAGATAAACCAGATTTCTAATCTCCAATTCATGTGCTTAATTAATAATTAACTGATTTGGACTCTCCAAAGATTACATGCTTGAAATCTAATACACATGCACACACACAGCCCCACTATAGCACGTCTCAATCTTTGAATTATAAGAAATGTTCCTACCACTTTAGCCTTTAGGCCCTTTGACACCTAATGCCCATAAAGCATCACAAGATTCTACAATAATGGGTATCAAGAAAATTTGCCAAGGAACTTGGAACATAGTAAAGACTGTCAATAACAGGAAAACAGATGAGACTGAAGAAAATTCTACCACAAATAACAATCCTCTATTTTTCTACTTCATTGGAAATCATCATTTATATCCAACGTTTTCTTTCAAAGAACATGAATTCTCTGTACTAATCTTCAGAAAGAATTCTGAACAAGCTCTTCCATAAACATAAACTAAAACTGTTTATACGTTCAACATTTATTAGGATGAATGTGAATTTTGAAGCTATTTTTTCATCCTTAAGAAGAGCTAAAAATTCATGTTAATGTTATTCTGCCAAAACTTTGAGATTGGCATCAGGATGTACTGTTTCCCCATTTCCATTCTGTTCTGTGCCTTGTGCCCATTTTCAACTCACAATATAGGGGGGTCTGTTAAATTGTCATAATCCAAAATATGTACCTCAGCTATGGTAGCAAGCTTGGAAGAATCTGAATACAGAATAAATTGACAACTGTCTGCAAAGAATATCTGCTCTAAGAAAAGCCAAAAAAAAANAAAAAAAAGCCAGACAGAAAGGGAATGGGGAGGGACAGAGAAAGCGAGTGAGAGAGAACTCTCTCCTTCACAAATCCACATCAAAGAATTCCTTCCAGAAAAAGTATGCAGGTCCCATGCAAGTGAGAAGTCAGATTAAAATCATTAAAAACAAATCTGTAGCACGTGTGAATGTACCAAATGCCACAGAACTATATACACTTAAAAATGGTAAATTTCAGGGGCGCCTGGGTGGCTTAGTCGGTTGAGTGTCCGACTTTCGCTTAGGTCATGATCTCGCGGTTCGTGGGTTCGAGCCTCGCGTCAGGCTCTGTGCTGACTGCCAGCTCAGAGTCTGGAGCCTGTTTCAGAGTCTGTGACTCCCTCTCTCTCTGACCCTCCCCTGCTCACGCTGTCTCTCTCTCTCTCTCTCCTAGAAATAAATAAAACATTAAAAAAAAAAAAGGTAAATTTCAGGGTCACATGGGTGGCTCAGTCAGTTAAGCATCTGACTTTGGCTCAGTTCGTGATCTCACAGTTCATGGGTTTGAACCCCACGTCAGGCTCTGTGCTGACAGCTTGGAGCCTGGAATCTGCTTCAGATTCTGTGTTTCCCTCTCTCTGCCCCTCCCCTGCTCACACTCTGTCTCTGTCTCTCTCCCTCAAAAATAAACATTAAAAAATTTTTTTTAAATTTTAAAAAAGTGCTAAATTTTATATTATGTATATTTTACCAAAATGAACAAAAAATCTATAGTCTCTTCTCATTTAAAACTTTTACTACTGGGGCGCCTGGGTTGCTCAGTTGGTTGAGCATCCAACTCTTGAGTTTGGTTTAGGTCGTGATCTCAACAGTTGTGAGATCAAGTCCCACATCAGACCCTGCACCGAGCATGAAGCTTGCTTAGGATTCTGTCTCTCTCTCTCTGTCTCTGTCTCTCTCTCCCCAATCTAATCCTCCCCCCACTTGCATTCTCTCTCTCTCAAATTAAAAAAACAAAAACAAAAATTTTTACTAGTCTTTAGATACACATACATTGAAGATATAAAGATGCATTAGCCAAAGGTCTGTGTCATAGGACTTTCCATCGTAGAAAGAGGTACTTAATGGATACAAGTAGGAAGTAATACATCTCTTATGAGAGATATGAAATAAGATTTTAGAAAAAGGAATAATTTCTTTTGGTTGAAAGATTACGCAGGCCATA
>NW_027531999.1:8654338-8723569 GCF_008692635.1 Crocuta crocuta | reverse complement strand
TGGACCCCTTTTTTTTTTTTTTTTTTTTTTTTTAAGTTTATTTAGAGAGAGAGGAAAAGAGAGAGAGGCAATTCTAGGCAGGCTCTGCACTGTCAGTATGGAGCCCAATATGGGGCTCAAACACACAAACCATAAGATCACGACCTGAGCCAAAACCAAGAGTCGGATGCTCAACCCATTGAGCCAAGGAGCCCCTCTGGCCCCATTTTTTTTTTTTTATTAAAAAATTTTTTTTCAATGTTTATTTATTTTTGAGAGACAGAGAGAGACAGAGTGTGAGCAGGGAAGGGGCAGAGAGAGAAGGAGACACAGAATCCAAAGCAGGCTTCAAGCTCCACACTGTCAGCACAGAACCCAACATGGGATTCGAACCCACAAACTGTGAGATCATGACCTGAGCTGAAGTTGGACGCTTAACCAACAAAGCCACCCAAGTGCCTCTGGCCCCATTCTTAATCACCTCTGATTCCACACCCTCTGCAAGTCTTCCCATCAGAGGCAGAGTGTACTTTTCCATCCCTGGACTATGGACTGGGCCGTGTGACTTGCTTTGGTCAAAGCAAACACATGTTAACAGAGGTGATACAAGCAAAAGCTTCAAACAAGCTTGGTTGGGCTTGTTCTTTTGCACTTGGGCTGTAGCCACTGTGTGGCTGCCTCCCTGCTAACCTTGGGCTCAGAATGCACACACACATGTGGAGCAGACGAAGTCCAAAGCTGACAGTAGTAAGGTAAGCCCACTGAGACCAACAGAGTTAAACAGAGCCATCCGGCTAAGCCGGCCTGTCGGACCAACTTCCAGCAGACTTGCAAGCCTGTAAGTGTGACTTTTAGGGTGGTCTGTTATATAGAATTATTGTGGCAATAGCAACTGATACATGACACAGCAATATGACGGGGTTCAGAATATACTATCCCAAAATATACATCTTGGTATACTATTTTAAGCTGAATAATTTTGAGGAATATGTGCAGGAAAGACCTCCTGACCCTCTCCTGAAGCAGGTCATAAAACCCAAGTGAGAGGTGCCCTTCCACTACCCGAAGAAAAGGAACATCCTTACCTCCAAAGCCAAGGGACACAGAGGAATGTGAAAGAACGGGCCTTGCTGCTTCCCCCCAGCCTTCCACACTCCTAGTACACCTCCCAGCAACTCTTACACCCTCAAATGTATTCAGCTGAATTTTGTTTTATAACAAAACCTACCATAAAAGCACAGGTTTAATAGCATCTTGGGGTTTCCATGATTTTATGAAGGCTCCCCTGCCACATAAAACTTACATTAGATACCCTGGTATGTTTTCCTCTTGTTCATTTGTCTCTTGTAAAGGGCCCCCTGCTGAGAATTTAGAAGGGTAGAAGGAGACGATATTTTCTTCCTCTCTGAGTTCAAGGACATTCCAGGCAAAACAAATAAGGGACCAAGGTAGGAAATGGCAAATACTTACTGGGAATACATTAGAGTATGGAGTGTTTTTGGCTTCTGCTTAAAATCCTCAAAGAATTCTCTTTGAAGCTTCTTCCATTTTACTAAGAGTTTGGGTACAATTTAAGGCATTTGATGGGACGTATGTGAATTTGAAAAGATAGGCTGGGGCAAGACCACAGAAGGCCATTAGTCCTTGGTATTAAAATCAAGACACGCTGAATGCCTAGAGTAGAATGTGTCCCACAGAAACTGAACTGTTGTTGGTTTTGTTCATGAAATTTTCAGTGCGTGAAAATTCACCTTGTTGAACGATATACACACAACCAACTGTTAATTTCACTTATCGTCCCAAATTTTTTGAAAAATTTGGAAAAGGGTGCAAGGCATAAATAAATCATAGTTCTGCCCTTAGTGAGAATCCTGTCATCTGAAGCATTCAGATCAAAAAACTGTGCTCCCTAAAATGCAAACAAAAATTTTATGTAACTCAATTTAAAAAAATGTTCTTTGGGGGACCAGGCTGGTTCAGTCGGTAGAGTATGCAATATGAGTTCAAGCCCCATTTTGGTTATAGAGATTACTTAAAAGTAAAATCTTCAAAAAAAAGTTCTTTAAAATCTAGCTATAAAATCATAGTTAAAGGATATAAGTTTCTTAATGATATATTACTGCCACACTAGAGGGATTTTAAAAAGCTGTCTAGAATGCATAAATAATTGCTTACTTCTTTAGAAGAATTACTTCTTAAAATTATACTCTTGATTTAGGAGAGTAAATATTTTTCAGTTATAACCTGTCTTCTAGTTTTATTTTAACTATGAAACAGAAAAATTAGCCAAAATCTTCTTTTATGTCTACTGTACAACACAGGTAGGTAAATTCAAAATGAATTCTACAGAATCAAAAAAGATTCCACTGATGCTTCCTTGGGGAAAAAAAAACCCTAAAAGTATTCAAGGAATAGTAGTGATGAGGGAGCATGGGGCAAGCTGAGGGCAAAATACAGGCTGATCCACCCCGGCCAGGTGGAATATGTGTGATAATACCCTTCTTGGCTGCCCAAGAACAAAGGAAGGTAGTCTAAGTGCTTGCCGTGGTGATGTGGGAAACTAAGGCAAATGAAAAATTTAATTCCATTACTGCCTACAGCCCACTGACAAGTCCTTGAGATCAGCAGAGTGACCTCCCTCTAGGAACTCAGCTGCCTCGATAATGACACTTTGCTGGGGGCAAAAGAGAACCTTAGTTTAACGTTACCCCAACCTCGAGGATCCTGTAAGTCAACTTCCTTTATCTCAACTGCCCTAAGATACATGCTGACAATCATACTCCAAGCTTATGGCCCCCTGATATTGATCTAAAGGATCTCATGGCTGAGGTTTTATTAAATGGTAATGAATGGCATTTCCCTAGCAACAGCTAGCCCCTCAAGGTCCTGGAAACCTTGCTTCCAAATTTCCATAGAGATTTACTCTATCCCTGACCCCCTCCCAACTTGAGGGTGTACAATGAGTTACCCATCACGACCCCAGGGCAGCTCTTCCTGCCCATGGGTCCTCTCCCCAGGATTTAACAAAATCACCTTTTGCACCGGAGACATCTACAAGAATTTTTCTTGGTCATAGGCTTCGGACACTACAACCCCCCCCCATCACCCCAAAACTTCATCAGCAGATATCCTGATCCTGCATGAGCTAAATTCATATTTTTTTCTTCTAAAGGGCACACACAAAAAAACTCACATGACTCATGTTAATTAATTCAATTTGAAATGCAGCATCATAACTGATTGTGATTCTGAAGGAATGATTTACATTTGCTTAATGCTGTAATAAGTTCACCAAAAGCGGAAACCTTTATTTAACACTGTGCTACTCTGAACACAACTGACTTCCAAAGAAAAGAAACAAAAGATGCTTCTCATTCATCTCTGAAAGCTGACTGGACCTTGCAATATCTCACACAGGATCTGCATCTCAAATCAGGGCCAGAGATTTAGACTCTATGATATACATCATGCTTGTTAATTTTTTAATACAAAAGCATTTCATCATTGGAAAGATGAAAGAGTCACACAATATTTTATAAGTGTTCTGACATGAATCAGATATATTGGGACAAATAAACATTCCCTGAAAGATAAACTGGGTCTTCTGGGGAGAGGATTAACTCTTTCAATACAACAGAACACCAAAATATGAAAATTTCTCTAGAACACTGGAACCGTGAAAGAAATGTGTTTTGTATACACACAGATACCAAATCAAAAGGTCTACAGAAAAAATGATATTATCCTGGCAAAGGGCAAAGCATGCTAATTTATACCTAAAATAATTCCACTTCCCCCACCAAATCAACATATTAGACAGAATTTCAACTTTTCAAAATTTCTTAACCAAGGAATTTATGTTGTTCAAACTAACCCAAGGCTTCTAAATGAGATAATTTTCAGGCTAGGATGTATCTATAGTCGGTATAGATGTATCTATAGTCGGTAACTCCCTATTAATTACATAAAGGCAGCACAGGTGGAAGATGGAGACTGTGGATGAAAACACCTTGACCCTAAGTGATACTGCAACCTAGATCCATCAGATTCCATCCGTATCCACTCAGAAGGATGAGGGGTACAGCCACGTACTGCCCTAAGAGCTTCAAGAATGAAAGCAAGACTTTTGCAGGAAATGAAAGAAATGCCCAAGGCTCTGGGAAGTGGAATGTCTCAAAGATGGTTCAAACACAAATCTTGGGGCGCCTGGGTGGCTCAGTCAGTTGAGCCCTCTGACTCTTGATTTTGGCTCTAGTCATGATCTCACAGTTGGTGAGTTTGAGCCCCACTTCGGGCTCTGTGCTGATAGCGTGGAGCCAGCTTGGGTTTCTCTCTCTCCCTCTCTCTCTCTGCCCCTTTCCCCCACCTCTCTAAACAAACAAACAAATAAATGACTTTTTAAAAAAATAATAGATCAGAAATCTAATGAAATAAAAATGAAAATAGTTAAATAGTGATTATCATTCCTAGCAGACACACACACACGCACACACACACACACTGTTAAGGTTCAGTATTAGTATATCCCAGTGTTGGCAACTTTCTCTTGTTTATCCCAACAATTTTTTCATGTAGACTATTTTCAGTATCACAGGGAACTTTTAAAACATACAGGTTTCCAGACAACCAATCCAAGATCATTAATTTTTACTTTCTTGGGGTAAGTGGTGGGGAGACCCAGGTATGGTTCATTTTCTTAAACTTCCCAAATGGTTCAGCAAACTACTTTCACATTAGCATTTGGGAATCACCACATGAGATCTCTTCCCCTTGAGAATCATTATCTCCAACTGTACTTTTGTTTTTGGATTTCAAAAAATTATTTTATTAAAAAAAGTACAAATCAGGTTTTAGGAAGAAATAAAGTATTTCCAAACACAGGAAATTTTCTAACATGTAAAATTTGTTTAAAAAAAGAAAATGTGTATTTTTATATGCAAAGACTATCCCTCTAGAAGGGTAGGAAGAACTGGCTGACACCATTCATTGCCTTTTAAGAGAGGAATTAGATGAAGGACAGGGACACTTTTCACTAGATATTCTTTTGTATTTTATAAATTTTGAGATTTATTAATGTATTACCTACTAAAAATAAATAACACAAAAATTTTAAATGTCATAAAATAGTACATGACAATAAAAAAATAACTATAGAGGACATTTTGGAGACAAGGAGAGCTCTGAATATGGGCTATTTATTGCAGATGGTAGAAAATCAGTGCTGAATTTCCTGAGAAAACTGTCACGGTTTTGTATAGTTCTCAGAAAACACAATCTGAGTATTTGGGGGTAAAGTATCATGATGATATAACTTCCAAACAATGCAGGAGTGGGGGAAATAAAATTCTATACAGAGAAAGATTAAAACAAACATGGTATATTTTAATAATATGAGTCCAGGGAAAGGATGTTTGTGTGTTTATTGCACGGTTTTATTTTTTAAAGTTTATTTCTTTATTTTGAGGGACAGCAAGAAAGAGGCAGAGAGGGAGAGAGAAGGAGCAAGAGCTAGAGAGAGAGAGAATCCCAAGGAGGCTCCACACTGTCGGCGCAGAGCCTGACACCATGCTCAAACTCGTGATGTCATGAGATCATTGTTTGGTTTGGTTTGGTTGTTTTTAATAATAGCTTTGTTATTTAACTCATATACATAATGCTATTTAATACGTATACATATACTTTAAAAAATTTTTTAACATTTATTTATGTTTGATAGACAGAGAAAGAGCACAAGTTGGGGAAAAGCAGAGAGAGAGGGAGACACAGAATCCAAAACAGGCTCCAGGCTCTAAGCTATCAGCACAGAGCCAGATCCCAGGCTTGAACCCACGAATCGTGAGATCATGACCTGATCCAAAGTCAAATGCTTAACTAATTAAGCCACCCAGGTGCCCCAAAATGCACTCTTTTAAGGTATAGAATTCAATGGTTTTAGTATAATCAGGGTTGTGCAACCATCACTACTACCTAATTTTAGAAGAGTCTCATGACCCCTCTCCCCCAAAAAGAACTCAATATCCATTAGCAGTCACTCCCCATTCTCACCTTCCCCTCTAACCCCTGACAACCATTTTCTGTGTCTATACATTTGTAAGCTACAGTCTGTGTCTATGACTTAGCCTATCCTGGACATTTCCTATAAGCGGAGTGATATGCTATGTGATCTTTTGTGACTGGTTTCTTTCACATAGCATAATTACTTAAGGTTCATCCAGGCTATAGCATGTGTGGGTACTTCATTCCTTTCTACAGCTGAATAAAAGCACATAATGCTTCTCCAATTCCTTGGGTATTGCTTTTCAGGTAGGAAGTGAGCAATACTTCCAGGCTCATTTTTTTTTTAAAGTAGCAATTGCCTTCAAAGACAAGTTTTACAGCTGATCAAAGTCTTTAAAAAAAAAATGAAATTGGCTACAAATAGCTTATTGACTATCAGAAAATTTCAACTATGCCCTCCTCAAAGTACAGATGCCTATCTCCACTAAGAAAGTTGAAAACAAAAACAAAACCACGTGACAGGCACTGAAAGCAATTATAAAGGAGTTTCCAACACATGTTAAGTAATGGTCACATCAGAGGAATGAGTGGATAACTCACCAAGGTGATTACTTTGAAAGGGACATTTATTTGAATAATGTTTTGTTAAAAAGTCACTATTTTATACACAATTCTCTCAAGTGAGAGAGATTTTATAAGCAGTAAAATCAGTTATAATACATCTTTTAAGGATTACTCCACTCTTGGTCTTTGGCCATTGTTTAGAGAAGTATCCACTCAGCATGGGGTTAATGAAGCCCAAAGAAGGTATACTTGGTGCTTAATTAATACGTATAAAATGTAAAATAACTATTTCTCCACTTCACAGTTGTTTAATGAAAGATTTTCATGAGTGTGGGGGAAAGACCTAGTCTGTGTGGGAGTGAGACGCTGTCACATCTGTCCCTCCCTCCCTCCTCACCTACACTTACCTGGAGCTGTACTTCTTGAGGATGGTGTCCAAGAGGCCAACGAGCTCTTCAGCATTGATGAACTTCTGTGGGCTGAGGGTGTACATCTTCTCATAGAAGTCTGCGATCTCCATCCGGGCCTGAACGAAGAAGCAGAGCTGCTCTGACAGGTGGGAAAGTAGTTCTTCCACATGAGGGGCGGTCCCGCCGAGCGCCCCGCGGCCAGTCACCACCTTCTTCAGCTCGTTGTGCAGGGAAGTGTAGATGGTGCGGATGGAATCCTTCCTGCTGAAGAAGGACTGGCCCCCTGGTAGGCAAATAACATTAGCGTATGACAAGTAAGGAAGAGAAACCAGGACAAAACCTCTCCCAGCACCCAAAAGGAAAGGAGTGGAGCCTACTGAGCTCAGTGAGTTATCATCATCCACCATATTCTCTGACTCGTAAGTCTGGAATTTAAATATTTTGTGACTCATAATTTCACTGGGGAATAAGAAGGGAATGCCTGGTACAACTCATTAGTGTAGCAGTGCACCTATGGATGATTTCCTTACCCATGCACCAATTCTCCCCCACCCCAATTCAATGAGGATTCACTCATTATTTCAGAGGATAATTAACCTAGTAAGTGACATCAATGTGGATCTAAATAGCCCTCCTTCCACATAAATATATTTAAAACAAAAAAGAATACCTGATTGGAAAACACTGTTGTTATTCCTGATAAATTAGAAATTTCTATTTCTCCATTAGAGTTGCATTTTCCTTTGAATCTTGCCTTTTAAGGCATACCAGAAAATGGAAAATATACATATGTGAATCTCCCTTAAACAAGAACACAGATTACTGGGGTTCCAGAGGAAAAGAAGTCTTTAGTCCTTTTTTTAAAGTAATCTCTATGCCCAACATGGGGCTTGAACTCATGACCCTGAGATCAAGAGCCAGCCAGGCGCCCTAAAATCTTTGGTACTCTTGACAAGTTTGACACTATAGGTTATAACAAAATAAGCACTACACTGAATTATTAAGAGCAGGAAGAAATTACAAACAACTGCTGGTGTAACTCAGGGGTTCCAAAGCAAATCAGAAAGAAAAAAACCCAAATACATCCTTTTCAACAGTTAAAAAGAATCAAGTGGCATAGACATCATTTCCTTACTTTTGTATTAATACATGATGAGCTCTATTTCTAATAATTATAGAGCCAGCTTCAGCTTCATAGATGTTTTCTTAGGCAATTCTGCACCCCACTAAAGGGTCACAGGCAAGAAATTAGGAACGTGAAAAGAAATAGGGCAAGTTTAAAACACTAATTCTCAGGAATATATAAAAACCTCAGAGATGGGTGACAGTTTAAGTTTTCTATTGATATACACAGAATGCTTTAATGAATAAATTTATCACTATTCTAAACATATCAATTAGGAGTGAAAATTATTTATCAAGGGATTTGTAAAATATCCCCTTAATAATTGAAACATCTCACAATGCTGTTTTTAATTTAGGGCCCCGTTTATGTTTGAAGAAATGAATCTTACATCCCTTCCTACTACTATGACCACCTTGCTCCACTTTACCCATGACTTTCCAGGTCTGGGCAGACTGAATGTCTGGCTTCTCGGAAAACCCTTAGTCCCACGTCCTGGGCACACCCAGACGGTTGGTCATCTTACCTACTACTTATTTCATAAACTAATAATACTTAAAAAATGTTTTCTTCAATATACTACCTAAACAAGCTGACTAGCATTCAAATCATCCCTCCTCCTAATAATAGCAAAAACCATGTGGTACAGGAGGACTGACCCCAGCACTAACATCCCACACAGGACTGTACACTGAAGGGTTTGCCTTCCTTCCCTGCCTGTATTCAGTCTAACGTGGCAGATTTTGTAAAGCTACAGTATGGAATAAATAGACCTCTGTGCTCAAGTTCCAGAAAAAACTCTCTTAGGTGAAGGCAATAAAGAGTACCACACAAAATCCTTGGGCTGGCTCAAGTGTGTGACTCTGGATCTCAGGGTTGTTGAATCCAAGCCCCATGTGGGGTGTACAGGTTACTTAAAAATAAAATCTTAAAAAAAAAAACTAAAAGCTCTGGAAATCCAACTTAGTTCCAAATTTCAGCTTCTGAATTTATAAGCTGTGTGATGTGAAAATGATTTAGCCACTTTGAGTCTTCATTGTTGTTTTTAACAGACAACTAGTAACAGAGCTGCTAAGAAGGCAAAAGGAAATAACATTTGGTATGCGATGTGCCTGGAGCCAAGTGCATATTTCACAACACGAATATTCCCTTCCATTCATACCTGCTATAAGAAAACTCCAAACACTATCTAAGTGAGCCTGTAGAGCTCTATGGTAAATTGGGAGTTTCACATACTGTATAAAAGAATAGCTATCTATTTGAAAGATAGCCAGGTGACTTCAACTGTGTAGTCACCTCCGCTGTTAAACAATATGGCCTTGGTGAAAATTTTAACTTGGCGAAAAATAAAGATTTTCATCAGATTACCCTTATTCTGATTATCTGATCCCTTAGATTACCTGCGGGAGTGGAAACACCACATAAATACAAAAATACCGTGAAATGCGTATCAATAAACATCGATCACTAGTATGTGAAACCAAGGGAAGGGACACTATAAGGAAGGGAGAGACCACCAATGCATTTCTTTTAAACGAGTCTCTGTTCAGCAAGCTGTCAGGAGCACAGTCGTATTGCTGACTATCCTGGTCAGGAACATCCAGTAGGGACGGGCCTGCCTTCATCCTGGGAAACAAGGCATCAGAGACACCAGACAGCTTCCTCTTTTCAATGTTTTGAATTTACAAAATGTAGTTATTTTGAATTATTTCTAGAAGGCTGTATGTATCGAATCCTCATTATTTCTCAAGATTTCTATGGCCCATCTCACATGACAAAATGTCATTACAATTATATTAAAGGAGTATGTGAAACATCTAATTGAGTATTTTATTCCACAGCTTCTTGTTAATGATCATTTGTAAGCATCAGTTCTCAAGGCATTTTCTACCATGCTAAATTCTAACAGCCGGAGGTTGAGGCAGCTCTCCAGTAATGAAAAAAAGGGAGAAATGTATGACCTAAAATCCTCCAAAGGCATTGAGATGGCAGATTTTAAGCCATCCCCAAACAGGTATATTCTCCCCTCAAAGGAAAAGAAGGCTCCAAGATAAGGGCTCCACCCCAAAATTTGCAGAACTGAGCCAGTAGAGGAACAGAAGGCTCCCTGTGAGGCCTGTCCTTTGCCAGCAGTGTTTGCTGGCATGTGCAATCTATAAACAGGATTCACTGCTAAAGTCTCTGATAAACACTGGTCTTGAGAGTGAGGTCGGAAAGACTCACTTTTTTGAACCATGTTTGAAATGTTTGAAAATACACATAAAACTTCTTTGTTTTGCATTTTAAAGAAAACCATACAAACATTCTAATTAGCAAAGGATTTGAAGAACGTGGGCATGTCTTAAGTGGCAACACAAAAACTTTTCCCCAAAGTTTTAAGAAATGGAGTTAACCTAATAATCACAAAATCATATTGTAAGTATGTTGATACCACAAACATTTCAGTATCAAAAAACAGTGAGATGTCTGCTGCAAAGTTAAAATTTTACATTTGTAACCTACATTTACTATATTATACTATGGGAGATAAGTTATGAGGCATTGAAGTCAAACATGCCATATTCAGACATTTACTCAGAAGTGACAGATCACCTGGGAGCCTGAACTATGCCTGGGCATGTTCCATAGTGTAAATTGCTCCTGGGTCAATTTCAAGGTGCAGCCTTCAGGTTCATCCATGCAAGCTGGGGGTCCATGCACAACTAGTCACTTTACATAATAAGGGCCATTTCACAGAACCAAGTCAGAGACAGTGATGGTCTCACACATGCTCCTACACACAGGGCAGCTAGTTCTGTTTACCAAAAACCAACCAGACACATACAACTTAAACTAGAATAGCAGGTTTTAAGCTGGGGTCCATAAATAGGCTTTAGGAAATCCACTGAACCCTCCCAGATTAAATGCAAAATTGTATAACACATATATGTTCCATATAAAAGTCCATGGGTTTCATCAAATTCTCATAGATGAGCTTTACAAAGTTAAGAATCATGGCACTGGGGTCAATCACCATTCTTCATGAAGTGAAGGACTCTAGAAACAATGAAAACTGCCAGAAAATTAACCACTTTCAATTCTACAGCCAGAATTCTCTGCATTCTCAACTATAGAGTTGACCCTTGAACAGAGCTGGGGGTGATGGAGGAAGGTGTTGGGGTGCTGACTTCCTCCAACAGAGTGAAAAATCCAGGTATAACTTTTGACTACCCAAAACTTAATTACTAATCACTTATTGTTGACTGGAGACCTTGATGGTAACATAAACAGTAGATTAACACATATTTTGTATGTTATATGTATTATGTACTGTATTCTTATAGTCAACTAGAGAAGAGAAAATGTTAAGAAAATCATAAAGGATGAGAAAATACATTTACTGTACTATATTTATGGCAAGAAATCTGTGTATTAGTGGACCCAGGCAGTTCAAGCCTCTAATGCTCAAGGGTCAACTGTATATACAAAGTAGATTTAAAGTATAATACATATGCCAATTTCTTATCAATCACATGGATAAAAACACAATCTGACAGTTCAAAAGCAGGTATTCTGGTTAGAGATCTGTCAACTACCTACACCTGTGAGCACAGACAACTTGCCAATCTGTAGAAAGGGGAATAAGAACACTGCAACAGCAACTGCAAATTTGTGAGACGTGCCATTGTAAAAGGGGGTCGAAGAAATACACAAGGTGAATCTATCTGACCAGTTTTAGCCAATAAGTCAATATACTAAATAACAAGTCATTATCTGAACAGCTAAGGCCGAAGTTAAGATCTCATAAAGCCCCACCCCTTGGGTGTTTACTGAAAGCAATATGTACATGGCCACTTTCAAGCAATGTAAGGAAACTAGGAGTTAAAAATCAAAATGGAATCTGCACTTAATTTTACCTTTCTATTCTATATTGTATATATGTGTTCTTCACTCATACCCAACCCTGTGCCTCTGATAATGAAAGGGTGTAAAAATAGGCCAAAATACTAACACAACTTTGAAAGCTCTGGGATTTATAGTATTTATTGTTGATCATTTTAAGTAGTAATATTTTGTATGCATAGCCTTTGGCTTTCACCTATTTTATGTCCTTCTGATCTACTCATACTAATTGTTTCTACTTTCTAAGTGAAAATCAGTTGAATCAGCTCTTAAATCTTATTTTCAGGGGCAAGATTTATGATGGAATAAGAGTGTTTACCATTTCCCCCCTAAGTCCCTTCTTGCTAGTGTTAGGCATATTTCTTGCCTTCCCTGTCCAGTATTCATTTCCTCATTCATTAAATATTTATTGAGAGCCTAGGAAGAGGGGGTAGGACTCCATCTGCAACTCGCAGGGGCGCCTTAGCCTTAAGAGGCCGGATAAAAGTGTTCGTTAATTCTAACGAGATTGTGTTGCCAAGTTTTGCTCCTCTGGCCACAGTGTCACGGGTCAGAAGAGTGAAGACATACAGTTTGCTTAACTTCATTTATGGCACCAATCCATGCACTGAGCAAAACGGATACACCCATCGGTTTGAAGCACAGCCCTGCAAACAGCATCCACCCGATCCGCCAATCTATCAGCAGCGGAGGCCAGTGGGCGGGGTTTGTGGCAGCCGAGGGAAGGAAGGGAACGGTGGGAGAATTGGGAGTGCCAAGTTGAGACTGAGGCTAGGAGTGACAGAGACAGGGAACCCAAGCCACTGCTGATCGGGGAATATACCCCTTTCCTTCCTCCTCAAAGGGCACGGGGGGCGGGGCGGAGGTACCTAGTTTTTGCCCCAGGTAGGTGAGGCTGTGATAGACCTTCTCGGCCGCGGCCAGGTGGGCCAAGGCCGCCAGCAGCGACAGCCAGCTGCCCCCCGCGCTCTTGTTGGCCTCTCGTTCCTTGTCCACATTGTCCTTGGCCTTGTCGTAAGAGAAGATACCCAGGTGAGAGAAGAACGTCTCCAGCACCGCCTGTTCCACCGGGACCGGGGCGGCCAGCGGGATAGACTCCCCCATGCGAGCTGCGATCCAGCTCCACCCACGTGGCTCTCCGCTCCCTCGCACTTCCGGGTTCTCGGGGATCGTGCGCACAAGCGTGCGTGCGCGTGACCGCCGCAAGCGGCGAGCTCGTGAGCGCGCTGCTGCCTGGACCGCGCCTGGGCCTTAGAGAGGACACCGGTAAGGGCCAAAGAAGGAGGGAGGTGGCCGGTCTTCAGCTCCTGAGCAGCTTCGGCCTTCGGTTCCCGTAGTGCTGACTATTCGGAGCTTTAGGACAGAACGCGAGACGTCAACTCGCTGCTCCGCGGACCAGACTGCGTTCTGAGGTGAGCTGAGAGGCCCCTCCCTGTGACACTGCGTCAGTGCTGGTGACGTCACGCTTACTTGACGTCAGTAGTTCTTGGTCTTAACATCTGGCTTGGGCTCGCCTGGGCCTGAGGGCGGGGCGCGAAGATGAAGCTACTGGCTGGAACTGTGCTTCTCACAAGGAGTCAGTTCTCATACCTTTTAAACCAACGCAAGTAAGTGGCTTATAGTACCTGATACTGATAAAGGTTTGTATCTTATCTCCATGTTTGATTTTCACCCAGTCACAAACTTTGCCTTAATTTGCCCCTGTATCCTGCGTAAAGCGTCTCAGGTTCGCGCTAGGGGACCAGCTTCTAAGCCGAGCTCTTCATCTTGCCCATACTACCCAAACTACGTTAGGCTTCCTTTTAAAATGACTCCCAAGATCTTGGGGGGGAGGGGGGGAGGGGCATAGAGGAGGACACTTATGGGGATGAGCACTGAGTGTTATGTGGAAACTAATTTGACAATAAACTATTTGTAAAAAAAATAAAATAAAATGACTCCCAAGAACGATAAATTAATGAAATTTCGTTTGACGGTTCTGAATTGATGCCCTGTGTCATTCAGATTCATCACAGATTCCTTGAAGTTTAAGAAACACCGTAAACCCAGGGGCACCTGGGTGGCTTAGTCAGTTGGACATCCCACTTGGGCTCAGGTCATGATCTCCCAGTTTGTGGGTTCAAGCCCCTCGTCAGACTCTGTGCTGACAACTCAGAGCCTGGAGCCTGCTTTGGATTCTCTCTCTCTCTCAGAAATAAATAAACGTTAAAAAAAAGAAGCACCATAAACCCAGCTCATAGGTATGTCCACTGCTTTGAAATTCTGCCCACTACTTACTCAGTTTTTTCCTTTCTCCTTCCTTGTACATGATTATTTTACACTAGTCAACACTATTTAATCACATGAATTCATATGCTTCTTTGCCCTAAGTGGTGAACTCCCCAAGTCAGAATCTAGAGTTCACTCACCTTTATAATCATTTCATAATGGATAGTACAGTGATATTTGTCAAAATGAGGGAATTGTCTGTTTTCTTTTTTTTTTTGGTCAAACTAAATCTGTTTTGCCATCACCACCTTTTCATGCAAATCCAACCATTTAGTTTTAATGCATATATAGTGCACCTGTTACCTACTCTCAAGAATATAATTGGATATGATCAACCATGTTAGCTGTGATATAAGGCAGAACTTTATGTGTTATAAAGGTTAAAAAGGAGGCAGCAATCATATCTTTTTGGAAGAATAAGGGAGACTTCTAGAAGGAGAATGTGATGGTTCTTGATGAATGAGTAGAAAGTAGTAATCAAAAAGAGTGTAGTACTATCACCAAAGCCAACAGACAGTGAAAGAGGGTCATGAAGGTTGTAAGCATACCGAAGTAATATAAGAATTCCTAAGATAATAAAGGTGACATCATAACTCAGTGGGGAAAGGAAAACTTAATTAATAGTGAAGGAGACATGTTTGTGGCGGGAAAAAAAAAATCTCCTGTGTCCTGCAACACAAAATAACTGGGACACCTGGGTGGCTCTGTCGGTTAAGCATCTGACTTCAGCTGAGGTCATGATCGCATGGTTCGTGGGTTAAAGCCCCACATTGCTTTTTGCTGTCGGTGCCGAACCCCCTTTGGATCCTCTGTCTCCCTTGCTTTCTGCTCCTCTCCCCCACACGCTCTTTCAAACATTTAAAAATAACTACAGAGACAGCTGGTGGGTCAGTCGGTTGAGCGTCCCACTCTTGGTTTCCACTCAGGTCATGATCTCACAGTTTGAGCCCTACACTGGGCTCCACACTGGTGGTACAGAGCCTGCTTTGTATTCTCTCTGCCTCCTCTCTCTCTCTCTCTCTCTCTCTCTCTCTCTCTCGTGCTCTCTCTCTCAAAATAAATAAACTTAAAAAAAATAACTACATGTGTAAAAAACAAAACCATAAACAAACCAGAAAACAAATGCAAGTGAAAATGTAATTGATCTGGGGATAGGATAGAGCCTTTTAATTATAAAAGACTTGGAGGAAATTACAAAGGAAGGGATTGACTTGACTATAAAATGTTAAGAAAACACCATGCCAACATTGTGACATATGTTAGACAAAAATTTAATTTGCTCAACATTTTAAGATGTAGTAATCATAGAAAATGCAGTTTGAACTATTCTATTTTTCACCTCTCAGGTTTTTTTGAAAAAAATTCTTAAGTACTGACAGTCATGCAGTGAGTTTGTTTTTCTACTTTGCAGATGGGAATGTAACTTGGTATGACCTTCTGGAAAACATTTGGCAATATACAGTAAGGTTAAATGAGAATATATGTACAGTGTCTAGAACAATATCTAAGATAAGTACATGCTTAATAAGTATTAATAATGTCTGTCATTTTTACTATTGTTATCAGTAGAATCATCATATCTTTTAATCAGCAAAGCACCTAGTATAATACGTTGAACTTGGTGAATATTTGCTAAATTTTTGATTGGCTAATTCTCCTTGTCTCATAAGAATTTTATAGGAAAAGATAGTGTCATGTCAGCCTGTTAAAACATTAAAATTATAAAGCAGGAAGTTACCTTGAATGATCTTATGATTCAGCCTATAAACAGGATACTTTATACAGTAGCAATAAATGTTTGTTGATGATGTTAGCTATCCTTTGCTACATATCAAATAACCCCAAAACTACACCCCTGGGGTACTGGGCTGGCTAAGTTGGTAGAGCATGTGACTTTTGATGTTGGGGTGGTGAGTTCAAGCCCTACATTGGAGTAGAGTTTACTTTTTTAAAAAAGTATTTGGGGTGCCTGGCCGGCTCAGTCAGTAGAGCATGCACCTCTTCATCTCAGGGTTGTGAGTTTAAGCCTTCCATCGGGCATAGACATTAAGAGAAAAAAAACCGAGGAGTGCCTGGGTGGCTGGGCAGTTGGTTGGGCATGTGGCTCATGATTTTGGCTCAGGTGATGGTCTCATGGTTTGTGGGTTTGAGCCCTGCACCATGCTCCACATAGAGCCTGCTTGGGATTCTCTCTCTCCCTCTCCTTCCTGCCCCCTCTCTCTCCCTCTCCCTCTCTCTCTCAAAATAAATAAACTTAAAAATAATAAACCCAAAATTCGTGGCTTAAAACAATAAAAGTCCTGTTATCATCTCTCACAGTCTCTGAGTCAGGAACTCAGGAAGGGTTCAGTTGGATACTTGTTTCAGTCTCAGAAGGCTGAAGTCAGATGTTGTTGGCTAGGGCTGTGGTCATCGGAAGACTTATTTGGAGCTGGAGAATCCACTTCCAAGATGATTCTCTCACATGTCTGACAAGTTGGCTTGATCTGTTGGCCACAGGGGCTTTTCCACAGGACAGCCCAAGTATCCTCACAGTGTGGCACCTGGCTTATTGTGGAGGAAGTGATGATCTGAAAGACCAAAGCAGGACCTGCAGTGCCTTTTATGACATAGCCTTGGAACTTACACATCACATTGGCCTTATTCAGAGCCAGCCTTGATTGAATTTGGGCAGGAAAGTAATTAAGTGCATGAATGCTAGGAAGCAGGGATTGGTAGAGGCTATCCCAGAGGCTGACTCCCACAGATGAGGGTCATATTTTCAGCTGGAGAATTGTCTATCTTCTTAAAAACATCTAAAGATGGTAGCCCTTAAGTACATCTTTATCATATTGCTCAAGAAGTTGTTTCTTAATTTCAGCCATGATCTCTCCTATTAAGTCTACAAAAACAGTTCTGTTCATGACTATTGATTTGATACTGCTCTTTACAGCTTCTTGAAACTTTCTCTAGTGACAGTGCCAGTGACCAAACCATTTTAGCGATAACAACCCCTTTTGGGGACAAAAGAACATTAAGAACAGGCAAGGTGATGATTCATTCATTTAGTCAAGCATCCATTTTTGTCATTGATTTGATACAGTGGACTATATTTATGTGTGGCTGATGGACACATAAAGTAATGCATACAGGGTTGCCTGGGTGGCTCAGTCAGTTACGCATCCAAATCTTGATTTCAGCTCAGGTCATGATCTCAGGGTTTGTGAGATTGAGCCCTGAAGCAGGCTCTGCACTAATAGCATGGAGCTTGCTTGGGATTCTCTCTCTCTCTCTATCTCTGCCTCTCCCTCTCTCATGTTCAGGTTCTTTCTTTCAAAATAAATAAACAAGTAAATAAATAAATAACATACATTAAAAAAATAAAGTAACATATACCAAAAATAATTTTGCAACTTAATGATCATACCAGTTAATTATCACTCAAATTTTATATCATTTGGACTCACTTCACTTTTGCTGTTTTATTTTATTGATATAATATTGGCATAATAATAAAACTCATTGATTTAGCACTTACTGTGTGCCAGATGTTTTACATCTCACTAAGATTCCAACAAACTTTCCAAGGTGTAGTTATCACCTTTTTATTGTGGAGGAATTAAGTAATGTGTCCCAAGTACACACAGTCAGTAAGTACGTGGCAAGGCTGAAATGCAAACCAAAATCTATGTCTCTTTCTTCTTCAAGCATGGCTGCTGTTAGTGAATTATCCCCATACATATAGGCCTCCCACTTGAGAGGTAATAGACTTCTACATTGTTATTCAGGCATTTTCAGATGGTTTCTGTAGGTGTCTCTCTTACTATATTGACAATATGGTTGAAAGATATGATTGCAGGGGTCCCTGGGTGACTCACTTGGTTAAGCATCTGACTCTTGATTTCCACTCAGGTATAATCTTGTGATTCATGTGTTCAAGCCCTGCCTCAGGCTCTGTGTTGATGGCATGAGCCTGTTTAGGACTCTCTCTCCCTCTCTCTCTGCCCCTCCCCTGCTCACCCGCATGTGTGTGCCCACGTGCGTGCACTCCCTCTCTCTCTCTCTCAAAAATAAGTAAACATTTGTTTTAAAGGGAAAAAAGATATGATTTCAGTGAGAAGTCTTTTTTGGCTTACCAAGAGGAACCAGATATTTTATATGGAACAACCTCTTTAATTTTCTTTTCAGATTATTTACTAAAAAATTCCAGACAGTTAGCAATACGTCATATAGCTCTTTAGCACCTAACTTTCAACTAAATTACCTTCCTGTTGCATGTAAAAAAAAGTCTGACCAGGGACGCCTGCCTGGCTCAGTCGGTAGAGCATGTGACTGACTCATGGTCTTGGGTCATGAGTTAAAGCCCCATGTTGGTTGTAGAGTATACTTAAAAAAAAAAAAACTGGTTTGTTTTTTACACTTAATTAACTCTTCCCATTTTGTTTTCTTTACACATCTAAATATAATGTGATTTTGAAATCAAGATTAGGAGATTATACTGGATGATGAGTTGAGGAAACTAATCCAAGCTTAAAGAGAGAAAGAATAGTTTAGGTCTGTTCCCTAAATAACCGTTGATTAGTATTAGTATAGAGCTGCATTGTCCAATATTTGTAGCCACTAGCAATATGTGGCTGTTTACAGTTAAATGAATTAAAACTAAATAAAATTTGAGATTTGGTTCTTCATTTGCACTAACCACGTTTCAAATGCTCAGTAACAACCGTGGCTAGTGACTTACCCTAATGGGTGATGCTGATGCCAACATCTCTATTATTACAAAAAGTTCTATGGGACAATGCTAGAAAGAAACAATATCCTAAGAGAAAGAATTTCACAGCTAAAACAAAATTAGCCAAAATGAACAGCAAAGTCTATTATTATTTTAATCCTATTTCATACTTTTCTTCTTGACAATACTCACATTTACACTTTCTCTTCATAAGTTTTACATGTATATCTAAGTAAGCAATAATTACAATTAAACATATCGAATACTTCATAAATTCCAGGAACTGTGCTAAGTTCTTTACATGAATTAAGTCATTTTTAATCCTTACAAAAATACTCTGTTTGTTGTGGAAAATTTGGAAACTATTTTAAAAAAGAGAAAACCAAGCCTAATCCCCAAACCCGGAGATAATCACGGTTGACATTTCTCGTGGATGCGGAGTGTGCTGCCCAGACCCCAAGCTATGGCTGCCAGGGCAGTTGGCTGCTGCTGGCTCACAGTTGTTTCTCTCCAAAATTGCCTTCTGTGAAGGAAACTGCCTCATCCTGGCTTATCGTCTCTCCCTGGGGGCCACTCAAATCCAGTGACTGGTCAGTTGTGAGGTACAAGGCTGAGTCCCTCAACTGTAACAATCTGGGGCATTCAGCTTTGGAATTCCCCATGGGACGAACTGGTTAAAGCCCCTGCAGCACGTGCCCTGCACCTCACTTCCCTCTGCCCCATCCCTGCAGCTCACCTCCTTGTGCCCTGTCCTGCCTCCTGGGAGGGGCTGTTCCTGAAAGCACTCTTGAGTAAAGCACCTGCATGCAAATCCCTGCCTCAGTCTGTTTCCTAGAAAACCCAACCAAGTCAGTATTTTTGTAATGTGAGTTTCCGGGTGTACGTTTTTAAAAATCTGTCTAAACTTTTTTCATCCCAACAAATTTGGTGTTTTCTTACTGATTGTTTTATATGTTCATTTATTGATTGATAACATTTCCATGAATAATTTTGCATGCCCCTAAGTGTGTTTCTGTACCACAATTTTTAAAATTTTTAAAAATGTTTTTATTTATTTTGAGAGAGAGTAAGAGCATGAGCAGGAGAGGATCAGAGAGAGAGGGAGACACAGAATCCGAAGACATGCTCCAGGCTCTGTCAGCACAGAGCCCAACACAGGGCTCGAACCCACGAACCATGAGATGATGACCTGAGCTGAAGTCGGACGCTTAAGTGACTGAGTCACCCAGGCGCCCCGTACCACAATTTTTAACAGCCACCTGGGATTCATGTGGCACATCATACTCCATTAATCTTGATTCTCAGATATTTCTGTATTTCCTGGTTTTCACTGTGGTGGACCCTAGAACTCAACAGACCAACATCCATTCCCAGGTTTCCTCTTGCTTGTCTTCCTATAGGATAGGAAAACCAAATATTCCCAAATGTTTTGTTTTCTTCATCTTACTGAAGATTACTGAGGTTGAGGGAGAAGTTCCAGGAAAGGGAGGCATACGTGTATTGCCTTCCAAATAAAATGAGACAGTCAAAACTGGTATTTCTTGCCTAGTCTTTCTGCTTTGTGAGCAGGGACAAGTCTAGAGCTGTAGCAGCCATCTTTTATCCCTAAAGGAAAAGTCAAGCAAATTCAAGGCTTTTGAAATGAAAATTGAGCATTTAAACCAATGCCAGCAATGACCTATCTCTGGATTTCTTGTTATGATGAGAAAGAAATTTTTTTAACCTACTTGTTTTTGGATTTTCTGTTATTTACAGCTAAAATCATTTATAAATGTCACTGTTCCTAGAATGCTTGGGTGGCTCAGTTAGTTAAGTGTCTGACTCTTGGTTTCAGCTCAGCTCATGATCCCAACCAGGGTCATGGGATTGAGCCCCATGTGGGGCTCTGTGCTCGGTGTGGATGGAATCTGCTTAAGATTCTCTCCCTCTCCCTCTCTCTCTCTCTCTCTCTCTTTCTTTCTCTTTCCTTCTCTCCCTCTGCTTCTCTCCTCTGCTCACATGCTCTCTCTGTCTACAAATTTGTTTTTAAAAAGTCCCTGTTCCTTGACATATGTGATTAAAGGTAATGCAGTGACAAACATTGTATGGAAATACTTGAATAGCAACAACTTAACATAAAAATCAGGGAGGAAGAGATTTAGGAGCCTGCATTTACAACATTTCTTCTTCTTGACCATATGCAGCTCTGTTGTTAACCTTCCCACTTTCTTTTTCTTTTGGAGACCAGAAAAATAGCATATGTAAGTCTTCCTAAATTGTTCCAAAAGACAGTAGTAGTTGGAAGAGAAAATAGGCCTTTTATATACATCAGAAACTTATCTCTTCAAATAGGATATTTTAGCAAGTGCACCATGCCATGGTATTCATATCCACTAATACAGATTCAGCCAGGCTTTTTGGAGCAAGTTACTGTGTGAACTGGGGTGCATTTTAGACTAAGTCAAGAATTAACTCTCCATATATCTGACTGGAAATTATTAATATCTCCAGAGTTAGGATATTTTATTCTCTCAGAATAAACATGGAGAATCAAAGAAGCTGAACTGAACTGCCATTTGAAGTAAAAAGAGCAGTGTTAAATTGCAAAGTAGGTAATGAAATTGTATTTGAGTTTGATTCCAGCATTCTAGTGGCAGGTACTGACAGTGCAAAACTCACCAGTGAATCTGGTGAGTCCACCTCCGTGACTGCCACTTACTCACCCAGTCTCGAGACCGCTTCTAATTCTGCAGCCCCAGAAGCCTCAGGTTGGCTGGTTCTGGTTCAAAGTAAAGGCATGGGGATGCTTTTTGATGGCATAGTGAACAGAGTATCTAGGACCTGATATGTCTCAAGTTAGAAATGCTCTGGCTTATTCTTACTAGCATCTTTGCGATGAAAGATAGCTCCAGATATGGCCAGACTGCTTGCCAGCTGCTCCAGACTACACTGCCATTCATGAGCACAGACTAAAACTGAACTGGCAGAAGGATAAAGTGAAAAAAGCCGCCTAAGGAAATCGTATATCTGATAAGAGCTTAATATCCAGATTATATAAAGAACTCCTATAGCATAGCAACAGAAAATATATACCCCAATTTTATTTTTTCCTTTTTTATTTAAAAAATTTTTTAATGTTTATTTATTTTGTGTGTGTGTGAGAGAGAGGGAGAGAGAGACAGAGAGAGAAAGAGAAAGAGCGAGCCAGCAGGGGAGGGGTAGAGAGAGATGGAGACACAGAATCTGAATCTGAAGCAGGCTCTGGGCTCTGAGCTGCCTGCACAGAGCTCAACACGGGGCTCAAACCCACAAACCATGAGATCATGACCTGAGCCAAAGTCAGAAACTTAACCAACTGAGCCACCCAGTCGCCCCTTTACTTTTTTTAAAATTTTAGGTCTCTTTCATGCCCATTATGGGGCTTGAACTCATGATCCTGAGATCAAGAGTTGCATGCTCTACAGACTGAGCCAGCCAAGCACCCCCATATATCCCAATTTTAAAATGGGCAAAGAAGATGTACAAATGGTCAACAAGCATATGAAACGATGCTTGACATCACATCATTAATCATTAGGGAAGTGCAAATCAGAACCACAATGAAATGTTACCTCACACTCATTAGGATAGCTATGATCAAAAAACCAGAAAATAATAAGTGTAAACAGGATGTGGAGAAATTGGAACCCTTTTGCACTATTGGTAAGAATGTATAGTAGTACAGCCGCTATGGAATACAGTGTGGTGGTTCCTCAAAAAGTTAAAAGTTAGAGGGGCACCTGGGTGGCCCAGTCGGTTAAGCGTCCAACTTTGGCTCAGGTCATGATCTCTTGGTTCACGAGTTCGAGCCCTGCATCGGGTTCCGTGCTGANCTCTCTCTCTCTCTCTCTCTCACACACACACACACACACACACACACACACACAAAATAAACATTAAAAAAAAATTTAAATGGGGCGCCTGGGTGGCTCAGTCGGTTAAGTGTCCAACTTCGGCTCAGGTATGATCTCACGGTTCGTGGGTTCGAGCCCCGTGTCGGGCTCTGTGCTGACAGCCAGCTCAGAGCCTGGAGCCTGTTTCAGATTCTTTATCTCCCTCTCTCTCTGACCCTCCCCAGCTGTCCCCACGCTGTCTCTCTCTCTCTCTCAAAAATTAAAAAAAAAAAACATTAAAAAATGTTAAAAAAATTTTAAGTTAAAAATTAGAATTACCGTGTGACCCAGCAATCCCACTTCTGGGTGTATATCCAAAAGAATTGAAAGCAAGATCTTGAAGAGATATTTACATACTCATGTTTATAACAGCACTATTCACAATAGCCAAGAGGGAGCAACCCAAATGCCCATAAACAGAGGAATGGATAAACAAAATGTGGCACAGACATACAATGGAATATTATTCAGCCTTACAAAGGAAGGAAGGAAATCCTGTCACATGCTACAGCATGGATTTTGAGGACATGATGCTAGGTGAAATGAGCTAGTCACAAAAAAATTAAATACCATATGATTCCATTTACATGAGATATCAAGAATAGTTAAATTTGTAGAGACAGAGAGTAGAATGGTGGTTGCCAGGGAGAGGAGGGGAGAGGGAAAGGGAATGAGGGATTACTATTTAAGAAGTGTAGGCTTTCAGTTTTGCCAAAATGAAAATGTTCTGGAGATCGCTGCACAACAGTGTGAATATACTTAGCCCTGGGGGTGGGGGAGTGGGGGCAGGGAGCTTGGGCGAGGAAGGTGAGGTGAGGATCATAAGTGGCCCACAACACTTACAATGTTTACTACCTGGGCCCATTAACAGAAGTTTACTAACCCCACAAACTGGATTATTCATGGCTCATTTCATAGTTTTTGTATTTTGTTGGTGTATTAGGTGCAAGAAGTAGGAACCACTCACGCCATTTTCAGCCAAAAGGGATTTAATACAGGGAATCAGGAGTGTAGCAAGCCATTGGCAAGGGAGGTGGTTGGGTCGCTTACGGGGTCTCCAGGAGTGACTCCTAGGACAAGAATACCTCTGCCGTCATGAGAAAGGCGGCAGTCAGTGGACTCCAGTGGTGCCGTAGAGTTCAAAGTCCTGCCACTGTAGCTGTGATCCAAGGATCAGGAAACACTGCTTCCCCTGTGACGACCTCTCGGCACCCACGGGGTTGGTACCTAGACACTGCAGTAGCGCTGCAGAAAAGCCCTGGGGGTCCGCAGGTGAAACAGTCAGGTGTCCTGTTGCAGCAGAAACAAAGTGAATGACTCCAGCCCCAGATCCACCTTCCACGTGCTTCTCATTGGCAAGAGCAGAACCCTAACTGCAGGGAGATGGGGGGAGATGTGGGTTTTCCTTCTTCAGCCCCCGCAGGATCAGGAAGCACACTCGGGGTTTGGAGTGGATGCTGAGAGCCAGTTGAGAGCACCCACCACACTTGTGCCTTTAGGCTCTTTCCAACCCTTCTCGTATTTGGCCAACTCCTTATTCTTTTATCTGAGAAACCTTCTCTGATGCTCCCTTCCCTACCTCCACCCTTACCAGATAGGATACCCTTTTGTGAGCTCCCATAGCTCTAAGCTCTGGCCCTGCCATGTGTGCATCACTCCACATTGTAACAGCCTGGTTCCTTCCTCCACTAGATTGCAAGCTCCTTGAAAACACAAACTCAGTCGTATTCGTTATCGTGTAGGCATTTGGTGTATATTTGTTGAGAATAACAGTTACTGTATTATACCATCTCAAATAGCATCTCTTCTCCTGTTTTTGTCATTCCCTACTCTTGTGAGCTGATACCTGTATACAATGAATGCTCCATAAATGTTAACTTCCTGGTTTTCATTTAGGCGGAGCAAAGAAATATTCCACCAATGCTCTATATGTGTGTGTTCTAATTTGACTCTGTGTACTTAGATAGGTTCGTAAATACTATGGAGCAGCTAATGGTTGAACAGTTTCAACATATGTGTACATGTACATACGCTCAAGTGAGTATGTATATGGTCCCCACGACTATTCTATTAGGTAGACACTAATAGTGTCCACTTTTTTTATTCCCATTTTATAGATGAAGAAACTGGGGCTTAGACAAGGTAAGTATGTTATCTACAGTTACAACCAAGTGACAGAATTGGGACTCACATCAGGGTCTAATACCAAAATATGTAGTCTTAGCCACAATGATGATGATGATGATTGTGATAACGATGACAGCTGGTGGTTCCAGACATTGTGCTAGGCATTTTACATGTGTTTTCTTTTCTTTTTTTTTTTTAATGTTTTATTTATTTCTAGGAGAGAGAGAGAGACAGCGTGAGCAGAGGGAGGGTCAGAGAGAGAGGGAGTCACAGACTGAAACAGGCTCCAGGCTCTGAGCTGGCAGTCAGCACAGAGCCCGACGCGGGGCTCGAACCCACGAACCTCGAGATCATGACCTAAGCGAAAGTCGGACGCTCAACCGACTAAGCCACCCAGGCGCCCCTTACATGTGTTTTCTTAAGCAGTATATTTCCTTGCATAGAACTGATGCTTAGTGGTTGTTACATATGGTATGGTAGATGAACCCCTTGATATCTGTGGGCTCTGCTGCTGATTCACTGTGTGACTTCAGGCAAACTACTAACCCTTTTGAGCTCCAGTTTTTTCTGCAAATCAGTTAATGATTTTTAAAATATTTCTAGTTCTAAAATTCCATAACTCTGTGAAGCAATTCTACTTTGTTTTCCATTCCATAATTTTTACTTCTTAGCCTCTGAATTCTAAGTTCCTATAGGATCTCAGTTTTATTTCATTGTTTGTTCATGGTACCTCACCTGGTACTCAGCACAGTATATAACAGTCTCATAGGGGTATAGATGGAGATTTACATAAATGTAATGTAAATTTATAAATGTAAATTTATGTAAATCTCCATCTATACAAATCAATTTATATAAATTGAGATCTGTCCAAGAGGAAATATCCATCTTGTCTTGTCATATGTTACCTCCCTTTGGAGATGACATTCAAGTGTAACTTAGGGCTACTTCAGAGATATCAGCACTCAGCACTCTTGGAAGCTGTTCTGTAATCGGAGATAAGATTCTTATCCTTAATGAAAGTTGTGGTCACTGTCTAAGCATCTACTTTTGTGACCGAATAAAGAATGGTTTCTTTTATGAAATTGTGCTGGGTGCACGCAAAAGGGTTCTTGGTCTGTGGATAATGCCAGATATAGTAGGGAGTTTTCTACAGAGAACCTGTTTTTATTCTTCTCCCTATGTCTTACAGTACAATCAGAAACTCGCAAATCATTCAGTAGCTTTTCTGAATCTTTGAGAAATTATTTATTAGAGAATGAGTTTAAAAAGAACTGGAATTCTCCCCCAAACCAATGAATGGCTTATGCACAATGCAAAATGATTGAGACTTTGACTTTACATTTGTATTTCAGACAGCCTTAAGAAAAATAGTACCTTAAATACAGATCAAATGAGAGAGTTAAGCCAAAATGCATGTGAACACTGAAAGAAAATAAGTAACTTTTAAAATAGCTATTTCTAGCTGCTATTTCGCATACTAGGGGAATGGCAAAATTCACCTCTAGGGGAAAGAAAGCTTTTGTTTGAAAAGGAAAAAAAGAAGTTGGCATTTTGGGGTAGTTAGTCTGTATTGGTGGGAAGGTTTGACAATGAAAATTACATTGCTAAGCATCATAGAATGTCAGAGATTGGACTTAAAGAACTTAGAAGAGAGATGAGAATGAAATCTAAGCAAAATGGCAGCAGGCCCCAAGAAGAAATTACAGTGAGAAATTCCCTATGTTGAAAATGGCCAGAGAACTTTTAGGTACTTATATTTCTTGTCTTGTGCTGTATTATACTACCTCCTTTCTTATCCCTGGACTTTCATTAAAAGTCCATTATAAGCAGCCACTTATAGGGGTGCCTGAGTGGCTCATTCGGCATCTGACTTCAGCTCAGGTTATGATCTCACAGTTTGTGAGTATGAGCCCCACTTCAGGTGAGCCCCGCTTCCCTCTCCTCTCATCTCCTACTCCCTCTCTCTTTCTCTCTCTCTCTCTCTCTTTCTCTCTCTCTCTGTCCCTTATGGGATTCTCTGTCTCTGCCCTCGCACACTTGCCGCCTCTTTTTCTCTTTCAAAAATAATACTAATAAATAACCACATATATAATGGTGCTTGGGGAATAAATGAAGAGGGGACACTGGTCACAGGTAGGATAAAGCAGAGCACAGGGAAGACAGAAACCACAAGGCAGACAAAAGCAGGAAGTTAGAATAAGACACAATTGAGAATTCTTTCTTAACTTTGGAGAATATGCCTGTGTATTAATAGATTGGATGAATTTAGAAGCCTGGGGCGCTTGAGGTCATTCCAGATGACACATGAAGGGTTAAAGGCTGATCCAAAGCAGCAGGAAAACTCTCAAACTCTGCAGGGTCAGCGCCGTGGGGCCACATACTCTTGGTTCACTTTTCTTCCAGGACGCAAATACAGAGAATCCGTAGAGAAAATTGGAGACCAACGTTAAGAACCATTCATTTGACTGGAGAAACTACATATTTAAAAACAACAGCAACAAGCAGAATTCTCTAACCAGTTCATATGTGGATCTGTGCATTTCTTAGTAACTGTCACCATGGTAGCAAGGCAGTTTGACAAGGGCACCTTCTTAGCACAGTACATACGAAGGGGAACGATAACAGATAATCGTGTCCTGTCTTGTGTCTTCTTTATTTAGTTGTGCTCATCCTGTATTCCTGACTATGAGCCTCTGACACTTCTCTCCCTAATAGCATCAAGCACAATGCTAGGAATATATTAGGCACTCAAACATTACACTGATTGGCTGAATTAAATAAATGGTGTTTCTGCTGTGTCTTCCTTTCCAATTTATAGGGAATGTGAGCCGGCAGAAATTTGATTTTAAAAATGGTTCCTTCATTTGTCTGGGGGATCAGAACTAGGCCATTTTCCTGATTGGGCTGGCCCAACGTGGACTTCAGGTTGAGGGGGTGAAGGGACAGTGATTAGGTACTCTGAGATACTGTATTATTGAAGACTAGCACGTGAGTGGTAAGTAGAAAAGTGTAGGTAGAAAAGTGAGGCTATTCAAGTCCCAGAAGCTTTGTGTAAGGACTTGCATGTGGCCCTTGTTTCCCGGGTACAAACACAACTTTGGCAGCAGTTCCTGGAGTGTTTAATATTAGGCCTGGGTTAAAGCCCCGAGGACAGGGAGTTCCACCGATTCTGGCTTCAAACTGATAAAGCTTTTTAAGCCTCTAACCCCACTTTATACACAATTCACACTCAGCCTAGGAAGTCCCTTGAATTAATGATAATCTTTAATAGAGCCCTTTCCCTAATACATTTTCACATTTCATTTTAATTGTCATCTATAAAATTGCTCTACATTTTAGATACTTCCATTTCTGTTTTTTAACACTTTGTTATTTCACATTTTCTTTTAAAGCGTTTAAATGTAGACACACCTCCCTATTTTAATAGCCAGCATGCCCATGTTTGCTACTTTAAAATCTGAGTTCCCGGGATGCCTGGCAGGCTCAGTTAGTTAAGTGTCTGACTTCAGCTCAGGTATTGTGGGTTTGAGACTTGTGTCAGGCTTGCTGACAGCTCAGAGCCTGGAGCCTGCTTCAGATTCTGTGTCTCCCTCTCTCTCTGGCCCTCCCCCACTCATGCTCTGTCTCTCTCTGTCTCTCAAAAATAATCGTTAAAAAATTTAAAAAATAAAAAAATAAAATCTGAGTTCCTACATTTTCAACAGATCTTCAAAGTGGCACACCTTCAGCATATGGGTAGATATTCTAATCATGTTCAAGACTGATCAGCTGCAAGAATTTGGAATTCTTTTTTTTTTAAAGCAGTTTTTAAACATGTTTTTATTTTCATTTATTTATTTTGAGAGAGAAAGAGAGAGAGAGTATGAGCAGGCAAAGGGCAGAGAGAGGAAGAGAGAGAAGCCCAAGCACTGTCAGCACAGAGCCCGATGCAGGGCTCAAAATCGTGATATGTGAGATCATGACCTGAGCCGAAATCAAGAGTCAGACGCTTAACCGACTGAGCCACCCAGGCGCGCCTGTCTTTGCAGTAGCTTCCTGTTGATAAAGCCCACGTGACCAGTTTGGTGGGTCAGCCACTGAGACATGGTTATCATCATGCTCTCACCCTCTCTGGGACCAGTTGAGCAGGATCAGCCTCTTGCGGAACAAGCTGCATCCATCACTATTCCCAGAGAGGAACAGGTTAAATCCTTCCAAACCTGATAAGGAATTTGCTCTAGTTCCTTGAAACTAGAGTGTAACTAGAAAGTATAATTGGTTGCAAATGTGTTTCTGTCTTCCTCAAAATTGCTCTTGAACCCTGTGAGACAGAAAGAAAGGCATTTCTCTTTGCATAGATTCAGACCCCCACTGTTGATAAACTGGTCTAATTCTGTATGAAATGTGAGGAGCATACAAGTAATGTGACTTCATTTTATCAGAGGAACGTTTAGACCGCTAGTCGTGAAAGTCAGTGAATACACAATTGGTGTGGTTATAGCATTCAAGTCTCTATTTTTTTTTTTACCTCTGTGTTTAGCACAAATGCTCAGTGAATGTTTGTTGGATGTGTGAGTGAGTGAATGAAAAACTCATCACAGTCTGACTCCTACCTACTTTTTAAAAAAAACATTTATTCTGAGAGAGAGAGAGATAGACAGCCCGTGCACGTGCAAACTGGAGAGGGGCAGAGAGGGAGAGAGAGAATCTGAAGCAGGTTCTGGGCTGTGTGCACGGAGCCCATCACAGGGCTCAAACCCATGAACCACGAGATCATGACCTGAGCTGAAACCAAGAGTTGGACACTTAACCTACTGAGCCACGCAGGGGCTCCCTACCTACTTTTCCAACTGTATTTCCTACTGTCTTTCTTCCCCCCAAAAATATACAGTGGTTTACACTCTGGCAAAATAGCTCTTCCATTTCCCAAAAACCTCTCCTGCTTTTCCACTTGTGTACTTCTGCTGTTGCTGTACCGCTGCCTAGAATGCTCTTCTCTCATATCCCAGACTATGAAGATGTTACTGTTTTCTCATCTCAAATGTCACGTCCTTCATGAACATTTTACTAATCGTTTCAATAACACATAAGCCTTTTTTCCTTATGGCTCACAAAACTTTCCCTCCTGGTCATTTATTATCAACCACTGTTATAATTATTTTTGTTAATTTTATTCCTCTTGCTATAAAGTAAGCTTCTCAAAGATGGGCACTGGGTCTTATTAAACCTTACAGTGATTAGCACATAGTTGATACTAAATAACTACTAGTTGCTGAAATAATTATAGTAATCAATTTTGCTAGTGCTGTACTATGAACTCCACATTTTTTATCATTTTTCTAAATAAAATAAAAATGTTCTCATACACTAACACTATTTGAGCTCCAGAATTAGATTGGAATTGTATCTTTGTCAACATGTTCTTTCTAGTTAATTCTACAAATTGAATATTGAAGCATTCATTAAAACTCTCTTTGTGTTTTAAAATTTTTAATGTTTATTTTTAAGAGAGAGAGCACACCCGCGCGAAAGCATGTGTGCCAGCAGGGGAGGGGCAGAGAGAGAGAGAGAGAGAGAGAGAGAGACAGAATCTGAAGCAGGTCCCAGGCTCCAAGCTGTCAGCACAAAGCCTGATGTGGGGCTCAAACTCACAGACCATGAGATCATGACCTGAGCTGAAGTTGGACGCCTAACCGACTGAGCCACCCAGGGGCCCCTGCTTTGTGTTTTATTTTATTTTATTTTTATTTTTTATTTTCTTTCCGCTTTGTGTTTTAAATAATCATGGACTTATTTGGTTCTTTTAGTGGCGTCATTAACATTATTAAAATTCATATCGTGTCCTCCTCAAAGAAGATCTTTTGAGTATTTTTTCCTCAACTATGTATGTATTGTTAAATTCTTAACTCATCTGATGATTCATTCCTTCATTCTTGCCTGCATTGCTAAAAAGTGGCATTTCCATCGATTCATCCATTTGCATATGAGGCAAAGGACTTCAGAGAGACTCTTGGGGCTGTGCTTTCTGCATAATATTAAACATTTCTTTCTACAGATGACCTGTTCTTGACACATAATGATAAAAACAAAGATTCTTTTCCAAGTTTTTAAAAATTAGCTATTACCATCTGCAAGGCATAAAGAGAAAGGAAATGGAGCACGAATTATCCCAGTATTGAGCCGGGAAGTCATTTGAGAAACTTCCCTCTTGAAAGCAGAAGGCTTGCTCTGTGCTTTATTTCCTAAAATGTTTAGCTCTCCTGAAGAAGATGATATTTCATTTGGGAAATTCTAAGGCTTTAAGACAAAAGATATAAAGAGGTGGATAAGATTGTCCATTACAAAATTTGGGACAGTCTTAATTCTGACCAGTGCATGGGTAGCAGTTCTGGAATACAACTTTCAAAGTCTTTTAAAAGCATTATTCCTAGTGGCACCTGGGTGGCTCAGTCCGTTAAGCGTCCAGCTTTAGCTCAGGTCATGATCTCACAGCTTGTGGGTTCAAGCCCCCCATCAGGCTCTGTTCTGACAGCTCAGAGCCTGAAGCCTGCTTTGGATTCTGTGTCTCCCTCTCTCTGCCCCTCCCCGCTCATATTCAATATTCATTCTCTCTTCTCTCTCTCTCTCAAAAATAAACATTTTAAAAAAAGCATTATTCCTAAAATAAATGCTCTTCCAGTTAAACCTTGCTAGTTTTTTATTTTATTTTATTTATTTTATTATTTTTAAGGTTTTATTTTTTAAGTAATCTCTACATCCAACATGGGACTCAAACGTACAATTCCAAGTTGAAGAGTGCATGCTTCACCAACTGACCCAGCTAGGTGCCTCCTACCTTTTTTTAAGTTTATTTATTTATTTATTTTGAGAGAAAAACAGAGAGAGCAAGCAGGAGAGGGGCAGAGAGAAAGGGAGAGACAGAATCCAAAGCAGGCTCCCTCTTGTTAGTCAAGAGCCTGATGTGAGACTCAAACTCACAAACCATGAGATCATGACCTGAGTGGAAACCAAGAGTCAGAAGCTTAACTTCTGACTGAGCCACCCAGGCACTCCTAGGTGCCCCCTTTATTAAAAAAAAATTTTTTTAAGTAAAAAGAAAAATTTAGATTAAATGTTTTCATCACCTCTCCAAAGAGGCAATGAGATGAAGGTTTTTTTTCAACCATGGGAAGTTGAGGAATTTCAGCTAACTAGCCAGCTGGTTTAAGAGAAGAGAGATGGACAAAACGATTGCTTCCCTGAGAAGCTTGGCTGGGACCAAGGAAGATCTTCACAGCCTGTGTCTCTGCAAGAGCTCAATACTGGAAATAACATGAGTCTGGGTATCTCTGAGCATGTGGGCTGGCCCTGGATTGAATTCCAAACCACCGAGTTGATGGGGGTTCGTCATTGCTTCTATCACACATCTGTAAGACATGGAGCTCCCCTCCCCAGCAAGCCCCAACAACAAAAGCCTATCTGATTGGTCATCTTCCAGCTCTTCTAAATTGAATTTTCCAGATTTAAGTAGCTGTATCCACTAGTAAGCTCCTGAAAGGAACCAGTTTATCTGGTATCTATAGCAGAGGTTGGCACAATTCCACATGCAGAACCAAGTAGCCTGTAGCCTGTTACCGTTTATTCTTTAACAGCTTTATGGAGGTATAATTCACGTACCATATAATTCTTTTAAAGTGTACAGTTCAGGGGCGCCCAGATGGCTCAGTCGGTTAAGCGTCCATCTTCAGCTCAGGTCATGATCTCCTGGTCCATGAGTTCGAGCCCCACATCGGGCCCTGTGCTAACAGCTCAGAGCCTGGAGCCTGCTTCAGATTCTGTGTCTCCCTCTATCTCTGCCCCTCCCCTGCTCATGCTCTTTCTCTCTCTGTCTCTCAAAAATAAATAAACGTTAAAAAATTTTTAATTAATTTTTTTAAAAAGTATACAGTTCAGTGGTTTTTAATATATTTCCTCAGCTGTGCATCTGTCTCCACAATTAATTTTATAACATTTTCATCATACCCCCCAAAAATGCCATACCTGTGAGCAGTCATTCCCCCTGTCTCCCCTAAATGTAATTAATCACTAATCTACTTTTTGTCTTTATATATTTGCCTATTCTGACATTCCCTGTAAGTGAAATCATACAATATGTGGTCTTTTATGCCTGGTTTCTTCCACTTAGCATGTTTTCAGGATTCATCCGAGTTGTAGCACATCAATACTTCATTTCCTATTATTGCCAAATAATTTATTATATGGATGTCTCCACATTTTGGTTATGAATAATGCTGCCATGGACATTTGTATACAGTATTTTGTGTGGATATATGTTTTCATTTCTCTTGGGTGTGTGAATACCTAGGAGTAGAATTGCCGGATCATATGGTAACTCTCTCTTTAACTGTTTGAGGAACTGCCAGAGTGTTTTCGAAGGCAGCTGTGATATTTTACAGTCTTACCAGTAATGTGTGAGCGTTTCAATTTTGCCAACAATTGCTATTATCCATCTTTTTTATAATAGCTGCCTAGGGGGTGAGAAGCGGTATCTCATTGTGGTTTTCTTTTGCATTACTCTAATCTGCAGCCAATTTTTATATAGTCTAAAACTAAGAATGATTTGTACATTTTTTAAATGTTGAGAAAAATACTTCATGATACATGAAAATTTTCTGAAATTTAAATTTCAGTCTCTGTAAATAAAGTTGTATTGGAATGTAGCCAAACTCATTCATTATGTATTGTCTACGGCTGCTTTTCTCACTACAACGAAGCAGTTACGACAGAGACCATATGGCCTGCAAAGCCTAAAATATTTACTATCTGACCATTCATAGAGAAAGTTTACCAACCCTGTCTACAGTATAATTGGATTCAACTACAAAGGATCGGGGGTAGGAAGGAGGAAGTATGTCTGGTGGGAATAGGTTCCTTCCTTTCCTTCCTTCCTTCCTCCCTTCCTCTTTCTTCCTTCCTTTCCTAAGCTCCACGCCCAACATGGAGATCAGGAGTCACATGCTGTACCAACAGAGCCAGCCAGGAGCCCATGACTTTTTTTTTCCTTAATAAAAATGGAATGCATGCTAGCAAAATAAGGAAACAAATCAGGATATTATGGAACCTAGATAGATAACCATATTTTTACGTGAATCATTATTATATCCTTCCAAATCTAGGCTCTCCCCATCTTACAAATTTCTCCTAAAGTTCTATTCCTAATCTGCCATTCTGATCGTATATTGTTCATTAGAAACCTCTAGGGGTTTCCCACATCTACAGATTTTTAGGACCATTTAACCAGGATCCGGCATGATCTGACAGCATCTGATTGTTCCAACCTTGTCTTCCAGCACTTTGAAACAGACAACCCAGCCTGAATTTCAGGATTCTATGCTCATTCTTATTTCTCTTCTACATGGAATGCTTTTTCTCTTCTCAAAATTCCAAACACACTCTATTATTGTTACTGTGAAATGTTTCAAGCATACAGAAAAATAAAGAGAATGATATAGGAATATCTATGCACTCACCAACCGAGCTTTGTCAAGCCTTATCATTTTCCATGTTCTGTAGTGTTAAGAAAAATTATAGCCTTAGATATTTTTATAACCTCCTCAAATACAAACTCTTCTAAGTTAACCTCCTTGATGCACCCAATTAAATTTAAACTCTTTTGATTTCCTGTAACATTTTTCTTTGCATGTCTATCACGTGACCTGTTCTCCCCTTATAAAATATTTTGAGTATACCTTACTATTATCATTCTCATGGAGGGGTACAAAGATTATTTTAGGTAGTTTAAAGAAAAGACATTTAAAATTTTTTAAATTGTGAGTTTTTTTTTTAATGTTTATTTATTTTTGAAAGAGAGAAAGAGACAGAGTGAGAACAGGGGAGGGGCAGAGAGAGAGGAAGACAAAGAATCTGAAGCAGGTGCCAGGCTCTGAGCTGTCAGCACAGAGCCTGATGCAGGGCTTGAACCCACAAACTGTGAGATTATGACCTGAGCCAAAATCAGGTGCTTAACTGAGCCACCCAAGCACCCTAAAAATTGTGTTTATTTGAAAGTGTACATTAGATGGGCACCTGGCTGGCTCAGTTGATTGTCTGCCTCTTGATTTCAGCTCAGGCCATGATCTCACTGTCATAGGATCGAGCCCCATGTGGGGCTCTGCATTTGGCATGGAACCTGCTTGGGGTTCTCTCCCTTCCTCACCCTCTGCCCCTCCCCTGCTTGCACTCACTCTCTCTCTCTGAAAAAGTAAAAATGAAAAAAAATTGTAAAAAAAATAAACAAGAATGTACATTAGAATTCTATGTACACACAAGTATTTAAAGTATATATGTCTAGATCAACCAACTCCATGATTTCCCAGATAATCCTTTAGGACATGGCTAAAGTAGGTAGAGATCATAGAAAATTATTGAGTAACTAAAAATACAGATGATAAGGCAAAAATTTTGAAGAATGTATTTAAATAATTTAGCTTAGAAAACTTAGCTTGTTAGAACAGGGACCCAGTTTTATTTATTTTTGTATGTCCTAAGTACCCAACTAACCCAGAAAAGATGCTTATTGAATTGAATTTATTTCTCTCTGGGACAAGATCCGTGGAAATCATGTGGAGCCCCTTAAACCTTCGAACAGTCCGCTCAAGTCATTTCCCCCACATTGAATGCCCCTGGCACATAGGCCAGAGACAGATAGTGCTTTCTTCCCTCTCTGCCCGTCTTGTCCATTATGACAAGTTGCCCCAGTTGGGGCTTGGTTGAGTATGAAATAATGCTGGTGATAGTCACATTCTAAAAGCATGAGGACTCCAGCTTGCCGGGATGCTCTCGTCAGCGTCGCTTCAACAGAACAGTCTCAGCAAATTTCCGTTTGTGGACCTCCCTGGTTCTTGGATCTGGTCCACCACACACACACACACACACACACACACACACACACACACACACACAGAGCATACTCTATGTTTCAGAGAAACGTTTCTTGGTCTCCTTAAAATTCACTTTTTCATGGCATTTCTTTCTTCCTCCCTCACTCCCTCCCTTCCTTTGTAGGCTTCACACCCAGTGCCAGCGCGGAGCCCAACATGGGGTTTGAACTCACGACCCTGAGACCAAGACTGGAGCTGAAGTCAAGAGTCTGACACTTAACCAGCTGAGCCACCCAGGTGCTCCTGGCATCTTTTCATTATTGTTAACACTGAACCATCTGAAGTCACATTGGCAACTGAATTTGGTCTTGAGACTTGGCAGTAAGGAATCGTTTTGTATAGCAAGTCCAATGCACAGTGTTAGCCAAATTATGTCATACAGTTACAAAACTCCTGTCCTGTCTTCCAGCTTGTCTGAGCAAATGTGACTCTTTGAGAAGTTTTGCTCCTCCTACCTTAAAATGACCTTATATGCTCTCAAATAGAGAGGATCCTAAGTGCGATGAAATCCTTCACTTTATTTCCTTTCTTCTAGCTTGCTTAAATTTTAAGGCGGTGTTTTGGGAGGGTAGGGAGTAGGGGGAACCCCTGAGACCTGTGAGTCACAAAAGGAGATCAGAACGTGTCTACAGTTTGATTGAACCCTCAAAGCTTCACTCATACTGGCCTCTGGGAGAAGCCTTTGAAACTTCTGTATACAGCTTTAGCGTCTTTTGTTTCCTAATCCTACTGCTAAGGCACAGGTCTTTGCTGATCTTAAAACTCCGTGAAAGGACTAGCTTATAACCCAGGTATATAACCTACACTTTATCATCCAAATGAGGACACTTTTATAAATGAAATGGGGGTACTAGGAAGAAAAGCATAAACCACCCAGGGAAACCATGATGTTTAGTTGCCATAGTTGAAACATTCTGAGCCCCTTATCCTCTATAGCAGACCCTTTCAAACTGGGGACTAGTTTTTTTTTGTTTTTGGCTTTTTTTGTTGTTTTTCCCCCCAGGGGAGGGGACTAGTTTGCAACTTGAAAGTCTGTGGGGTTTCTTAGAGAATTTGAAGTTTTGTTTTCATTTCAATGAGATGCCTGTGTTTGCATTGTTTACACTTATCCATTGTTTGTCCCTAAGTGGGAAAACTTTAATTGTCCCTGGTCAAAAAGAGAACAGAGGCAGATTTCACTTCAGGTAAGGAAATGTTCAAGCCAAGCCAAGTTAAGGGACAGCATGGCCTGTAAATAAAGACGTGTAGTAGCTCTGAAAGAGAAGAGTAAAATGTGATAGCAGGATACTACGTTTTATAGTGTACTGTATTCATTTTGCAAGAGGATTTGGAGTTTCAGCAAAATGCCATGCATTACATTAACAATATTAATGTGTATTTAATTTTATAAACTTTTCACTCATAAGTTTGTGTTGCTTTGGGGCGCCTGGGTGGCTCAGTTGGCTAAGTGTTCAACTTCAGCTTGGGTCATGATCTTTCAGTTTGTGAGTTTGAGCCCCGTGTTGGGCTGTGTGCTGAGAGCTGGGAGCCTGGAGCCTGCTTTGGATTCTGTCTCCCCCTCTGTCTCCGCTCCTCCCCTACTTGTGCTCTGTTTCTCTCTCTCAAAAGTAAACATTAAAAAAGTAATAAATAAATTTGTGTTGATTTAATAAGAGCATAAGGAGCTTTCTTACAACTACATTTATGTTAGTACATATTAAAGAAGCATGACAACAAAAAATAATTTAATTTTGAAGGTCCACAGGAATTTTAAAAGTTTAAGAGTCCATTCTCCAGCTTAGAGCTTTGTCCTTCTAACCCAACTATGCCCTCTGGTGGTTATAGTTGCTAATAGAAGCAAAATACTCCCTTTATAAATGTAGACTCATTTGTAGGTCAGCGGTGCAACAGATTAAACAATTTCCTTGTAGAAACTGTTATAAACAATGGCAGTTACTGCAGGATAGCGCCCAAAACCCCACGGTGGTTCTATGCCACTTGGTCTACAACCTTCTTTGCCTTCCTTCACTGCCCTCCTTGATGGCTAAACGGATCAGCATCTCCACAGTCACTGTTAACACCACTACTGCTCTGTCCCCATCACTTTCAGGAGTAGAAAGAGGAGGGAAGTGAGTTAGTGCTTCGGTAATTCCCACATCTTTACTTATAGGCATAACTTGTGCTCTGAAACTCCTACCCCTCCTGGGGCCTTCAGCGGAATGGGCCCCCTAGACGGAAACTTAGAGGTCCTCTTTGGTTCTTTCCAAATCTTGGGGTAAATAATCTTCCTTCCTTTTCTTTTGCCCCACCCAGAGCTCCTCTTAGTTCTTCAGGGTCAGAGTCATCTTCCAAGTAGAAGGCAACAAGGAAGAAAAAGCCAACTAGAAAAAATGGAAAGAAAAGAAAATGCTTTGACCCAAGGTTTCCCCAGACCTAGAAGCCAGAAGTCTCTGATATCAAACCACTAAACCTTCAAACACCTTGTCTCCTCCATGCTTGACAACTTCCCCTCACCAGTCCCTTCTGGGAGAGGAAGGGTTGAGGGAAGACTCAATGTCAAGGCACTTGGTGTGTGTCATACCAGCAGCACTTAAGCAGTCAGCTCTTATTTGTACTGTGTGATTCCAAAGTAAGAGACAGGGACGATGTGGACCCTGCTCTGTCTAGACAGATACAAATCCCATTTTGAAGGGACTAGAAGAGGGCCTCCTGGGTGGCTCAGTAGGTTAAGCATCAGACTTAAGCTCAGGTCATGATCTCACAGTTTGTGGATTTGAGCCCCATGTCAGGCTCTGTGCTGACAGTTTAGAGCCTGGAGCCTATTTCTGATTCTGTGCCTCCTCTCTCTCTCTTTCTCTTCCCCTCCCCTACTTTCTCTCTCTCAAAAATAAATAAACATTAAGAAATTCTTAAATAAGATAAAGGAACTAAAAGAACTGTTCAGAAGATTATGTAATCCATTTATAGTAACAATTGGGAAATTTTATGATTTTAACAAAGTAGGAAAAAATAGCAGGAACATACAGACAAGTGAAACACTTCAGCTAGTTAGAGTACCTGACCGTGGTACATTATTTCATTTGGAATTACCCTAACATTGACATGATGTATAATTTTACTTATAATAAATGGAAACATTCTTGTTTTATCTATTGCTGTTTAGTAAACCACTTGGTGGTGGGGGAAGGGCGGGAGTAGGAGAGACTTAGAAGATGAAGATGGCCAGCAGGGAAACTGCTGATGGCTGTCAAGGGTTTTTTATACATACCAGGAACACCACACTGTGATATGAATTTCTTCCTCTTTATTATTCTTGTAGGTAAGGAAAGGAAACGAAAGCAGGAAGCATTGGAAATATATACGAGTTCTTTCCTGTGAAGGTGAGCTTGGTTATTTTTCTGTTGAATTTTGGTAAAAGAGCAAGGATTAGATTAATTAGTGATTAATATCAAATGAAGATAAGTGAGAATAGGTAGGGTACTTAATACTTCCTAAATATTTGTATTTAGGTTTTTATCTGCATCATGTATTCTATTTGAAAATAATGTTTCTGTTAAGTACAAAAATAAAATACTTCGAGTGTGAAAAAATAAATTAACAAAAAAACAGCCCAAAACTCAGAAGCTTAGAACAACCCTTTATTTAAAAACAAAACAAAACAAAGTTGAGCTCATAGAAACAGAGTAGAAAGTGCTTGCTTGGGTCTAGGGAGAAGGAGAGATAGGGAGAGGTTGCTACCTCTCCAAATTTTCAAGGGCACAAACTTTATTTTTAATTTTTTTTAATTTTTATTTTTGAGAGAGAGAGAGAGTGGGGGAGGAGCAGAGAGAGAGGGAGACACAGAATCTGAAGCAGGCTCCAGGCTCTGAGCCACCCAGGTGCCCCTTACAAACTTTTAGTTGTAAGATGAAGAAGGTTTGAGAATCTAATGTATAACATTGTGACCATAGCTGATACTACTATATTATATAATTGAAACTTGCTAGGAAATTAGAACTTAAATATTTTCATGGCGCCTGGGTGGTTCAGTTGGTTAAGCGTCCGACCTCGGCTCAGGTCATGATGTCCCTGTTTGTGGGTTTGAGCCCCGCGTCGGGTTCTTTGCTGACAGCCTGGAGCTTGTTTCTGATTCTGTGTCTCCCTCTCTCTTCTCCTCCCCGCACATGTGTTCGCTCGCTCTCTCTCTCAAAAATAAATAAATAGTAAAAAAAATTAAAAAACAAAAGGTGACCATGTGAGATGATGGATGGGTGAAGGGAAATCACATGGTACGTTCGTAAATATCTTACAGTTTTCTCAATTACACTTCTATAAAGCTGGAGAAAAAATTCAGTCTTTTATTGTATGTCACAACACTGTGGATTGGCCGGGTAGTCTTGTATAGGCCTCACTCGGGGTCTCTCATGAGTTTGCTGGGAAGCGAGCACTGGGGCTGGGGCTGCTCCCTTCTCTGTGGCCTCCTTCGCCCATTCCCTGAGTCCATTCCTTCACTCAATGCAGAAGAGACACTGTGCTGGGCACCACTCCAGTTGCTGGGTCATCATATTGAACAGGACAAATGAAGGCCAGACCCTCACCGAGCTTACATTGTTAAATTCTTACATTGCAAAAATACCCAGGTAAACAAATACATTGCGATGTGATGTAGGTGGGTAGGAGGCTACTTTGGAGACGTAATCAGAGAAGCCCTCTTTGAAGTAACACTTGAAGACCTGGGGGAAAAGGATTTGCTAGGGCAAGTTTCTAGGGCTTGAAAGGACTCGGGGTTTTAAAGGAACGCCACAGAAGCCAGTGTGTTTGGGGAATAGAAAGTGAGGAAAGCAATTGGGTTAGGTCACAGAATTAGTCAGAGGCCAGGTTGTGAAGGGGCCTAAAAGTTATTAAGGACTTTGGATTTCTTCCTGGGTAATAGGAAGGTTTTAAATCATAAATGTGTTGATTCCCTCGTTCAAAAGATCACTCTTAGAGAAAGGATTGTAGGGTTCAAGGTTGAAAACAGGGAGACTAAATAAAGAGGCTGTTGCAGTAGGTGCTAGAGGCTTGGACAGGGTGAAAGCTGTAATTCTGGGAAGTCCATAGATTCCAAATTTATTTTGAAGGCATTTCCAATAAGCATTGCTGATAGGCTGCATTAGGTGAATGAAAAAAAAGAAAAAAACACAGCGGTTTCTCAAGTTTCTCTTGTGAGCAGTGGAATGAATGAAGTACCATTCACTGAGGAGAAGGCTGGTAGAAGAACAGATTTTTTATTTGGGGTGATGCAAGAAGAAAATATAAAATTTTATTTGAACATGTTTAAGTATGTTATGCTTGCTTAATAATTTGCAATTGAACTAGATAGTTTGAGGTTTATCCAAGCTGCAAAAATAAGCCAGGTTATAACAAAGTGTCCTACTATCTGGGAAATTAGAATAAATGGTAAGTATTTAAAGTCTAAGTTCATCAAGCCAGTTAGTATTTCTATTAGGATAATAGCTACAATTTATTGAAGGCTTTTCATTTGAACCATATGAAATTGTGGATATCAACAATTTTGAATTTGAAATGGCAATGCCGTATGGTTTGTCCCAGTATATAGTAGCCATAGAATTATTTGTTTATACATAAATGAATAAATATTCACAAAAACCCTTAAGGTTGGCTTTTTGTTATCTTACAGTTGATAAAATGGGAGTTCTGAAAGAGGTTAACTAACGTGCCAAATGGAGGGGGACAGGGAAGTAGGCAAGAAGGAATGAAAACAAGGTCTTTCTGACATAGCATCTGAACTTTAAGCCACAAAGTCATACTACCAAGATCTCTAGCCAAGGAGTCATGCTGCCTTCCAAATGAGGAAAGCCTCAGACCTCATACACACAGATATGCAGATACAAGAGTGCTTGGTCTGACTGGATGGAGAATGCTGACTGCCTGTCTTCTAGAGAGACCAAAGTCCAAGTGGACCTTACAAACCAGCACTGCATTTTACAAGTAGATACACTGAACAAAAAGAAATCAGATAGTTAATACTATTAAAAGTTTCTCCAAAATTGCCATCAAATTAATTTCTTAAAGAAATTTCCATATTCCCTTCCATAATTATCACTGAACCTCTCTATGCTACGAATATGTTAAATATAAAACAAGTGAGTCTAACCTCAGAGAAAGAATATATAATGTCACAGGTTGGAGCTTATCACCAGTCAGCAAACTTTGACCACTTTTATCAAATGCCTCAAAGCACATCTATTACTGTACTGTCAGGCATTCCTATACACTATTAAAAGTATTGCTACCTGTGAGTGGGATGCAATATGGAAACATGTAAAATATGTCATCAATTATAGGGACTTCAAGCTTTTCCTCCTTTACAGTTTCTAGATTATCTAGATTTCAGTAAAATGAACACTATGTGTAAATCAATTAGGAACTCTATAAATACATTATTATCAGTTTGATCCATTAGTACTTAGTTGTTTAAATCAAAGGCTGAAAAAGTTTATGTAATTAAAAAGCTCTCTGTCTACCTGTGGGAAGAATATTTCCCACATAGCTCTTGCACTGACAGTGTCAGTTAGAGTCAACTGTTCCTGGTGGTAAGCAACAGAAATAGTCACTGGGCAATTAAATCACACTCCTACTAATGGAAAATCAAATTTTTTATTTAATAAGCAAATGACTCTGAGGCACCAGGGTGGCTCAGTCAGTTAAGTGTCTGACTCTTGATCTTGGCTCAGGTCATGATCTCACAGTTAGTGAGTTGGAATCCCACGTTGGGCTCTACTCTAGCAGCACGGAGCCTGCTTAGGATTCTCTCTCTTCCTTTCTCTCTATCCCTCCCCAACTTGCACTTCCTCTTTCTCTCTCATTCTTGCAAAATAAATAGATAAATAAATAAATATTTAAGAAATAACCAAATGAATCTGTTCTTCGATGCTATATTGATCAGGGGCTCTCTGAGCATAGTAGCTAGTATAGTAGCTGCTCCCTGCATTTGTGCAAAAAAAAATAAAGCCAGTACTTATTTTTTTAAGGGCCAGTACTTATTAATCTGTAAGTTCTCAGCCAGCTTCAGTGTTATTTTAGTAATAGCAATGGTAATAATAATAAATACTATGTACCAAATCCTTACTACATGCCACATACCATGATATGTTGCATTACAACATTTTTGCATTAAAATCTCCTAACAACCCAATGGGGTAGGTTGTATTATCTTTGTTTTGACTGAAGCTTAGAGATGTTAAGTAACTTCCCAATGTCCAAAACTTGTGCAGAGCTGAGATTTAAACTCAACCATTTTGGCCTCAAAACCCACGCTCTTCCCCCTATTACGTGTGTGTGTGTGTGTGTGTGTGTGTGTGTGTGTGTGTGTGTAAAACAGTAGAGCTGATTACTGTGGGTTTACTCTTAGTGCAGGTGATAAATGGCAATGCCTGTATTATAGAAGTGGTCAAAGAGTCTAGAATCTTGAGCCCAGCCTGAAAACTAGCTATATGTGCTTGCTTTTTGGTGATCCTTTGTATTTGTAAAAAGTTATATGTGTGATTTCCATATTGAAAATTTTTCTATAATTTGACTTCCTACAGGTAATTACTTTGTAGTTGAAGTCAATATTTAATCAACCTAATGTGTCTGATTACTTTTTTAAAAAAAATTTAATGTTTATTTCTTTTTCAAAGACAGAGAGAAACAGTGAATGAGCAGGGGAGGGGCAGAGAGAGAGGGAGACACAGAATCTGAAGCAGGCTCCAGGCTCTGAGCTGTCAGCACAGAGCCGGATGCGGGGCTCAGACCCATGGATCGTGAGATCATGACCTGAGCCGAAGTCAGCTTCTTAACCTATTGAGCCACTCAGACACCCCAAATGTGTCTGATTACTTACAGAGATGGATTCTTTACTGATTTTCTTGGCTTTAGCAACAATGCAAAAAAACACCATAGGAAAGAACTGTGGAAACATAAGCCTTTAAAATATGTATTAATTTTCAGGTTCCCCTCCCACACTATGCAAACGCATAGACAAATGTCATAAGAAAATCAAGATGACAAATTACTCAACCATTAGCTTTCAAAAATTCCGCTGATGTAGTCCTACTTGGAGAGATTCAGATGCATTCTGACAGAGCTTTTGCTCCCAGAGATGAAATAAAGTATACTCTCAGAGAGAAGAGAACAGTGGGAGAAGGGAGCCCGTCAAGCACCTGTCTAAGGCATGCAGGAGAGAAACCCAAGCCCTCTGCAGAGCCAGCACTGCTGTCAGCCCAGAGCCAAGGCATTGTGTAGAAGCTGAGGCAGAGCTGCTTTGACCTTGGTGTCATTCTGTGGGTTCCACCATTCACCAGGGGTCAGTCCACTGTCCATCATTAGTCTAGTTTGAAGTATTGCTTGCATTTGTCCCAAGAACCTTTTCACATTCTTCTGATTGACCATCTTTTGGAAGCAATCCCTCATCTAACAGCTCAGGACATTCATAAACACCATTCTGTTCCCCCCATCTCCACTCCAGATTGGAAATGAGAAGATTTGTAGTCTTTGATGGATGATAGTAGAGAGCCTTGGCTGCTTTGTGGAGTGATGTTGGTGACGGCTGAAAGAGAAATGTTTGGTCCAAAGAACGCAGGATTATTTGGAATCAATGTGAAACCATCCATTGAGCCAGGATGGCAGAGAAATGCACTACCCCATTACAGAGTCTTAAGAAGTGTGTTGTCACAGGCAGAGAATGTTAGAGGCACAAGAGCTTGGAGAATATCTAATCTCACCCTTCCACATAGCAGAGGAGGCCCAGAAAGGAGACCTGACTTGTTTGAGGTCAAATAGCTGGCTAATGCCTTAGCCACAACCAGTAATAAGATGTCTTGAGTGAGTTTAATTCTCTCTCCAATTCACAGCACAGACAAATCTGGCTTGGGAGCTCTTTCTTTGGGTTTTTCCCAGATTCTCCTTCACGGCATGTTAAGTCAAATAGAGGACCCACTTCCTAAGTTCTTAGAAGCCCAAATTCAATAGCTCACAGTGACATCAAGGTTAAATTTTTGTTGGATTTGTTTATTATCATAAGATACAGTGAAGACAGTTTTTAGATGGTTGGGAGAGCCATACTGCTTATAGACAATTTCTCTTTCACAGAGACTATGAATAGACCGCTCACACTAGCCCATGGGGGCCTGAAACCGAGCACCAGAATGCATTTAATTGTATCGACTAAAGCCCAAGCTTCCTCCTTCGTGATAAATGAGGAACTGACCTTTCTTAGAGCTATGCCTGTGTTCTTCTGCTCTTTCTCCAGCGAAAACTTACTTTACTAGAACTCTTACAGGTGGAGAAGCAGGGGTGGACACTTGCTCAGCATTTCTCTCACAATCACTTCGTAATTTCCTCTCTACACTGTTTATCGCTGGGTATTTCAGTGGCTTCATACCACTCATCATTATTACACCAACAAAACTCATCCGGTTGCACTTTCTACATTGGCTCTCCTTGGGCTTCTGTTTCCTTTATAGTTTTCTATTTTTAGAAACTTTTTTTTTGAAAAGCTCATTTTTAGCACCACTTTATGTATGTCTTGTATTTAAAGTTGCTTTTTGGGGGCAGATAAACAACAATTTAAAGACTTCTCTTATAGCTATTGATGGAACATTTCAATAAAATCTGTTTATAAGGGAGCCAGATATTAAATAAGTCAAAAAAGTTTTCTCATAAATATTAGGTTGACTCCTGATTAACATTTTAGATTCTTATTAACGTTTCACACATTGTTTCTGTTCGACCAATTTCAGAACTTCATGAAAAAGTTGAGTGGTAGGTTGGGTAATAGGATACCACGATGGGAGCCTTTTTTCCAAGGCTGGCATGTGAATAAAGTACCTGCAGATCATAAAAAGAAACAAAATAGCTTTGAAAACAAGAATTTTCACATTGCTCACAGCACTGTGTAAACACTCACGGGTGTAGGGCTGTTGGATATGGGGGTCTAAGCCATAAGACTCAGCCAGTATTCTCAGCGGTGTGATGTCCCCTGTTTGTGACCTAGAACATCTCTGCTTTGTGTGCCTTTCCTCTGACTGAGACACTTTACTTTAGCAAAGGAAATGAATTTCATTAATAATGTATCCATTCTGAAGACATTACTAGGGAAGCCAGCGCTGTCCTCACCACCGTGTGTGCTGAGCATCTTGCATCTTGCTTCCTCAGGCAACACACAGGAATTTGAAATGAAAGGGTCAAGTTGTGCTGACCCAGAGGCCTCCCTCAGGAGGGAAGAGCAGGATTCATCCCCATGGCCTCTGTAAAAGTTCAGAAAAGGCCAAGGGAAGAAACAGAAGTGAGAAAACCTTTGGCCCTCCCCTGATGGCCTAAAAGATAGGTTCTCAATCCTGGGTGCACAAGAATCACCTGGGAGAGGTGGGGGGTTTTTGTTTGTTTTTAATGTCAATACCCAGGATCCACTGCAGACAAAATGAACACTCAGTGAGACCTGGGTGTCAGTATTACTTAAGTTACTCTGATGATTCTAATACATGCAAATTGAAAGTCACTACTTTACAACAAGGATCACAAGCCTAAATGCCCACGGATAACCAATTAGGAGGAGCGTGGTGGGCTAAGAGCAGAGAGGAGGCAGTGGCACACTAATGAAGCACATAAGAGGGAAGCAGCTCCTGACCTCTGGCCAACTCTTGTCACGCAGGAATGTGACACCATTTTGGCATCTGTTCCGATTTTTAAATGTGCATAACTAATCATTTAAAAATTGGGCTGTGTGATACATGCTACAACATGGATGCGCCTTGAAAACATCATGCCAAGTGAAAGAAGCCAGACACAAAAGGCCATGTGTTGTATGATTCTGTTGATGTGGAATGTCCAGAACAGACACATCCACAAAGAGAGAAAGTAGGTTAGGGGTTGCCAGGATCTGGGGGGGAGGGGAGCATAGGCAGTGACTGCTTAAAGGGTACTACGTTTCTTTGGAGGTGATGAAAATATTCTGCAATTAGGGGCGCCTGGGTGGCTTAGTCGGTTAAGCGTCCGACTCTCGCTTAGGTCATGATCTCGCGGTTCGTGGATTCGAGCCCCGTGTCGGGCTCTGTGCTGACTGCCAGCTCAGAGCCTGGAGCCTATTTCAGAGTCTGTATCTCCCTCTCTCTCTGACCCTCCCCTGCTCACGCTGTCTCTCTCTCTCTCCTAGAAATAAATAAATTTTTAAAAAAAGAAAAAATATTCTGCAATTAGTGGTAATGGTTGCACAGTATTGTGAAATGTATTGAAAGCCACTGAATTGCACACTTCAGAACGGTGAATTTCATGCTGTATGAAAAATGGTGAATTACATGCCATACCTTAAAAAAAAACCTGAGAGGGCACCTGAGTGGCTCAGTTCTTTAAGCTTCCGACTTTGCTCAGGTCAGGATCTCATCGTTTGTGAGTCTGAGCAAAGCACCAGGCCCTGCTCAGAGCCGAAGCATGGAACCGGCTTCAGATTCTGTCTCCTTCTTTCTCTGCCCCTCCCCCGACTGCATTCTGTCTCTCAAAAATTAATAAATGTTAAAAAAAAAAAAAGGAAAAAATTAGGTTTTGTGGACCAATTCAGAGAAGGCCAAGGAAAACCATTTTATAGAAGCCAGAGTGGGACTTATGGTGTAAAACCACATGGAGAAAAAACAGGGTCCACAAATCAGGCTGCAGTGTTTTAAAAAGCCAGTCTAACATAATGTATGCCTCCATATCCTTCCAGGTCTGCAACCAAACTGGTAGCAAAGCGGTGCCTGCTGTACCCTTTTCATCTTCAGTCACACACAAGCTGGGTTTTTTCCTTGATAGGTGCTAATGCAGAGCTGAGTGGCTGCCAGCCTATAAATAGAAGTAGGAGCCCCTGAGGCGCAGAACGAGCTGCCGGCTGATGAAACTAGCATCTGTTACTGCTCTCCCTTTCTGTTTTGTTACTGAGGGAGAGAGGGGTAAAGAAAACAGACAGTAATAACCACACTCATTAATTGTTTCTCCTTTATCAATTGCTTTTTTCCCAGTGCGTCCCTTAAATTCACAATCCCTAATTTATCATCCCCTTCAGTAGGGTTTGTTACTCTTAATTACTCACAGCATGTTAAAATCATGACGACTTCTGTGAGGCGATGGCTACAACAAAGACAGTAAGTGAAAAACAGCTCTTCAAAGAGAGTTTGACGTTCTGTTCGTCTCTGCTAGCCTGGAAATACACTTCCAATGGCAATGGCTTACGAGCTCCCCCAAATCCTACTTTACCACGGATCAAAGTGAAGTATTACTAAAAACAAAAATAGAATTGCCCACCATCACTTCCATCTTCTAAGTATCAGGCCATGTTGCAGAAATGAGTGGATCTGACTGCAGATTAGATTCAGACTTTCCTTACCTGAATTCTTCTCTGTAGTCATTCCTAATATACTCTGCTAAAGTCTGGCTGTACTGCAGGCAGCTCTTGAGGATGGAAAACTGCTGATACAGCAGAACGGCTTGGCTGGGACTTAGCAGCCCAAATGAAGCTGCAAGTCCCTTTACCACTTGTTTCACAATACTGGCCACGAAAGTGATCTAAACAAGAAAAAAAACAGTTATAATGTAGGCTGCATGCCACCCATAAGGCACCTGTTTCAGCTGGAGCGTCACCTAGACATCTAGGCTGACGTCCTCCCCTCCCTTACACCAATACTGCACTGTTCTCACTGAAGTGGTACTCAGAGAACACCAGACCGTACACCAGTTGGGTTTACTGATCGCCGCTCTCAAGCAGGATCGGAATCAATGCTGACCATCAAGGAAATGTGGTTCCAATGTAAAAGGAGAACACTGGAAGCAAGAGTGGGGACAGAAGAGGAGCTTGGAAAGGTCTGTGGCCTCCCCCAGGAGGGAAGACAGTCTCTCTTCTCTTCTGTGAAGAACAAATGGCCCACGGAAATAAATTTCCTGGGACTTTCAAAGAGGGTTCCTCCAAGGTGGTGGTTCTCAAAATTTAGTACACATAGTATAAAAATCACCTAGGCAGCTCACTAGACATGTGGAATCCTGAGCCCCGCCGCAAGGTACTTACCATAAACAATTCCAATGGCTTTGTTCCACAGACAACATCTTGACAAACGCTAAGTGAGAAAGCTAGGAAAACCAGGCTTGACACAAACAAATGATGTTGATGTCACTGTTAGCTAGGGTTTTCATTGAGAATATGCTATCTTTTCCGAGAGGGAAAGCCTCCTCCAAGGAGGCTTGGTTTGTCTGGCTTGGTTTGTAGAACATGTGACTCTTGATCTTGAGATCATGAGTTCAAGACCCATGTTGGGTGTAGAGATTACTTAAACACACACACACACACACACACACACACACACACACAAAAGGGGTGCCTGGGTGGCTCGGTCAGTTAAGCTACTATAAGAATAGAAAGGAACACTAGTGAGAAAGAAACACTAGTATACTTTCAGGCTCTAACGAGCAGGTCCCTTTGAATGCCCATTAAATTAGTATCAATAAATGTATTGCCTTTTCTATTGATGCTGCTTCTGGCCCTTCCTAAGTAAAACAGGTGGTTTGAAGTGGGTTTTCCCTTGGGGCACCTGGGTGGCTCAGTGGATTAAGCATCTGACTTCCGCTCAGGTCATGATCTCACAGTTCGTGGGTTCAAGCCCCACATTGGGCTCTGTGCTGACAGCTCAGAGCCTGGAGCCTGCTTTGGATTCTGCGTCTCCCTCTCTCTTTCCCTGTCCCGTGTTCGTTTTCTCTCAAAAATATAAAAAAAAATTTTTTTTTGAAGTGGGCTTTCCCCATTCCAGATCTGTTTACACACATATTGACTTGATACTGTCAGGCAAACACAGATTGAGGTGAGAGAGTCTGGAGCCGTAGAACAAAGCAATGACCATTTGGGGATTAAACTTTCAGCTTCTTTTGCAATCTTGCTCTAACCAAGTAAGTGAGGCATCCAGAGCTGACTGACATGTGGGTATATTCAATGATCACAACAGTTTTCTTGCGTGCACGTTTCTCTCAAAAGACCTGCTTCCACCCGTATAGAACTGGGTTAATATTGAAGCTTTCAACAAGACTAGCGGTTCTTTTGCCCCCCTTTCATCCTGGCATACGTGATGGTCACAGACTGGCTTCATACTCAACTCCATTCCTTTGGTGAACCAACCCTAGAAGTTGATAAAGAAACTTCCCTATGGCTTGGAGCCCTTAGTACCCTGACTTCACACGTCTGTTCAGATGAGAGGGTCTGCAGCCACTGCACAGAAAAAGTAAGGCTCTTGCATCTTGCACATAAGAGCTTCTGTTGCTGTCGATGACTAGAACTTTCTGACACTCCTCAAAGCAGGCCAGAGACTAGTTAGCATCTGTGTGCCGCTAGAGGAGCCAAGTTCATGGGCTCAGTCTCTGTGTACAGCAGCTGGCTGTACTATTTTGGCCCTAACCAGATTTCTGTGGGATCTGGCAAGACAATCTGGATTCCCCAGGAGAGATTCAGAAAAGGAGGGAACCACTCCTCAGGTCAACAGAAAGAGAACATATCTCCTGTCAAATCCTCCATTAGCAGGTTTACTGCTTTTTGAAGAGAACTCCAATTAAATTTATGTTGATTGAATGTATGAATATATGAATGAACAAAGGAAAATTAAGTTTGGGGAGATGGGAGGAGATTCTGGGATCTATTATGTGCCCAGCACGACAGACATAGCTCCCACCCTCATGGCACTTGGAGACTCTTTGAGGAGAATGACATCATGTCGGCCTTGATACACTAGGTTATGCTGTGGTAACACATTTCACAAAATATTGATGCTTTGCTGAACACAACAAAGGTTTATTACTTGCTCACACTGTATATCCCCTATGGGTTGGTAAGGACTTCAGTTCACTGTAGTTACTCAGGACCATATAGGATGATGCCAGTCACCATGCCAGAAGGAAAGGAGAAGGCGGAGAAGCATGAACTTGCTCTGAAACCTTCTGGCAAGAAGTGACACAGGCTACTTATGCTCACATTCCACTGGCCAAAGCAAGAACAGAGACGTACCTAATTCTAGTGAGGAGGGAAGTACAATCCTACCAGGGGCCTGGAAGAAGAGAGAGCCAGAATATACATGGGCACTCCTAACTACCACAGGAAAGAACCAAAGAGTAACAAACAAATGCCGACTGCAACAGTAACAAGTCTCGTGAAAGGAAGGAAGAAGACACCAACCTATGACTATGTGTGCCAATAACGGGGAATCTGACCTAGTCAGAGGTGAGAAAATCACCCCCTGCCCCCGAAGCCTGTTCAGGAAAGAGCACTGAAGCCTGAAGGATTAGTAGGAGTAAACTCACTGGGAAAAGGAGGGAAAAGCATTTCAGACAGACAGAAGGAACAGTGAAGGTCCTCTGATAGACTTGGAAGTGTTGAAGGTGGGCAGTGAGTAAGAGGCCCCCATAATTGGGAGAGTGAGGGACTAGATGAGCCTTGTAGACCATCTCTTTTTTTTTAATGTTTGCTTTTTGAGAGAGAGACAGAGACAGAGCCTGAGCAGGGAACGGAAGGGACAGAGGGAGGGAGACACAAAATCTGAAACAGGCTCCAGGCTCCAAGCTGTCAGCACAGAGCCCAACATAGGGGCTCAAACCCATGAACCTTGAGATCATGATCCGAGCTGAAGTGGGACACTTGACTGACTGAGCCACCCAGGAGCCTCTAAGTTTAGTTTTTTGTTGTTTTTTTTTTTATTTTGAGAGAGAGAGAGAGTATGTGCAAGCAGGGGAGAGGCAGAGGGAGAGGGAGAATGCCAAGCACTGACAGTATGGAGCCTGACACAGGGCTCAATTTCACAACCATGAAATCATGACCTGAGCTGAAATTAAGATTTGGAGGCTTAACTGCTCCATGCTATCTCTTTATCATGAGAGATCTGAAGCAAGCCATGACATAATCAGATTTCTTTAAATAGATCCCTTCCACTAGTCTGGTGGGAAGGTAGGACAGACCATGTAGATGTGATTGTAATATCAAGGAGTCAGCGATACTATGGGCTAGGATGGTGGCTGACCAGACAGAGTTCCCCACTGATCCCAAGTGTTAATTCATACTCGCCAACTCTTACTTGCTGCTTAAGATAAATGTTCATTTTGGGGCACCTGGGTGGCTCAGTCGGTTGGGCGTCCGACCTCGGCTCAGGTCATGATCTCATAGCTTGTGAGTTCGAGCCCTGTGTTGGGCTCAGTGCTGACAGCGCAGAGCCTGGAGCCTGCTTCTGATTCTGTGCCTCCCTCTCTCTGTATCTCTCCCCTGTGTGCACTCTGTCTCTCTCTCTCTGTCAAACATAAAGATTCAAAAAAATTTTTTTAAGATATGTGTTCATTTTTTTCACTTACATATACAGCCAATATTTTAATATATTCTATTTTCTACAGAATATATTTTAGGGCTTTTCATTAAATAAAGATCATATTTAAGATATCATTTCAGGGGCAACTAGGTGGCCCAGTTGGTCAGGCATCCGACTCTTGATTTTGGCTCAAGCAATGATCTCATGGTGGATTGAGCCCCTTGTTGGACTCTATGCTGAGAGCACAGAGCCTGCTTGGGATTCTCTGTCTTCCTCTCTCTCTGCCCCTCCCCCACTCATGCCTGCACATGTGCACACTCTCTCTCTCTTTCAAAATAAATAAATATTTTAAAAACTTAAAAAAAAAGATATCACTTCAGTACTGTAAGCACTCAGGCTCCGAATGTAAGAAATGCTTTATCTTCGATAATAAAATCATCAGATTTACATTTTGCTTCTGTTTTATAAATGTGACTACTTATAGAGAAAACTTGTGTTTTATTAATTATTAAGCACGGGAGCACCGGTCTAATTAGCTGTGAGTGGTGGTTTCATTTTTGTGCCTTGGTACTTACAAAGGGAGGACAACTTTGTAGGAAGGGCATCATCCAGCCAATAGCAAACTCTGCTGGTCCCAATCCAAGATTTCCCTAAAAGACTCAAGGAAATTAAGAAGGTATTCATGAAGTTCAAGTTGTATGTGAAAGGATATTCATTCTCAAATACATTTTATCTTGATTGATGAAATCTTTAAAATTGGTATTTAGAAAAAAAATTAAAATCAGTATTTAGGAAAATAAGCTGATGAATACTTAAGAGCAAAGGTAGTATCATTTAAGTCGGACAATTTTGGAGACCATCTCTAATACAAGTATATTAAAGGTATATTGTTAATCATTTGATATATAATCATAGATATATATAATAGTCATATGATATATATAGCAATCATACAATATAATATGTGTAATAAAAGTATATATTGTACCTGCTGAAAGATAAGAAGTATCTCATATAAAAGTGCCGTAGCTGCATCTATATATTCCTTGATAAGGTTCTGTAACTAGAATTTTAAATAATAATCAATGTAATATCATTGGCAGAGCCAGAAAATGGTAATTTCTCCTGGTTACCTTTAGGTACTTATGAAAGAATTTTTGATTAACTGAAAATATAATTAGTGTGGTCAGTTTTCCTATTCTGTTTGGTTCAGTCATTCTCAAAAGAAAAAAAAGCTCTCATAAAAAAGACTACTTGAGGTGTCTGGTGACTCAGTCTTGATTGAGCCGACTCTTGATTTTGGCTCAGGTCATGATCCCAGGGTCGTGGGATCAAGCCCTGCATTGGGTTCTGCACTGAAGGCATGAAGCCTGCTTCAGATTCTCTCTCTCTCTCTCTCTCCCTCTCCCTCTCCCTCCCTCCCTCCCTCCCTCCCCGCTCCCCTACTCATGCTTACTCTCTTTCTCTCTCACTCTCTCTCACAAATAAAAAATATTTTTTAAAAGACTACACATTGGATAATTTCTTAGAAAGTGGATCAGGGAAAGAAGATAAAATACTAACACACAAAAAACTGCACACTTGATTTGCAAAATCATTCAGATCAACAACCCTACATCCTTTAAAGAGTATTGAAATATGCTCCCTAGAATTAAGGTGGGAGATTCTCTAAGAAATGTAGCCTTATGCCCAATGTGAACTACAACTCCCTCTTTAAAATGGGTAAATATAGGGCTTAGAGATCTTTTTTTTTTCTCTCAAGAATTCTAGTTAGTGAGGCTCTCTTCTAGCACTTGGTGCATGAGAACTGTGTGGGCATCCTACAGGCTAACACATTTTTCCTGACAGTATTCTTTGCAAGGAAGAGCTCTTGCTTGAAATTTCACACTCTGTTAGACCTTGGAACCAAAATTTATATGATCTGCATGAATAGCCTGGGTGCAAAAGATCACCAAGTCCAAAAGCAGGAAACTCAGACCTATCTATTCTGCCCACTAGATATTTTTATATGGAAATACCAATGGCAATCCAGTCGACTAATCCAAAACCAAGCTCATTATTTTCCCCCCTTTAAAAAAGATTTTTTTTAATGTTTATTTTTGAGAGAGAGAGAGAGAAACAGAGAGAGATAAAGCGCAAGCAGGGGACGAGCAGAGAGAGAGGGACACACAGAATCTAAAGCAGGCTCCAGGCTCTGAGCTGTCAGCACAGAGCCCAAAGCAGGGCTCGACCATGAACCTTGAGCTCATGACCAGAGCTGAAGTTAGACACTTAACTGACTAAGCCACCCAGGCACCCCTCATCATTTCCCTTTTGAAGCTACTCTTCTTGTTTTAATTCTTATTTGACACCCCAGCCAGAATCTAAAATTCATCTAATCCTCACAATTTATTTTCACATCAACCTATCAGTGCAATTTCCTCAAAATTTCTGGAATCTATCCTCTTTACAACTACCATCCCTTCTCTTTTCTTCATTAATTTATTCAACAAATATGCATCAGACCCTGTACTAAGTGTTGAGGATACAGTGGGTAGCAAAGGGACATGGACAGTATTCTCATGGAAGACAGTGGAGAACAAACAACAATCTAACAATCAAATAAATAAATGCATAGTTGTTAACTGAGGCAAGGGCTGTGAAAGAAAAGAATGGGAAATTAGGAGGGCTCTAAAAAGAAGCCTAGTCTCATTTCAGGGGTCAAGGATAGCTTCCCTCTGCTCTATATAATTCCTCACCTGCACTCACACTAGCTTCTTACCCCTGCCTGAATCTTGCTTCCATGCTACTCTTTAATCCCTAATCCACTTACTCCACTGTTGAAAATGGTATTATAGACACTCCATATAGTCTATATTATTCAGATATATGCATATTATATTCTTGTTATATTTAATTAACATCTATCTCTCTAACCAGACGATAAACTAATAAGGGCAGAGGTTGTATCTATTTTGCTTCTTGCTTGTACCCCACAGTCTAGCACACTGTTTAGCTCACAATAGATTTTCAACAAATATTTATTGAGTGAATGAATAAATGTAAGAGTTTTCTAAAACAAAACTGTATGTTTAAGAACTATCAAATCATGCCCCATCCTTTTTTTTTTTTTTTTAAGTTAATTTGAGAGAGAGGGAGAGAGAGCACAAGCAGGGAAGGGACCAAAAGAAAGGGAGAGAGAGAATCCCAAGCAAGAACCATGCTGTCAGCACAGACCCTGACATGGGGCTTGATCCCACCAACCATGAGATCATGACCTGAGCTGAAATCAAGAGTCAGGCACTCAACTGACTGAGGCACCCCCATGTCCCATCCTTTAAAAAAATTGTGTGTTGTTCTGCTTGAAATAAACTAATAAACCGATTTACTCTCTCAGAATATGTGCTTTCTAGGTAGTTTGACACTTCTAATGTTTCAGTAAAACTTTAGAAAAACAAGTAATTCTCACTGAGTTTGCACTACTTAGATAGCTAAGGAGATGATAAACTAAAGCAAGAGAGTCAACCCTAAAATCTCTTAATGAGAGTGCTTTTTTACCACTGGACCTTACTATGGAATTACATATACATAAATATTTTATATAGAGATAAACAGATTTATCCAATACATGCTGAATACGATTATTTTCCTTAGTTTACATACTTAAAAATATAAAATGGATATATTAATATTGACAGAACAGCTGTCTAAGTTTTGAGGTTAATGGCAAAATATTTACTCTGAATTACATTTATATACTGTACGATGTCATAGTCTACAACAGAAATCCAGAGCACCCCTATCTATTATATTTAGTCTACCCCAAAATTCTCATCATCTTACCTCAGCATCAAAAGACATCTCAACTAAAGTTGAATCAGCCACCAACTGGGTATCAAACACAGGACAAGATTTTGGAATCTGAGGTTCACTAATTAAAATTACCAAAAGGTTAAATAATGCTCCCCTGAAAAAAAAATAGAAGGCAATTAATAAATAAAGTTTGAAAAGAAAATTAATAAAGCCAGTTTGTAGACACTGAATATAATTACATTTAAAAGTTTAAAGCATTAGGGCACCTGGGTGGTTTAGTCAGTTACGTGTTTGACATTGGCTGAGTTTATGATCTCATGGTTCTTGGGTTGAGCCCCACCTCAGACTCTGTGCTGGTGGTGTAGAGCCTGCTTAGGATATTCTCTCTCTCTCTCTCTCCCCCTCCCCTTTCCCCATTTGTGTGCTCTTTCTCTCTCTCAAAATAAATAAACTTTAAAAAAACATATTATGTATATGTGATACATGCATATTATTTTTTTTTTAAGTATAAAATATTGCAGACCATTCTTGACTGAACTTTTGGATCCTTGGACAATCAGACAATTAAGTAGTGATAAAAATTTAAATCAAAATATAATTTCTTGGTCTTTGGCTCAAAGCAAGTATAGCTCTAGAAGTTTACAAAGCTTAGTAAGCTTAGTAAGTATGGACTTAAGGGAAATTTAGGTGATTTCAGTTAATGCAGTATTTTCCAAAGGGCTTTTCCCCCCAAAGGGTTTTTTATGGCCTATTAATTCCAGACAATATTATAGTTAAAAAAAAATAGATTATTTGGTTGAAAGAGGCTTAGTAAATACTTGGTTAAACCAAATTCATGGTAAATCTTTACTACTAGACTTCTCAGAGGCTTTAATATACTCACATGCACTGTATATCTCTGAGACAAATAAGCCACCATATGAAACACTTCTTAAAATGCTTATCTGATCACAGATTTTTTACTGTAGAACCCTTTTTAAATTCTTTGGTTGAAATATAGTTAACATATTAGCTTCAGGTGTACAACATTAGTGATTCAGCAATTATATGCATTATCAAATGCTTACCACAATAAGTACAGTTACCATCTGTCACCATACAAAGTTATTACAATACGATTAACTATATTCCCTATGCCATTCTTTTCATCCCCATGACTTATTTATTTTATAGCCGGAAATTTGTACCTCTTAATCCTCTTCACATGTTTTACCCATCCCCCCACCCTCTTCCCATCTAGCAACCACTAGTTTCTTCTCTGTATTTATGAGTTAGTTTCTCCTTTTGTTGTTATTTGTTTGTTTGTTCATTTGTTTTGTTTTTAAGATTCCACACATAAGTGAAATCATATGGTATTTGTCTTTGACTTACTTCACTTAGGATAATACCCTCTAAGTCCATCCATATTGTTACAAATGACAAGATTTCATTCTTTTTCTGGGTAAGCCGCATTCCATTATATACATATCACCTCTTCTTTATCCATTCATCTATGATGGATATTTAGGTTGCTTCCTTATCTTGGTATTGTAAATAATGCTGCAGTAATTATAGTGCATATATCTTTTTGGATTATTATTTTCATTTTCTTTGGATAAATACCAAGAAATAGAATTATTGGATCATTTAGTACTTATATTTTTAGTGTTTTGAGGAACCTCCATACTGTTTTCCAGAGTAGCTGCACCAATTTATATTCTCAACACCTATGCATGAGGATAGAATTATTTTTTTAACAATGCATTTCAGAGGCTTACTGTTCCACAGAAGACTGTTAGTTAATAAAACTAGTATTAAACTTTAAGTCTCTTGCTTTCAAAAGTGGTGTACTATCCATTAATCTACACTAATAACTCAGTTAAATTGTTACTACATGCTTGAACAATGCACACTATTATTTGAAAATAAAAAGGCACAAAAAAAAAATCACAATCCAAAGCAAGGATTCTGAGGAGATAGATAGATCTTCATATGTGTTATGCAATCCATATCTGGTTGAAAAGGAGCTGAAGGCAGACTACTAGGAAAATCAGTTGCCTAAGTGACGACTGTATCACAGTAGCTTTGACAGACAGGAGTAGTAGAAGAATTTACAGCTAGGACTATATAAAAATCCTCTATAACCATATGCATAGAGGTTATAATGGAATAAAGGAGACTATAAACAATCCCTGTTTAGTAATATTTGAGGCTTCCTAATCTTTTTTTAATTTTAAATTAAAACTTTTTTTTAACATTTATTTATTTTTGAGAGACAAACAGAGCACGTGTGGGGAGGGGCAGAGAGAGAAAGGGAGACAGAATCAGAAGCAGGCTCCAGGCTCTGAACTGTCAGCACAGAGCCCAACAAGGTACGCAAACTCAAAACTGTTAAATCCTGACCTGAGCTTAAGTCTGAGCTTAAAGAGCTGAGCCACCCAGGCACCCTGAGGTTTCCTAACCTTTTTACAATCACTTAAATCATTACCATGATTAGAAGTTCATGATTAACCAAAATTTTAATAAAAATAGAATTCCCCTCCTTTCTCCAACTCAAAAAGCAAGTCAGTTCTCATATCTGCAAAAGAAGAGTCATGTCAGCACACTTCTCAAAAAAGCAGGATATGTCCTACAGGATATTTGCTAATGTTTTATTCAGGCTATTTTCAAGTAGCCAATCTTACTTTTAGAAGACCCTTCCAAAATCAACAAAACATTCCATTTAGAAGCTTTTCTTGATATTAAGTTTGAAATGACATTCCACTTTCTATTATATTTAATTAAAGTCCTTTATTTTCAGCAATAGCTTCTTTTAAAAGTATCATATATCCAGGGCTAAGGGAAGGAACTCTCAAAGTCTGAATCACTTGCTGAGATAATACATGAATTCAACCATGAAAGTATTAAAATATGAAAGGATTATGGCACATTTCAAGAAGAAATACAATGGACTGAGTTGAACTAATAAAGTCTCTACTTAAGAAAAAAAATAAAGAGGAAAATACTGAAATGATTAAATGCTTTTTTATTTGCTCAAATGGAATTTAATTTGAATCTACCCCTTCTGCCAACACTATTTAAAATCCACTAGGTCAGTAGTAGATAGAAAAAAATTTAATCCGAATGGTAGTTTCATCTCGAAAATAAAGACTTATATTATGGGACTGACATCACACCCTTAAAAACTGATGCCAATAGCTGTGATACTTTCATTGGTTAGATTGTTATTCTTTCCAATGTAAAAGTTTTGAATGTATTGCAATACATTTTTATACAGACTTTGAAAGGCAAACTCATGGTCTCATAAGGCAGTCTATGTTATTGTGGTAGGCAGAATTCTAATATGGTTCCAAGATTGCAGCCCCCTTTTTTATATACCCTAAATAATCCTTTTCCCTTAAGTATAGGCAGGACTTGTGAATATATTAAGCTATTACTCCTGTGGTTATGTTATGTTAGATGAGAAAGGTGAAGGGATTTTGCATACATAATTAAGGTTCCTAATTTGTTTACTTTTGAGTTAATCAAAGAAAGATTATCCTGGGTGAGCCTGATTATCGAGTTGAGCCCTTTAAAGAGTGCTTACGCCTTCCCTGAGCTCAGAGATAGTCTCCTGCCAAGAAGCAAATCATCATAAGTTTATAGCTATAAAGAAATTAATTTGGCCAACAGAAACCCAAATGAGCTTGGGAGATGACCCCAAGCCTCCAATGAGATAGCAGCCCCAGCCAACACCTTGCCTGCTGCCTTGTGAAAAGCAGAGCCAATGATCCAACTGCCCCAACTGCCCCGATTTCCTGACCCACAGAAACTGTAAGATAAGCAATTTATAGAGTTTTAAGTCACTGAGTTTGCAGTAATTTGTTACAGGATTAATAGAAAACCAATGCAGTCATATTAGACACTTACTGTGCTAATTTATGCTATGGGTAACATGACTTGACCCTGTGCATATCAAAATTCGCTGAAAAGCTAGTATTAAAACCAGACTGTATTATAGCAATATAATATATGCACCAATTATATGAAAAGAATCAGTCGTATCAGGAAAGAGGCTTGTTGTAGTAGGGCTCATGTGTCCAAACCAAATTAAGACAGAACAATTAAAATAACACTTTGCAGCAGAAATTAGTAAGAGTGGTGGTTTTTCACTTTGGATAAAGAAAGGTAGGGACCAATAGGTGTACAAAAAGGTAACATGATTCTGCAATAATTCAGTGTGACAAAAGACAGAAATTAAGAAATAATCTTGAATCTCTATCCTGGAGATTGGGGAAATACCAGTGCTTTCAACTACATAAAAAGTATAAGGGCACCTGGGTGGCTCAGTCAGTTTAAGTGGCCAACTTCAGCTCAGGTCATGATCTCAGAATTCATGACTTTAAGCCCCACATCAGACTTGGTGCTAACAGTGCAAAGCCTGCTTCAGATTCTTTTTCTCTCCCTCTCTCTCTGGCCCTTTCCTATTTGTACTCTCTCCCTGTGTCAAAATAAATAAATAAACTTCAAAAAAAGAAAGTATACAGAGGGGGCACCTGGCTGACTCAATCAGTAGAGCATGGGACTTTTGATCTCGGGGTTGTAAGTTCGAGCCCCACATTGGATATAGAGATTACTTAAAAAAAAAAAAGTATACAGAGAAAATAATAGAGTGTGTCTTACTTGTTCACTGCAAAGCAGGGGTCAAGAAACTAAGGCCTGAGGCCAAATAATGCAGAGCCTATTTCTATAAATAAAGCTTCATTGGAACAGAGCTGTGCCCATTCATTTATATATTGTCTGTGACTGCTTTTCTACTACAGTGGCTAAGTTGAGTAGTTACAACAGAGACTATATGGCCTGAAAAGCCAAACGTGTTGACTCTGTGGCCCTTTACAGAAATATTTGACCATCCTGATACACAGTATAGTATGCCCATAGTCCCTGGCACATACCAAGTTGCTTAAAAAATGTTAATGAATATAATCATTAAAATTAATTTATAAAGTTCTCTAATAAATAGCCAGAACAAAATTACTAACAGTTCTTATTCTTTTCCGTGGTTCAAATGTTTTAGAGCCCATGCTCTCATTTTTCTTCTACCTTCTACTAGAGAAAATATAGATAAACTGTTGATAAGGGTTAAGGTTTTAGTCAAAACATTGGCCTAGCATGTAATTCATAGTCTATAAATCATATAAAAAAGTCAAGCAGATAATATGCAAAATATGCAAATACATACTTTCTGGGGCAAAGAATGCTGTTATCCCCCTAGTTTACATTCTTTCATTCTTTCTTTTAATAATAGGTATCCCTATCACCATCCAAAGTTTAGCTAGGTACATAGCCATGTAACTACAGATAACATCCTGTCTCTCTTGTAGCTATATATGGGCTTTTGCCTAAAGTTCTCATCCGCAGAATGTGAGCAGAAAAATCTTATATGCCTCATTTAAAAAGGAAATTTGAAGGGTACCTGGGTGACTCCATCAGTTAAGCCTCCTCACTCTTGACTTCAGCTCAGGTCATGATCTCACAGTTTGTGGGATCAAGCCCTACATTGAGCTCTGCACTGACAGCATAGAGCCTCCTTGAGATTCTCTTTCCTCCTCTTTGCTCTTCACTGTGCATGCACTCTCTCTCTCTCAAAATAAATAAGTAAACTTACACTATAAACACTTTTTTTAAAAAAGGAAATTTGCTTGCCTTCTACTTCTCTTCTTATATTGCACAGCATTCAGTGAAGTCTCGAAGGTCAGCCAGTTTCAATCATAAGGACAAACGTAGCATAATAAAAGATATCAGAGCAGGGCACCTGGGTGGCTCTGTTGATTTGAGCATTTGCCTTCAGCTTAGGTCATGATCTTACAGCTTGTGAGTTCAAGCCCCACATTGGCGTGTGCTGACAGCTCAAAGCCTGGAGCCTGCTTCAGATTCTGTCTCCTTTCTGTCTGTGCTCTCCTCTCTGTCTCTCTCTCTCTCAAAAATAATAAACATTAAAAAATATTTTAAAAAGATGCCAGAGCAACAAAAGGGAAGGAACCTAGGTCTCTCACTGATCTCCTAGAGGAAAGTGTGACTATGTACTCTGGACTACTGTGTGAAAAAGATGTAAATTTCTATCTTCTGTGGACCACATATTTTAGCATATCTTTATTATAGCAGCTTACCGTATATGTTAATAAACCCCCAACATCATTCACTTCAACATCACATAGTTATATATATGAAGCTACTATAACTTCTGCATTTGTAATGTAATCTTTCTGTTCTGTGGGTATAAGGGCACTCCGTAAAATTCTAGTTGAGAACCCTGGCTTTTAATGCATGATGGGGCTTATGGTCTCTTTCAAGTTCAGCAGAAAATGACAAAAGATAAAATTATGCCAGAAAAAAAATCTTTGTGCCCTTAATAATCCAGAGAGACAGAGAGCACTCACGATGTGCCAATTAATCTGTTCATCACAGAAGGAAGTGGAAAGACAAAAGAGTTTAATATACTTGCAAGGGGACTGACTAGAGAAGTGAAAGAGCTATCAGCTTTGGAAGACACTCAATAGAGTAGTTAATGGGTTGCAACTACAAGGTCCCAATGTCTTCTAAAAAACCTTACTTCTTTGCTGCCAGTGTATTCAGGCGTGATGACTCCGTTTCTGTTTCTCTGAACATCAGTCCCAGAGTCTGTATAATTTCAATGCATGCCCTAGAAAACAAAGAGAAAAAAGCATGGAAATGGCATGATTGCATTACAAGTCCAGAATTTCACAAAATCAGTAATCCTTGATAGAACTGCTCTCAGATAATCTTATAGGAAAAAGTACAAGAAGGAAATTCTGTATGTCAAATTGTCAACATTGGTTGACCACTCTGTAATTGCTATATAGTAAACACTCAGAAATATTTGTTGAATGAATCAATACCTGAATGTCAGGATTAAAAGTCATTTTCATATTGTTTTTTATCCTTAGCATTTTTTTTCCGGTAACCACACAGTGCTTTAAAGTTATTTTTAATAATTTTAACTTCTTCAGGTAGGTAATATTTGGCTCAAAATTTCAAAGGTAAAAAAGGGAATACAGACACCCTTTCCTCCAGACACCCATTTTTTCCCCCTTTGGGACAACCAATATTACTAGTTCCTTGTATAGCCTTTCTTTAAAAAGTAGAACAAAAATGGTGGCACCTGCCTGGGTGGTTGGTTAATCATCCGTCTTGATTTCGGCTCAGGTCATGATCTCACAGCTCGTGGGTTCAAACCCTGTGTCAGGCTTCTCTCTGAGAGTGAGGAGCCTGCTTGGGATTCTCTCCCTCTCTCTCTGCCCCTCCCCTGCTTGTGGTCTTTCTCTCTCTTCTCTCTCTCAAAATAAGTAAACTTTAATAAGTAGAACAAAATGAATGCTATTTTTACAAATTTATGTCAAGCAAAACTTGCAGCACCATTAATCATTAATATAGTAAATATTTTGTCCAGTGCCTTCCATTTATCTTTAACACGCTAGGGGGAAAATTTATGATTATCCAGTTAATACTTACACCAGCTCATCAGCCCTTTGGCTTTTATTTTGAAGTGTGCTCTTATCCCTAGACTGTGGCAAGTACTCATGAAGTTTGTTCACTAGGAAATAGAAAAGGTCACTGGTCTGTGAAAGCAAGCAGGAAAGAAGACGGTAATTAAGATATCAGTTGGTAAAACCCTACCTTTACATAATAAAAATATGAAGAAATTCTCTGGGGATGAAGTGAATTATAATATTGCTCATTAATATTAGCATAATCCACACTGAAAACACTTTCACTTACCACCAGCAGACCACTGTCTTGGTGAACAGAGCCAGAGCTAAAGCCTAGGTGTGAAGCTAAGAGATGCTTACTAGGCTTGGCTCTCCAGTTAATATTAAAGGCCCTCCAGAAGTGGGTGTATAATCTCAGGCAAGTCATTCAGTTACCTGGGGATACTATATTAGATGGAGGCTCCTGTAATTCCTGTCTTTCCAAAAATAATTTGGCCTTTGTGAGGATACAATGAAATAAGAGCTAGAAAAACTTAAAAATGTTTGCTAACCGAAAAGCAAACTCACAGCATTGGTATAGCCTAATGAAGATGGTGAAGAATGATACTAATAATTCTGTTATAATACAGAAGATTACCATCTCTGTCAAAGTAAACACAGACTTAAGAGTGCAGGAACCAATTGTTTTGTGCTTCTATGCAGTCTCTTGAGATAAATCGAGCATGAAGTAAGCACTGGCCCGTGAAATCAGGCAAGTTGGTACTAATAAGAAATGTAATGTAATTGCTTCTCTTTTCTGTTCCTCTCTTGTTCATTTTTTCCTCAGGACATTTGTTTACTAGTGACAAATTAGACTCTTTGTTTAGACAGACATTATGGGTGCCTTTATACAGGTGACCTGGCATGAGAAGAGGCTGAGGATGGCAGGTGGAGGAAGGGACAGGAGGAGAAAGAGCGGGATGTATAGCAGACCCTCTCAGAAGTGCTGCTGTTTACTTGCTGCCCTGGTAAATTAGCACAGGGTGGTGGCTCTGTACACTAGCTGTGGTGCCTGGTTCTTTCAGTTCACATCCCAGTTCTGCTACAGGTTAGCTTCGTCATATCTGGCAAATTACATACTCATGTCTAAAATGGAATTAATGTCACCTGAAGGGGTTGAAATAAGATACTATTTGTAGGGGCGCCTGGGTGGCTCAGTCGCTTGAGCGGCCGACTTAGGTTCAGGTCATGATCTCAACGGTTCATGAGTTCAAGCCCTGCGTCAGGCTCTGTGTGACATCTCAGAGCCTGGATCCTGCTTCACATTCTGTGTCTCCCTCTCTCTGCCCCTCTCCTGCTCATGCTCTGTTTCTCTCTCTCAAAAATAAGTAAACATTGAAAGAAAAAAAAAAGATAGTATTTGTAAATGCTGAATAGTGCTCAGCATATCATAAGTGTTTAATAAATATCAGCTATTATTGTGATCTCCCACCTGCTCACTAGTTCAGGAATTTTTCCTCTTAAAATACCTTCTACTAACCTGTAACAACATGAAGAAGTCTTGAAACTATTATGTCAGAAGAAGCCAACACAAAAGAGTACATAGTGTACAATTCCATGTTAAGTGGAATCCTAGGACAGGTAAAACTAATCTATAGTGACAGAGAGCAAGCAGTTGCCTGAGGCCAGGGCTGGGAAGAAAGTGGCTGCCAAGGAATGTGAGGTAGCCTTTTGGGGTGATAGAAATGTTATGAACCTTGATTGGGGTGGTGGTTAAGTAGGTGTACACATTTGTCAAAACTTTTTAACTGAACCCTTAAAATGAGTGCATTTTTTGTATGTAAATTATATCCCAATAATTTCTCCAGAGAAGATACATATGTCCACTAAGTACATGAAAATACTCAACATCACTAATCATTAGGGAAATGCAAATCAAGTTACAAGATATCACCTCACACCCATTAGGATGGTTACTGTCAAAAAATCAGAAAATAACACGTGCTGACAAGGATGTGAGAAAACAAGAACCCTTGTGTGCTGCTGGTGGGAAGGTACAATGGCACAGCTGCTGTAGAAAACAGTATGGTGGTCCTCAAAATATAAGACGTGGAATTACCAGGGGCGCCTGAGTGGCTCAGTCAGTTGAGGGTCCGACTTCGGCACAGGTCATGATCTCACAGTTCGTGGGTTTGAGCCCCGAGTCGGGCTCTGTGCTGACAGCTCCGTCTGGAGCCTGCTTCAGATTCTGTCTCCCTCTCCCTCTGTCCCTCCCCCCTCTCACACTCTGTCTCTCTTTCTCAAAAATAAATAAACATTTTAAAAAAATAGAATTACCATATAATTCAGCAATCCCACTAATGGGTACACTCCCAAAAAAACTGAAAGGGTCTCAAAGAGATATTTACACATCCAATGCACAATAGTAATACTCACAATAGCTTGAACATGGAAGCAACCCAAGTATCCATCAATGGGAGAATGGATAAGCAAACTGTGGCTTATACTATCATGCCCGAATCGCGAGTCCCCGGAGACCTCCAAGGAGCCGGCATCGATGCAAGAACAAAAGGGTCTTTATTACAAGCTCGAGCAGGGGCTCACCTGTCTACTGGCACAGCAGCAGCAAAGTGAAGCCCCGAAGAGCGGCAAGCAGGGTTTTTATGGGGGAAGGGTGGGGGTGTTACCGTGCACACGTTGTGTGTTTTGCATCATTACATAAGCACCAATCATAATTGTACAGCACCCATAGTAACAGCATAGTAACCGTTTTGACCATTCAGTATCTGCGAGGCATCCGTTACATTTGGCGGGACCCAATCATGACCTTTGAGAGTCTTTTAAAATGACCAATTATGAGGTGGGCTCAGAGAATCTACCTGGGGCTTCTGCAAGCGGTGATTGATTGGCAAGTTTGTACAAAGTGACTACCTGCAGCTCCCCACCCTGACTCGTCTCCAAGACTACAGGAATGTTACACATTTCTTTTGATTGGCAGATCCAAGGGCAGTCCGAGAGTGGCTTCAGCTGAGGCTTTTCCTGGAACTGGGACTACGTGCAGCCTGAGGTTGTTTCTAATGGAGGACTTAATTTCAGGCTCCTCAATAAATACAATGGAGTATTACTCAGCCTTAAAAAGGAAGCAAATTCTGACATACGCCACAACATCAATGAACCTGGAAGACATACTTAGTGAAATAAGCCAGTCACAAAAAGACAAATACTGGATAGTTCCACTTACATGAGATGTTTAGAGAAGTTAAATTCATAGAAGCAGAAAGAATAATGGTGTTGCCAGGGGCTGGGGGAAGCTTAAAGCACACAATGGTAAGTAAGAAAAATCTGCCAATAACAGTAGTAAAAAGGAGACTTTCTGTGCTAATTCTTGAGGGTAGGAACTGTATCTTACTCATGCTCACATTTCTAATGCCTATTCCCATTCCTGGCCCAGAACAGGCATGTAATAAATATTTGCTGAATTGTTAGAAGGTGCTGAGAGATGCCATAGAACTGCATTGTCCAACACAGTAGCCACGGTCACATGGCACTACTTATATTTAAATTGATTAAAATGGTAGGGTGCCTGGGTGGCTAAGTCTATTAAGTGTCCAACTCCTGATTTTGGCTCAGGTCATGATCTCACAGTTCTTGAGTTCAAGACCCACGTCAGGCTCTGCACTGACAATACAGACCCTGCTTGGGATTCTTTCTCTCTCCCTCCCTCTCTCTTTGCCCTTCTCCCACTCACAATCCCTCTCTCTCTCCCTCAAAAATAAACATTAGAATTTTTTTTTAATTTCACATTCCTAGTCACTGGCCACATTCAGTGAGGCTATTGGCTACTTCATTGAACAGCACAGATTAAGGAACATCAAAGAAAGTTCTGTGATACGGAACTGCCAAAACAGATCAGAAAGAGGAAGGTTCTAAAGTTCCCAATGGAGGATGACAGGAAAGGCGAAGAATTGCATTTGAGCTGAGCCTTGAAGAATAAATGGGTAGGATTTTAACAGGAGAAAATGGAAGAAAAAGCCTAGAAATAGCAGCAGGGGAAAACAAGGAGGGGTTGGAAAGGACAGGGTGTTCAAGTCATCCTACGGGGCTGGAGCTTTTAGAGGAAAGAGATGAAGTGTGGGGTTGAGTGAGTTAGGCCTTATTCTCTTTCTCTGTATCTTTCTTCGACTCCACAGCCAAGGCCACCCGCATGAGGCTCACTGTAAGATTGGACATGCTTAAACGACCTCCAGGCCAACACTCTGATACTCAACATCGACACCCTTCTTCCTAGTCTAACCTGTAGGTGGTACCTCAGTTCTCCTACCTAGACATCTGCTTTAAAGCCAGTCCTCTGATTGTGTCTAGTTTATCTAAGTGAAAATCTCTGGGCCCAGTGCTAAGTCCTTTGCCAGTTGCTAGGTTTACTCTGGACAACCTTTATATCCTTGCCACCTCCCCTACCTCATTCCATGATTGCCAGACTATAACTGAGCATATCTTCCTGGTGCCAGATGTTTTTGCAGACATTTGGATATAACCCACACACGTGCTGAAAATGCCCGGAGCTTTCATTTTGCACGCTCTCTGTGCAGAGGTCACTCTCCCCCTTGCACACTGTTGGGAGCATCTACAGCAGGGCTGGTTTGCCCAATGCCTGGACTATGTAGATGTTGGCCCCTTCCTGAAAACCCACCTTGCTAAAATAAAAGTCATGCCTGTCCAAATTTGAAATCTGTGACAGAAGTCATTAGTGGAGAACCTTGAAAGCTAAAGCCGAAGTGTTTGTACTTCATAGGGAGAGCCACAAGAGGTTTTTGAGCAAGCAAGGAAATAAAATCAGAGTTACAGATTAAACTGATAACCACGTGTGGCATGGACTGGAGAGATATATTTAGGAGTGGTATAATACCAGTTTCCTTAGCCTTTCCCCATAAACTCCATTCCCTTGTTCATAATCACCTTGAGTGGTCATTTCGATGCCTGTCCCTATATTCTCCACAATCCCCTGAAGTTTTGGAGTCAAGACCTGGATGTTATATTCCTAACAGGGTGCATCCAGGTCAAGCATTTACGTAGCACAGCATCATTGTTACCTGTTTCAGAGTTGTGGGACATTTGACATAGTACTCTATGTAGCTAATAAGCCCTCCAGTTAGGGTAATCAACCATCCCAGTTTGCTTGGGACTATCCTCGCTTTTGCACTCAAAGTCCCATATCCTGAGAACTTCTTCAGTCCTAGAAAAGCTGTGACAGTTGGTCACCCAAGTGTGGGCAAACCTGGATGTTTGGTCATCCTACATGCAAAGCACTTTGAATCTAAGACCAGGACTGTCTTGTATGGTTGGGGAACTGTGCACTCTACAGCCACTCACTAAAATGTTGGCAACTCTGAGACCACTGGTCAGAATTAGGATACAATGTATAGCCATCAACAGGAGCTCAACCCGAGGCCGGGCCTCATTAGCACCGCACCAGTACTCAGCAGAGCTTCTAAATACCTTCCCCTGAAACTGAAATGAAACTAAGTCTTAACAGAGTAAATCTGTAACTTGCTGAGTGACAGCTAGGTTGATTTGACTCCCTAAGAGTCCCCTTTTTAAAAATAACAGTCCTGGGGCGCCTGGGTGGCTTAGTCGGTTAAGCGTCCGACTTTCGCTTAGGTCATGATCTCGCGGTTTGTGGGTTCGAGCCCCGCGTCGGGCTCTGTGCTGGCTGCCAGCTCAGAGCCTGGAGCCTCTTTCGGTCTGTGACTCCCTCTCTCTCTGACCCTCCCCTGCTCACGCTGTCTCTCTCTCCTAGAAATAAATAAAACATAAAAAAAATTAAAA
>NW_027531999.1:8597957-8654298 GCF_008692635.1 Crocuta crocuta | reverse complement strand
AGCCTGTTTCAGTCTGTGACTCCCTCTCTCTCTGACCCTCCCCTGCTCACGCTGTCTCTCTCTCTCTGTCTCCTAGAAATAAATAAACATTAAAAAAAAAATAACAGTCCTACGCTCACAAGTAACTTGTTTTAACTGTATTTTTTATTGTATTTATTTGTATTGTATTTTTATTGTATTGTACAATTATTTTATTGTAGGGTTAGGTAGATTTTAAGAGAGTTAAATTTCTTTTTTTCAAAACAAAACAAAACTACTTTATTGAGGTATAGTTTATATACCATAAAGTTTGCTTAGGTATTCATTTTGAGTTTTAATAAATTTATACAGTGTGCAGCCATTACCACAACCCAGAATTTCCTTGTGCACATTTGCAGTCAATCCCATTCCAGGCCCCAGGCAACCACTGATCTGCTTTCTGTCTCTTTAAGAGAGTTAAACTTCTTATAGAAGTTTTCTTTAAGTTCTTCTTAAAAACAGTTTACCTTCTTAAAATCTACCTTCTCCTTTCACTCTCTGTACCCATACAGCTTGTATGCCAGAAGCTTCCCTCTAATTACCTCTATTGGACACTGCCAAACCAACCCACCGTACAGTACTTTTTGCTACCATTCTCTTTCCCCATCTCTCCTCCAACACACACATAAACATTATTGATCATCTTGCAAGATTTCAAATACTAAGTCATGATTACATTAAATTTCCGTCAATATTTTAAAATACAGCTTCCAAATACAAGACATTTATTTGTATTTTACTACATGCTTGAATATGCTGCATTTGATAAATAGACGGAACACAGTTCAAAGATAAAAGTAAAAGAAACACCTACTTTCCAGAAAAGCCTTTTCAGAATGAAGTTTTTCTGGGCTGCTACTTTAAGTTCCATAATTAAACAAAGTATCCTCCTCAAAGTATTGTCTTTAAGGAAAAGTTCAGATTTAAGTTGACTGAAGTGTTTAATTTTCTCCTCAGATCTACAGAAACACAAGAAAAAAATCCATGTAAAAAATGGTAAGAAACAGCAGTTGAAGAATATCAACAATTATTGACAGGTTTGTAAAACTTTGTTTCTAATGGAATTTTAATATAGTTTTATGCTTCTAGTTTTATTACTCATTAGTAATGAACCTTGAGCTATTTATAATTCTCCAGACATACTTTTACCTATGTCCCTTTACTCAAGCTGTATCCATGTCAGGAATACTCTCAGTGACCCTAGGAAACTTCTGTCCCTCTTTCATAGTCTTGCTCAGAGTTTGCTACATACCATCCGCCATACTGCCTGACCCAAATGTAATATTATTTGCTTAATATATTTTCTTTAAATCAACTTACTTTGTGTGTGTGTGTGTGTGTGTATGTGTGCGTGTGCGTGTGTGTGTATGTGTGAGAGAGAGAGAGAAGTTTACTCATAAAGAAAACTTTGTATCACTACTTTACAAGGAGAACCAGTCTCTTGTGCCATTAATAGCAGGTAACTGTAAAATCAGCCTGGAAGCAACACAGATTCAAAGTTGATGCACCACATTCCCAGCCTGAGGCTGGCTCTCTTGTTGAGAAAAAGGCAGATGAGCATGTCTCAGAGAGCTGATGCTTTGGGCACCAAGCCCCAAGGTTCTCCCTAGTGAGAATGGACTAGCTGGAAAAGCAATCACTGTTCCACTGTGGAATTCAGAGTTATTTCCTGCCGTGTCAGAGTACCATGTGCATTCATCTCTTGTCACTGACCCGTGTGCGTTCGACACATCAGGAAAAGCTGCCTTTGCTGAAGAGAGTAACGCCTCCCCACTTTAAGCTTTGTCTAATTCCAGCCTGAATGGGGACCCTCTCCTGTAGCACTTTTCCCACATATCATATATATCACACTAATCCTATTTTGCCCCATTGTTGGATTTGTGTACTTGTCCTGGGTACTTTTCACGTACTAGCTCATGCAGTCCCAGGAAGGGGGTACAGCTGGGAATTACCATAACATTTATGGAATGTTAGAGGTTAAGTAGTCTGTCCAAGTTCATACAACTAATGATTCAGAAAAGCAGGGTGCAAAGTAATAGGAGGAGAGATGTTTCATAGTCTGTGTGGGTTGATGGAAACTTCCTAAAATTTCTGACTTGAAGTCAAAATATTATTTTTTTAACTTTTTTAACATTTTTATTCATTTTTTGAGTCAGAGACAGAGTACAAGCAGGTAAGGGGCAGAGAGCAAGGGAGACACAGAATTTGAAGCAGGCTCCAGGCTCTGAGCTATAAACACAGAGCCCAATGTGGGGCTCGAACCCACAGTGAGGTCATGACCTGAGCCGAAGTTGGCCATTTAACCAACCAAGCCACCCGAAGTTGCCCCGAAGTAAAAATATTTTTACCACCTACTCCAACCTTAATACCAGCCATTTATCCCAATATGACTGCACGGAATCTTAGCCCTTGCCTACTGTCTCCTCCTTTATTTAAAAAAAACAAAACAAAACAAAACAAAACAAAAACTAAGAATTTTCTCTTCTATCCAATCACTGAGCCTCTTATTAACAAAAATAGGAAGGCTTCCTGAAAAACAGTCTCTTTTCTAGTGGACTCTGGAAGAGAAATGGTCATCGAGAATTCAGGGATAGAAGTCAGAGGCAGAAGAACATGATTATAAATATGGGAATCAGACACGCTGATCAGATTCTAGATCTGCCTCTATTCAGCTGAGTAATTATCATGGGCAAGTTACCTACTCTCTGTGTGCCTCAGTGTCCTCATCTGTAAAGTAAGGATGATGGTAATGTTGCAGGATTCTCGCTCAGAGAGTCGTGACACCGAGACTTTTCTTTCCAGGAAGCAATTTTATTATGCCGGCACCGCTCAGTTGGGTTTGTACCCAAAAGAACTGAGTGGCCCACCTCATATAGCATAGGTTTTTTTTATACATTTTCTATTTCTTTGTCTCCCATATATGGTAACACACATAAACATGCAGTCTAATTAAGTTGTTTAACTTTACAAGAACATGGGGGATGTAGGCAGCTGGACTCATATCTAGGTGACCTTGAAGTCTTCTCTCCTCTCTTCTTCATTTTTTTCTTTCTCCTTAGGGAGGGGTTCCTACCACAATAGGACCTACCTCATCATTTTGATACTTTAGTTACTACATGTGCTTAGCCCAAACTAAATGTTTAATAAATGGTTTCTAAATAAATATGAATGAGCTTTGAGATCCCACTTCCCTATACATCCACTTTTAATTATTATCACATTTCATTTAAATAGTTTTCACAAACAAATGAGCTTAGAAAAGCACAAGCTCAGAAAGAATACCAGCAGAAATACTTTCCAATTGACTTTCCTATTTTTCCCATTAGTCAGCAATTTGCTGAGATTCACATAGGGACAGTTTTTATCCTTTGGCACCTATGGTACTAGACTGAAATGCCAAACTTAAAAAATTTTCCATAAGAAAAAGCTAATCTCTTCATACTAAAAATCTAATCTCTTCTACTAAATCTCTTCATACTAAAACTCAACTCATATATAAATTGAGGTTTCATGTACATCATAAACACAAGTTAAATTCAGGAGTCTATATTTCTGTAGAGGCATCAATATAATCACAGTTCATTTGACCATTCAGAATATGTGTTTTTACATAGATGATAAACTTTGACTAATTTAAATAATAAAAAGTCTAGTGCCAGAAGACTCCATTATTCAGTTTAGGAATAAGGGCAGATTGTACATTAATTTTAACAGATATTCTGTTTTTTCATCAGCTAGAAAACATAGATTCACTCAAATAACATAGCAAGAAGGATTCTTGGTCTAATGATAAGCACTATTTTTCCCATATGTTTTCATTTTTTTGGATATTTTATATAAATAATGTATTTGTATAATGGTTTACAGCTGGAAAAGGCTTTTCATACATTATCTCAGAAGCACTGTGTATATGTTCACAGTGATCCCTATACATCCATATGATGTTACAGAACTCACATTTGTGACAGAGTTCTAATTTGAAACCCAAAGAACGTTTACTCCTTTTAAACTGAAGGTGCCTTGCAGGCAGAGACTTGTCTTATATACCTTGTACATATACCACATTCCTCAGAGTGCATTTTAAATCACTGCATTTTAAATGTGTTGCCTTTTGGAATTAATTTTGTAAGAAATACGCTTTTCCTGAGTCAGGATAGTGGTAGAACTCAACTCTCTTTGTGACCTTCAAGGATAAATTTCAGGTCACACATATACAAAGTTAAAGCCTATTTTATATCCAGTTAGTTTTAAAATCACTTTTTTTTAATTTCTGAGAGAGAGAGAGTAAGGGAGAGGCAGTGTGAGCAGGAGAGGGTCAGAGAGAGAGGGAGATACAGAATCCAAAGCAGGCTGCAGGCTCTGAGCTATCTGTTAGCACAGAGCCTGCCTGACACAGGGCTCGAACCCATGAACCATGAGATCATGACCTGAGCCGAAGTCGGACGCTTAACCGACTGAGCCATCCAGGCGCCCCTAAAATCACTTGAAATAAAGCACTAAAACTAAAACTGATGTTTTTTTACAAAAACATATGAAGACATGTAGAAATTCTAAGCTATCTGTATTACCATCTTTTAAAAAAGAAATCATGTTGTTACTTTACCCCTACATACATCAGAATATATCTCAAGATAAAACGAACATTTTCTTGGGGCACCTGGGTGGCTCAGTCGGTTGAGCATCCGACTTTGGCTCAGGTCATGATCTCATGGTTCGTGGGTTCGAGCCCCGCGTCAGACTCTGTGCTGACAGCTCGGAGTCTGGAGCCTGTTTCAGATTCTGTGTCTCCCTCTCTCTCTGATCCTCTGTTTTTCACGCTGTCTCGCTCTCAGAAATGAATAAAAACATTTAAAAAAACAAACAAAACAAAAAACCAAACATTTTCTTACTAAATCATCATCACATCCAACAAAATTATCAATAATTCTTTGATATGGGCCAATACCCAGTCCATATTCAGATGTCCTCCATTGTCTTAAAAATGTCTTTTTAGGGGCACCTGGGTGGCTCAGTCAGTTAAATGTCAGACTCTTTGATTTTGGCTCAGGTCATGATCTCATGGTTCATGGGTTCAGGCCCTACATTGGGCTCTGTGCTGGCAGTGAAGAGCCTGCTTGGGATTCTGTCTCTCTGTGTCCCTCCCTTGTTCTCTCTCTCTCAAAATAAATAAATAAACTAAAAAAAATTGTTTTAAAAAATGTCTTTTTTATTTTTGGTTTTTTAAAATCAAGATATAAATGAGATACTTGTTATATTTGCTTATTATGTTTCTTTAGCCTTTTTAAAACCTTTATTATGGAAATTTTTAAACATACACAAAAATGAAGAAAATTTTGTAAGAAACCCCATGTATCTATCATGTAGATTCATTAATTTTTAACATTTTGCCAGTCTTGTTTTATCTGTTCCCTTACACACACACATACATACACACCCTTACCTGTTTTAAAAGTGAAATAAAATATACATAACATAAAAGTTACCACTGCAACCATTTTTAGGTATACAAATCAGTGTTATAAAGTGCATTCACAGTATTGTGCAGCCGTCACTACTATCCATTTCCAGAACTTTTCATTTTCCCAAACAGAAACTCTGTGCTGATTAACAGTAGGTCCCCATTCCCCTCTCCCCTCAGCTCCTAGTAACCTCTATTTTATTTTGTTTCTAGGAATCTGCCTATTCTCAGTGCCTCTTATAAGTAAGTGGAATCACACAATATTTGTCCTTTTTATGTCTGGCTTCTTTCACTTAGCATAATTTCTTCAAGGTTCATCCATCTTGTCCCATGTGTCAGGACCGCATTCTTTTTGAAGGCTAATATACCCACACTTTAATTTAAGTTAGATTCAGGTTTAATTGTTTTGACAATTTATTCATTCATTCAATAAAGGCAGCCTACTATGTGCCAATGACCAAGGTATAGTCCTGGCCCTTAAGGAGCATCATACATAACAGGACAGCACATAATCAAACAAGCAATCATAAGATAGACTGTTAAGTCCTACAAGATGGTAAGCACAGAATGTTCTAGAGGGCCCCTCCTAATGGAGTTTTGAGAAATGATTTTTAGAGAAAGGAATAGTAAGCTAAGACTTGATGACTTGAAGTTATTCACGAAGGAGAAGAAGAGTAGAGAGCAGGGTTCCAGAATAGAGGAAACAACAAAAACAACCAAACAAAAAAAGGTGGGGGAGCTTTCTGAGAACTGTGAGATCATTTAGATCAGAAGGTTAGGGCAGGAGTTGAGGGGACACAACAGTTGAAGATGGAAAGATGAAAAGAGACATCAGAAAGATCTTTATAAGCTGCTGTAAAGTTTAGACTGTCTCCTAAAAGCAGTGGGGAGCCATTCAAAGACTTTAAGGGAAGGAATTTTATGACCAGATTTGTGCTTCCAAAAGATTTCTTTGTTGTTATGGAGAATGGTTTAGAGAGGGTCAAGAGTGTAGGCAGAGGCCAGCTAGGAAAATACTGTAGGAGCTTAGAACAAAGGTAATTGGGCTGAGCATGTGACAGTGAAAGAAGTCGATGTTATCCAGATATATTAGAGATAAGCANGTGGGGGGGGTGCAGAAGAGGAAAGAGAAGGTAAAGATGACTTTCAGGACTCTGGCTTTGGTGATCTGGGGATAACGACATCAGGCCCCATGTTAGGAAACACCAAGAGGAAGGTCGGGTCCCAGAAGGAAAACACTGAGTTCTGTTTTGAATATACTGACTTTAAAGTTCTTGTAAGACCTACAAGAGGTGATGGCCAATGGGTAACTGTTTACAGACCTAAAATTCAGGGCAGAGAGTTGAAGTAGAGGTGTAAATGTGATGGTCATCAACACATAGAGTTATGAGAGGCAAAGAGGAGAGAACAGTCCCCCATGCAACTCTAGCATGTCATCACTCCTTACCTGTATGGCTTCTGACTTCCGGTAGGACTGGGCTCACTAACATATAAGGGATCTTGTAAAAGAGTAGCTTTCTAAAAGAAGGAAAAAGTGGGAATAGTTAGAAATTTTGTTTACTGAAAATCAATTTCTCCTACTTTTAGTCAATACCATATATCTATTCCTCAATCCATGCCATAGTACATGATTTGTTTATGTAAATAATACCACAGGGTACTTGGTTCCTTATATAGTCTTAAAAAAGTTTTTAAACATGATACTTGCTCATTATAAAATGAAATTATCTATCGAAATCAAACAGTACAAAAATGCATAAGCAAAAGACAAAGTTCCATGTCTCTCTCTCCCCCTCCCATACCACTAGCCAAAGTACCTTACTGTATACCTGATACTAATATAACACTGTATGTTAATTATACTGAAATTAAAAACAAAAACAACAAAATAACAACAATAACTATATTATTATCAGTTTGGTTTATATCCTTTCAGTTATATAAAAACATTTTAATTTTAACGTACATCTGTAGGGGCGCCTGGGTGTCTCAGTTGGTGAAGTGTCTGACTCTTGATCTCAGCTCAAGAGAGAGGTCTGTGAGATCGAGCCCAGAGGCAGGCTCTAAGGTAGACGGTGCAGAGCCTGCTTGGAATTCTCTCTCCTTCCCCCTCTCTCTGCCCCTCCTGCACTACCGTGCATGCATACACATGTGCATGCTCTCCCTCAAAATAAAGTTAAAAAAATACATCTATAGTATATACATATTAGATGATATCTTTTTATAATATATATTTAGTACTAGCTAAATTACATCACATATATTAATCTGGAACTTTTTTTTCACTTAATATATGGTAGATAATTTTCCGTGTCTATGTATGTAGGTTTACTTCAATCTTTTTAATAATTACCTAGTATTTCTTAGCATAGATTATATAATAGTTTTCTTAACTATTCCCATATTAATAGTTATTTTTTCCTCAAATCTTTAGTGTTGCCATTTTCCATTCATTCTGGGTCTTGAAAATAAGTTAGTATGTAGTGTTCAGCAAGTCCTCTAAATAATCTTTTATATTAAGGCTTAACAGACAGGTCTGAAGATTTCTGAAATGTTGCTGATTTACAACTCCAAACAAACTTACCCCTTTCTCATTCCTTTTTTTTATTTTATAAATAGTTTATTGTCAAATTAGTTTCCATATAACACCCAGTGCTCATCCCCACAAGTGCCCTCCTCCATGCCCATCCCCCCCTTCTCATTCCTTAATATCAGAGCAGGATGGTGAATGGTTTGGGGGAGGGGGAGGATGTGCTTTTTCTCACTACTTGTGTTTTTTATTTATTTTCTAAAAATGTGTATTTATTTTCATTTTTGAGAGAAAAAGCATGAGCAGAGGTGGGCCAGAGGGCAGGGCAGGGGTGGGGGTAGATAATCCCAGGCAGGCTCTGTGCTGTCATCACAGAGCCTGATGCAGGGCTCAAACTCATGAACCATGAGATTATGAACTGAACTGAACTGAAATCCAGAATCAGACGCTTAACCAACTGAGCCACCCAGGCGCCCCACTACTTTTGTATTTTGAAGTAATCTCTACAACCAGTGTGAGGCTCAAACTCAGGCCCCTGAGATCAAGAGTCAAATGTTCTAACTGAGCCAGCCTGGTGACTCTGTTCGTAACTACTTTTGTCATTGTTTTAAGGCAAGGGGGAAAAAAAGCTGTCTTTTTTTTCTCTCTAGATGTTGATAGTTATCTTAAATTTAGAATTTTAATTTGGGGATATTCCTTAGTTATTTAGCTTTCTAGCACCTATCTTCACAACATATAAATGGCAGAGAATTGCCATATATTGTTTTTGTAGAATTTGAGATGCCAATGAACTCAGATATAATTATTTTTGGTGAAAGTTGGAGATAAAATGGGTCACTGAAGGAGACTTGGCTCTTTGAAAACCTGTAAAATCAGAATGAGTGCTAATTTCTCACTGGATGGTTTAGGTTTACTTTCCCCAAAAACATAGAGAGAGTTAACACATCCATTCCTTTTTCCCAGTAGCATTTTCCTAACTCAATGTGCATAGTCATTCTAGATCTCAAAGCACAAGAGATCAGTTAGCCAAGATATATCTGATTGATTTAGGAGATTTTTTTTTTAATTTCCTAAAACTTATGAAAGAATTACCAAGAATAACCAAAGTGATCAACATGATGAAATAACAGTGTCACAAAAGTCAGAACATTTTAAGTGTTTATATTGAATTAACGTCTTATTTTTTCCTAGAATGAATGCTCACCTGATTTATCATTTATGTATGAAATACTTGCCCATTTTCCATCTTTCAAGAGATAGAACAAGTTTTTTTTTTTAAATTTTTAAGTTTATATATGTCAGAGAGAGAAAGCACAAGCAGGGAAGGGGCAGAGAGAGAGAAAAAGAGAGAATCCCAAGCAGGCTCCACACTCTCAATGCAGAGCCCTACATGGGGCTCAAACCCACAAACTGCAAGATCATGACCTGAGCCAAAGTCAAAAGTCAAACGTCCAACCACTGAGCCACCCAGGTGTCCCAAGGGATGGGACATTTTTAATGATAGCATCTATTAGGGGCACCTGGATGGCTCCATCGGTTAAGTGTTTGACTTTGGCTCAGGTCATGATCTCACCATTTGTGAGTTTGAGCCCTGCATAGGACTTTGTGCTGACAGCTCGGAGCCTGGAGCCTGCTTCCGATTCTGTGTCTTCATCTCTCTTTGCCCCTTCCCTGCTTGTGCTCTGTCTCTGTCTCAAAAATAAATAAACACTAAAATTTTTTTTTTATTGATAGCATCTACCAACTCAAAGATAACCCCCCTGTACCCACATTTATTTCAATGGTCATAGAAAAAAATCAAATCTTGGCTCCACACTAGTTGTGCAAACTTGCATAAATCATTTAATTTCTCAGTGCCTCAATTTCCTCATCTATGAAATGAGAATAACAGTCCTACCTCCTAGGGTCATTGTGCAGATTAATTAAGTTAATATACAGAAAGCATCAAAGCAGATCCTACCTGTTAATAACAATACATGTCAGTTATTGTGATTGCTTTTATTATCAGAAGAGCTATGAGTTTGCCTGTCTGACTTGTCCCAATCATGCCTCCACTGCAGAATTAAAAAGTAGTACTAAAACCAGGAGTTTGTCAATTCAGGGAAACATAAATGGTCATTTTGAAATATTTAGATGGATTAAATTTTGGTATTTCTGTTACAACATATGTGGCCTCCTTTTAATAGACCAGAGTTTCCTCTATATTTATAATTTGTTTAAATTCTTAATCTGGAGAAAGCTTTTTAAAAATTTAGGAGCACCTGGCTCAGTCACTGGAGCATGTGACTCTTGATCTTGGGGTTTTAAGTTGAAGCCCCACGTTGAATGTAGAGGTTATTTAAAAATAAAATGTTTTTGGGGCGCCTGGGTGGCTTAGTCGGTTAAGCGTCCGACTTTCGCTTAGGTCATGATCTCGCAGTCCGTGGGTTCGGGCCCCGCGTCGGGCTCTGTGCTGACTGCCAGCTCAGAGCCTGGAGCCAGTTTCGGAGTCTGTGTCTCCCTCTCTCTCTGACCCTCCCCTGCTCACACTGTCTCTCTCTCTCTCCTAGAAATAAATAAAAACTAAACTAAAATAAAATAAAATAATAAAATGTTTTTTGGGGCACCTGGGTGGCTTAATCGGTTAAGTGCCCCACTATTTTCCCACATCGCAGGGATAATGTACAGTTTTGTCTGTTTTTCCCCCTAGTATTTTTTTTTCCTGATCACATATATGTAGTCAAGCCAACACTGTATGAATGAATGATTTTATAAGATTTTGTGAATGACATCTGCCCTAAGGAACTGAGTTCCCATCCAGCTGAAGCCTGAACTCTTGCCTTCATATACGTTTTAAAAAATACTTATGGGGGCACCTGGGTGGCTCAGTTGGTTAAGTGTCCGACTTTGGCTCAGGTCATGATTACACAGTTCGTGGGTTTGAGCCCCGCGTCGGGCTCTGTGCTGACAGCTAGCTCAGAGCCTGAAGCCTGCTTCAGATTCTGTGTCTCCCTCTCTCTGACCCTCCCCTGCTCACGTTCTGTCTTTCTCAGAAATAAATTTTAAAAATAAATAAAAAAAAAAAACGTTTTTACAAATAAAAATTTAGGGAGGAATTTTGAGCATGTAATTTACATGTAATTTAAAAATCAACCATAGTCGGGGCACCTGGGTGGCTTAGTCGGTTGAGAGTCTGACTTCAGCTCAGGCCATGATCTCATGATTTATGAGTTCGAGCCCCACATCGGGCTCTGTGCTGACAGCTCAGAGCCTGGAGCCTGCTTCAGATTCTGTGTCTCCCTTTCTTTACCCCTTGTCTGCTCTCATTCTGTCTCTCTGTCTCTCAAAAATAAATAAACACTAAAAAAAAATTTTTTTTAATTCGACCATTCTGAACTAGGCTATGAGAAAAAAGACTTGTCCTGCAGTCTTTCAGTTTTTAGCCATTTAAAAAACCCGTTGCTTCCTTAGCTTCTTCTGAATGAAAGAGCCTATCATATTTCTTAATATTGTTGTGTTATAAGGTCAATAATAAAAATTATGTATCATTGAAGATAATTGAAAAGAATCATGTTATTTCTGTAATAAATTACTTATTTTTAAACTGATCCTCATGTAATAAAAAGATTACTAATGAGAATTCTCACTCTGTCCCTAAACCTACTATATAATCTTGAGTAAGCACCTAAAATATTCACTTTCCTCATTTACAAAATAAGGTACTTAGCCTAGGTAATCTCTCCAAAATTATCTGCTCCTATGACAATGACCCCCATTAACCTACTTTCAATGGCTCAGCTAAGAAATACAAAGGCATATTGACAATGTTGAACTTTATCTGAGCTCTGTGCTCTCTGAAAGCAGAAGTGGTTGAGAAAACACCCCAGCTAACTGAAAAAGACCACCCTCCTCACAAATATTCCAAGATAGGACCTTCTCCATCCTTTTTCATGATTCCCAGGATACTCCCTTATTTACCTGCCTCTGTAAATCCCCTGGTCCATCTCTGTTTCTTTAAGATACTCATTAATGAGCATTTTCCTTCTTGCAATAGCCTGAATAATATCATAGCCTTAATTGTCCAGAGTGTTTGTCTTTCATAATACTATTAAATTCCGGGGCTAAATTTTGGAAAGCAGGACATTTTGGAAAGCAGGAAAGACATGTTTGCTTTAAAAAGTACTCCAGCCAAAGTTAACTTCAGAGCACACTTACTATAATGTAATTGGTCCACGAACTTTTTAAGTGCAGAAATATCGATGAGGTTGTGGAAATAATGTACAAATGAAGTTCCGACGCCTTTCTCTCTAGGTTTGGGTTGCTCTGTAAAGGGGAGGCCAGGGAGGAATTTCCTGAGTAAAACTCATTTCCGTTCCCATTGCACTTGAAAGGGATTTCACTCAGAGAACCTTTGTGATCTGAAAGTCCCTTGGGTTCTTTTGTGTTGTTTGTGCGAGATGGCAGGGTGACAGCCTTTCCCGTAGCTGATGTGGACTGATAGCTCCTCCTGGAGGGGGTGGGTAAAGGTCGTAAGGCACTTTGGCCATGAAGAGACAGCTCCTTGAGGTCTGAAGGACAGAAGGTTGAGTCTGTGGATGGTGTGCATCTCTCCTGGTGGTACCTGTCAGGCAGAATGTAGTGGTAAACATAATATTCGAAACTTAACAGTAAGGGACAAAGAGAATCTGGTGGCCCAATTGCAGCAGTTTAAGACTTTGAAAGTAAATAAATATTTTCACATAAAAGAAATACTTTTTTTTTAATTTTAGAAAGAGAGAGAGAGCAAGGGGGAGAGAGAGAATCTTATGCAGGGCTTCATCTCATGACCGTGGGATCATGACCTGGGTTGAAATCAAGATTATCCTCAACCACCTGAGACACCTACGTGCCCCAAAAGGAATGCTTATTAGGAGAAGGGAGTGATTTAATCTCACTTGCTTACCCTACCTAGTGGGTAGACTTCTTCATTATACTTTTCTGCTTTCAGAAATAAAACTGTACCCAGTGATATTTAAAGAAGCACTTTCTATATCTAAAGTATTGTGCCTGTCCTCCACCAAACCCCAACATTTCCAATGTAAGAACTTTTCATTCTGCCTTTGAAACCTGTCTCTTCCTTTATTGGGCAATTCTAATGGATCCTATGAAGAAAAACTATTCACATGGAGATATGAAGTGAGGTTTTTTAATGGTGTTTTCTTTGATTCATATCTTGCTAATACTCCTGATTTTCCAGTGTAATTCTAATAGCATTAGCACGTTTTTCAGAATCAATCTGTGTTCCACCCTCATCTTCCCCATTCTCCACCTTACCATGACCATTCCTCTACTCTGCTGCACGAGGAAGCAAGCGGTAGAGGCTAAGACGTTGTAGGGTCTGATGAGATCTAAGTGCCGATGATTATGGCTTTGCCCCTCAGTGATTATGTGACTTTGGTTGACCTAAGCTTCAATGTCTCAGTATTAAAATAGGAACCTATAATAGCACCAATCTCAAAAAGTTTCAGTGGGGCTTAAATAAGAAATTGCATGCAATGTGTTTGTAACACTGGAAACACTCAATAGGTGCTTAGCTGTTAATACTATCCTGTATTGCCTTGAATTGCTGGTTTATCATTTTATAGTAAAATACATTGTCTCCCTTATAAGATTAGCACCTTCATGAAAGTGGAAAGCCACTTTGTCTTTATTAGTCCTCAAATTAACTTTAAACAGGTACAAAATTCATTCATCATCTATACAGTATTATGAACTGAGTTGAGTTCCAGGCCACAGCTCAGTGTTGCAGGTACATGTGTACACACCCACATAAAGTGGTCACCCCAATTTACTCATCCAAGTTCCATCCCCCTTCAACAGCCACCCTTTCCCAAACCCTCAGGCTTAAAGATATGCACATTGGTACTGCGGTCTCAGAGTGTGATCTGCAGATCTGGGAAGGATCTTGAGTGTGATCTGGAGATCTGGGAAGAAAAGCACGAGAGCACCCCTTCCTACCTGCACTCTTGCCCCGTGGACCAGCACATGGCATGGCCAGATTTTAAACACAAGAACAAATTACTGTATATGACCTACAACCCCTAAATGCTGCTCAGTAATTCTCTTACCTTATCTTATTTTTTTTATAGGATTCTAGTACTATGTAACCGTATTATCAAAGTGTCTAAGAATAAGATGATCACGCTAGGATTTTCAGGTAAATGAGTATGTCTGGCTCAGAAATAGATGATATATACTCCAATCCTCTTTCTAAGGAAGTAATTTTTCTTTATTCCTGCAGATAACCTATTCTAATATTTTCTCTATGGAAATTGAAGAGAGTTAAATAACAAGTGTGTAGATTGTGTTACATAATGTTATAAAATTATGTTAAAATGGTCCTTTTAGGTACGATATGTTTTTCATGTAAAAGTTCAGCAAAATGGTTTTAGGTACTTACAGAAAGTATCACTTGAAGTGACTGTTATTTATTCAGTTATATGGGAAATCTAGAGATAAAAAGGGTTTCTAAAAAGGATTACCTTTTTGGAAGAATACATGTAAAAATGCCATGGAAATTGTAGATTCACCAGTTAAGTAAGCCAACTTATAAACTAAACTGTATTCTTCATTTGAAATTCAGCAATACCCACCTCTACTGGTCTGAGTAAAGAGTAATTCATTACTAAGCAAGAGTTCTAAAACCTTGAATTTGCACACATGTCAACTTCATATTTACAGAACTAAGTTGCTAAAAGTTTCGCTAATGAGCTGAGTGTGTATCTCTAGGGAGAGCCCAGCCACATTGGAGGAAGAGACAAGAGAAGTAGGGAAGAGAACTCCAAAATCAAAAGTATGCACAAATCACTTTGTCTTCTTCTTCCCTATGCATCAAGGATAGATAAACTCCTTGAGGCTAAAAATGTCAGGTCACAGTCCACAAAATGGCAGGCAAAATGGAACAGCTTCACAAAAACCTGTTAGGTGCAAGTTCAGCTAAGAATGAGAAATACATATATGCTAACATACTGATACTCTATCAAGAAATGAAGAAAAATGGTAACTTAGAAAAAATGAGTATTTGATTTAAGAAATTCCTAATAAGGATAAGAAAGAAGTTACATGAATAAGAAATGGAAGGTTTAGTTTTCATGGAGAGCTCAAAACCTATCACATCAAAAAAGATGGTCAGATTAATATGCCAGAATATAAGAAACAAGCAGAACAACAGAGAACAATGATTCTTCTATAAGAAGTCATATAGACCTAGATCTCAGGATCCGGAATTTGAGCTCTCTTGAATAAAACATTCCCCCATGAACATTCTACTAAAGCAGAATTGGTAAAACATAAGCAACTCTATGTGGAAAAATTAATTCAAAGTTAGAAAATAGTTCTCAGATACCTAAGCATAAGTGAGAGGCTAACAGTGACCAGTACCCAACTCTTGTGGTCATGTGACCCAGAGTCACAGCATAATATTCAAAATGTCCCAGATGCAATCCAAAATTACTTGACGGGGGTATCTGGCTGGCTCAGGGGTGACGCATGCAACTCTTGATCTCAAGATTGTGAGTTTGATCCCCACATTGGGCATGGAGCCTACTTACCAAATAAAATAGAATAAAATCTTTAAAAAACAAACAAACAAACAAAAGCAAGGGCATTTGGATGGCTCAGCTAGTTGAGTGTCTAAATATTGATTTCAGCTCAGGTCATGATCCCAGAGTTGTAGAATCAAGCCCTGAATTGGACTTCACACTGAATGTGCAGCCTGCTTGGGATTCTCTCTCTCTCCCTCTGCCCTTCCCCTGTTCTTTCTCTAAAATAAAAAATGAATAAAAATAAAAACAAACAAAACCACAACAAACCAACCAAAATCACTTGATATTTCAAGAGCCAGGAAAATCTCAATATCTTACGAAGAAAAAGACAATGAACAGATATCAATACAGAGATGACAAAGATGTTGGAGTTTTCAGATAAAGACTTTAAGGCAGCCATTTATAACCATGCTCTAATAAGTAAGAGTGGAAACCCTTTTGAAACAAATGGAAAGATGGAAAGTCTCAGCAGGGAAATAGAAGATATAAAAAAAGGGTGGAACCTGACTGGCTCAGTCAGTAGAGCATGTGACTGTTGACCTCAGGGTTGTGAGTTCAAGCCCTATATTGGATGTGGAGCCTACTTAAAAATAAAAATAGGGGCACCAGGGTGGCTCAGTCAGTTGGGCGTCCAACTCATAATTTCAGCTCAGGCCATGGTCCCAGGATCATGAGATCTAGCTCCGTGTTGGGCACCGTGCTGAGCATGGAGCCTGCTTGAGACTCTCTCTCTCTCTCTCTCTCTCTCTCTGCCCTTCTCCCCCACTTACACACTCTCTCTAAAAAAAATAAATGAGATAAATAAAACCAACAAGCAAATTCATATATAGAATGAACAAAGCAATTCTGCTCCTGAGTATCTATCCCAGGGAAGTTTTCAGACAGATCCATAAAGAGAGGAAAGGAGGAGGAAAAAGGAAGAGGAAGAGACTGATAGGGGAGAATGAATATTGATTCCACCCTGATGCTCAATAAATGTATCTTTATATTTTTATAAATGTATCTTTATATTTTTATAAATGTGTAATTGAGCAATAAATATTTGTTAATAATGATAAGCTATGAGCAAATTATGTACACAAGAATATATCTATTTAATGTGTTCAGAGCCAATTTTGAGAATGATGAAGACATAAAGACCTATTTTTTTTTATGTCTTTATTTATATTTTGAGAGACAGAGACAGAGAGCAAGCAGGGAAGGGGCAGAGAGAGAGGGAGACACAGAATCTGAAGCAGGCTCCAGGCTCCGAGCTGCCAGCACAGAGCCCAACGCAGGGCCCAAACCCACAGACCGTGAGATCATGACCTGAGCCGAAGTCGGACACTCAACCAACTGAGCCACCCAAGGCGCCCCAAAGACTTATTATAAAAACAGTTTCTGGAGGCCTTGAATCTTTTCTCTTGAGTTTCTAAACATTCTGGATTCATGTACTTACCCATATAGTATATTTACATAGACAAAGGACTGGTCCTTCAATAGAATTATAACCTACTGTGCAAGAAATTCTTAGAAAATTAATATAGATGGTACCTCATCCCAAATTATTGTACAATAGCATTTTTATTTTTTCAAATACAGTAGCATTGGGATGCCTCGGTGGCTCAGTAGTTAAGTGTCCCAACTCTTGATTTCAGCTCAGGTCATGAATTCAGGATCCATGATCCATACTCAGTGTGGAGCCTGCTTAAGATTCTCTCTCTTGGGTGCCTGGGTGGCTCAGTTAGTTAAGCCTCTGACTTTGGCTTAGGTCAGGATCTCACTGCTTGTGAGTTCAAGCCCTGCTTTAGACTCCGTGCTGACAGCTCAGAGCCTGGAGCCTGCTTCAGATTCTCTGTCTCCATCTCTCTCTACTCTCTTACTCTCTCTCTCTCCCTCTGCCCTTCTTCCTTTTTCTCTCTCTCTGTCAAAATACATGCATTCATACATACATACATACCTCTGGTAGTGTTATTAGTGAGAGTAGGAAAGAGGAAAGTTATTATGTCGCAAGTCTTGATCAAGGATTCTGAGGATGCTGAATAAATTATTGCTTAGTGGCTGACATACTGATAATTAGCAATAACAAAAGAGCTAAGTTTTAATAAGGACTAAATGCCACACACAGTTTAAGCACTTTACATGTAAATGATTTAGACCTCACATATCATCTCTGTGATGAAGGTACTATCATGAGCTCCATCCTACTCGTGAGGAGTGAAGTCTGGGACGGTTAAGTAGCCAAAGGCACAGTCAGGATTTGAGGTCAGCCAGTGTCGCTACACAACATGCATGTTTATGTACTAGACAGAGAGAAATTGCACAGCTCCCTCTCCCTATTTTCTATGTAGAAGTGCTGCTTCTTAGAGAAAAATATAAGGCTCACATTCTTGGGTTTTAGCCCCCATTCTATTTTGCTAATGGTGTGCAATTAAGTGCAGCACATTCTCATTTCATTGGATTATCAGCTCTACCTCTGTTTATTAAACAGATCAGTTTCTCCAAAAGCTCATCCTTTCATTTGCCATGCACTGTGGTTAGAAACTCTCCTTTTAAATTTCCGTTAGCCAAATATCAGTAGAAGCTACAGATAGATGTAAATTCAGATCGGAATCCACCCTGGTGGGTATAGACATACCAGACCTGATCTGGGAGCTAACCACTGGCACAATTTCTTTTTCCTCACGGATTATTCAAGGTGAACTCAATTAAATTTATATAAATCTTTCTCTAAGCTGGCACTGTAAAAGTGTTCTATTGATCTCAGCCTTCTTCTCTGTTTCTTTACACTCACAAGCAATATGCAGTCTTTTGTTTTCCCCCTGCAGCTTTAGGGAACTCTTAAGTAGGTCACAGTACTCTGCTTCTACCTGAAATATCTCCTTCGGTTTTCTCCAGTAAAATGCATATGAGAGCACGGAACTATCAGCTAATGAAGAGCTACACTAAAGACAGAGAAACCTGAATCTCATTATCAGAGATCTCTAATCTGTTTTCCATCCCATAGGTGTTAAAAGATCTGTTGTTTACTATTACCCTGAAAAGCAATCATACTTATGTAAGTCTGATGTCCCAAGGTAACTGTATGCTTCTTACGACCTGCGGCTTCTCATAATTAGCCCTAAAACTTTACACCTCAGAGGTGTTTCAGAGCTCTGCAGATGATAACATTCTTTAGTCCTCTAATTACTGTTTTTTAATCCTAGCCTACTCTGTTTACGCTTTTGACTCCTGTGCTTAATTATGGAGATGAGAGTGCTAGAAAACTATGGGACAGATAGCAGACCTAGCTCCCTCCTCAGCCCCTTTGTTTGGAAACTACTCCTTCCCTCCACACATGGAGCACACAGAAGCTGTTGTGTTCTTAAAGACTGACCTCTTGGCTATGGGGGACATTTTTCATCAGTGACTCATTTATTCAAGCTAGGCATCAGAAACCTTCCCAGGATTTTTAAATTGTATGCAAGAAACTGTGTGAGTTAGCCTTTGTCTGGTGGTAGGAGCTGTAAAATATGAATTTAAGACAGGCAAAATGTGAATTTAATAACTTTGTTTACTGCACCTTGAAAGACATGGTGTTCAGTGAAAAAAAATGAAGCTGATCCACTAACATCAGAGGATACAAAGTTCTGTGCCCACTCAAGCTACCAATTCCAGCTATGCCTCAATCTCAAACCATTCCTACATTCTGTTGTTTGGCTTCTAACCTGATTTTGCTCACTTTTGAATATCTAAAATTGGATACAGGAGCACCTGGGTGGCTCAGTAGGTTAAGTGTCCAACTCTTGATTTCAGCTCAGGTCATGATCTCACAGTTCACAAGATTCAGCCCCACCTGGGGCTCTGCACTGACATCGTGGAGCCTGCTTGAGATTCTCTCTCTTCCTCTCTCTCTCTGTGCCTTCCCTCCCCCCACCCCTCTCTCCCTCTCAAAATAAATAACAGCCTTTAAAAGAAAAAAGTGCATAGGCACCTGGGTAGCCCAGTCGGCTGAGTATCTGACTTCAGCTCAGGTCATGATCTAACTGTTCATGAGTTTGAGCCCCACATCAGGCTTACCACTGTCAGTGTGGAGTCTACTTTGGATCCTCTGTCCTCCCCTCTCTGCGCCTCTCCCGCTTGCACTCTTTCTAAAATAAATAAACATTGTTTTAAAAAGTGAAAGCCTGAGGTGCCTGGGTGGCTCAGTTAAGCGTCCAACTTCAGCTCAGGTCATGATTTCACAGTTTGTGGGTTCGAGCCCTGCATCAGGCTCTGTGCTGACAGCTCAGAGCCTGGAGCCTGCTTCAGATTCTGTGTCTCTCTCTCTACCCTTCCCCCACTCATGCTCTGTCTCAAAAATAAATTAAAAATGTTAAAAATTTTTTTTAAAAAATGAAAGCCTTTGGGGCACCTGGGTGGCTCAGTTGGTTGAGTGTCCAGCTTCAGCTCACGTCATGATCTCATGGTTTATGGGTTCAAGCCCCATGTCAGGCTCTGTGCTGACAAACAGCTCAGAGCCTGGAGCCTGCTTCAGATTCTGTGTCTCCGTCTCTCTCTGCCCTTCCCGTGTTCATGCTCTGCCTCTCTCTGTCTCTCAAAAAGAAATAAATGTTAAAAGAAAAATTTAAGTGAAAACCTTTATAAAAATAAAAACCAAAATTGAATACAGAGCCCAGCAATTAAAGTGTACCAGATTCAAGAGGTAGGTAGACAAATCTACATTTGTCTCTCTGTTTATGTCTATTTCTATATGTATCTGTTGAATGAATGTTAAATTACATGAGTGGTCCCAGTTATTCCAGTAAATTCCCCCTTTTTAAAAAAAAACTTTTTATTTAATGTTTTATTTCTGAGAGAGAGACAGCATGAGCAGGGGAGAGTCAGAGAAAGAGGGAGATACAGAATCTGAAACAGGCTCCAGGCTCTGAGCTAGCTGTCAGCACAGAGCCTGACACGGGTCTCAAACCCATGAACCGTGAGATCATGACCTGAGCCAAAGTCGCATGTGTAACCGACTGAGCCTCCCAGGCACCCCAGTAAATTCCCCTTTTAACCTAAGTTGGATTTCTGTTACTTCTAACAGAGTTCTGACCCCCACAATAGCCTTAAAAAACCCACTGCAAACATTAATTATACGTTTCTTTTGGCAGGATCTCATAGTTTGTGAGTTGAGCCCCACCTTGCTGACAGTATGGAGCCTGCTTGGGATTCTCTCTCTCTTCCTCTCCCTCACTCCTCTCTCCCTCTCTCTCAAAACAAACATATAAACTTAAAAGAAAGAAAGAAACCTACTTTGGGGCGCCTGGGTGGCTTAGCCGGTTGAGCGTCCGACTTTCGCTTAGGTCATGATCTCGCGGTTCGTGGGTTCGAGCCCCGCGCCGGGCTCTGTGCTGACTACCAGCTCAGAGCCTGGAGCCTGTTTCAGTCTGTGACTCCCTCTCTCTCTGACCCTCCCCTGCTCACGCTGTCTCTCTCTCTCTCTCCTAGAAATAAATAAAACATTAAAAAAAAAAAGAGTGGTAAGAAGACTTCTTTAAAAAAATTAAAAAAAAGAAAGAAACCTACTTTTCTAAATTAGAAGAAAAAAATAAACAACAAAAACAAAAAGAAAATAATGAGACTATCAGTGGCTAGGAAAACTGGGGCATTCGTATGCCAAAATGTGGAATGAAGAATATTGAGTCCAATAGCATGTGGATGGCCGTCAATGGCATTGTCTTTCCCTTGGTACTTCTAGTTATGAAAGTCATGTTAGGAATGTCACTTAGTACCATGAGACAGCAGAGAGATCCCTCCTCCCAGAGCTAATTAAAGTCACAGCACTTAGGGCAACATTGGAAATGCAACAACCCCTTCGAAACATGCTTTATTATTACATGGATTTAGATTAGCTCATGCTTCCCCAAGCTTATATAATGCGAGCCAGGCTAGGTTGTAAAGAATATGATTAATCATTCAACAAACAGTAAGCAGCTACTATATGCCAGCCACTAGGCCAACCGCTGGAAATATATAGTGTGCAAGAATACCAAGGTCCCTGCCCTCATGAGGCTCACATTCTAGTGGGAGAACAGACAATAAACAATAGATATGTAGCAGTTGATACAAGTGCTATGAAATAAAAGGAGTACTCTGATAAAACTGTGTGCCTCTGGTGGAGGGTAGTAGACTTCATTTTTAATGTTGATTTATTTTTGCGAGAGAGACAGAGAGAGCAGGAGAGTGGCAGAGAGATATAGAATCCCAAGCAGGCCCTGACAGGGCAGAGCCTGATGCAGGGCTTGGACTCACAAACCGTGAGATCATGACCCCAGCCGAAACCAAGAGTCAGAAGCTGAACGAAACGACCTACCCAGGCACCCCATGGAGGGTAGTATACTTCAGGCAGGTGATCAGGCACAACCTCTTTAAGATGTGGACACTCAAGCTAAGACCTGAGGTGGAAAGCCCTTGAAGTGCTCTAGCCAGTGTGGTGAGCAAGGGGTAAAGTGACTTGTGATGAAGCTGGAGACATAAGCAAAGGCCAGGGCTTGCCGGGCTGTCCAGACATGTAAACAGTTTTGTTTTCTGGGTAAAGAGTCTTTTGGACTTTTCTTTTGGAAACGATCACTTTGGCTTTAAGGTGAGTAATGGATTCAGACAGGGATGGAGAGGTACTGGCTTAGCTTGTTTGGGCCTACTGTCAAAGCAGTGAGGCCATAGACTGGGTAGCTTATAAACAACAGAAAATGTATTGCTCACAGTTTTGGAGGCTGGAAAGTCCATGATCAGGGTGCTAGTGAGGTTTTGCCTTATGCTAAGGACACTCTTCCTGGTTCCCAGTCAGTTCCTTCTTGCTGTGTCTTTACACAGTGGAGGGGCTAGTGAGCTCTCTGGAGCCTCTTTCTCAAGAGCACGAATCACATTCATGAGGCCCCCACCCTCAAGTTTAAGCACCTCCCCTTGGGTGCTCACCTACCAATACCATCACCTTTGGGGGTTAGGATTTCAAGGAATTTGGGAGGGACACAAACATTCCAACCACACCAGGTACAATGAGTGGAGATGGGGGAGAGGAGTGAGAGGTGTTGCCAATCCTCTCAGTGAGAGGTGATTATAGACATATTATGGGTACAGAACACAGCAATCTCAATAACCCAGGAGTATATTGACTATTTAGTCCAAGATTTCCTCAACCATAGTGGCTAGCTAACAGTGTCACCTAAGGAGCTACCGAAACAGACTGCTGAGTCCCATCTCTAAAGCTTGGGATTCAGTAGTCTGGAGTGGAGGCCAGAAGTCTGAACTGCCCATGACCCCTTGAGAGATTCTGACTTGAGGCCAGATGAAAAAACCATGGTTTTTTATTCCACGTGAGCTTTCTTCCCACACCCTGCTTTGGGTTGCCTCCTCACAGCCAGCACCCGTTAAGAGTGCATACTCATCTCGGGGCGCCTGGGTGGCTCAGTCGGTTAAGGGCATGACTTGATTTCGGCTCAGGTCATGATCTCAAGGTTTCTGAGTTCAAGCCCCACATCAGGCTCTGTGCTGACAGTGCAGAGCCAGCTTGGGATTCTCTGTCTCCCTCTCTCTCTCTGTCCCTTTCCCTGCTCATGCTTTAGCTTGTGTGAGCACTCTCTCACTCAAAATAGTAAATAAACTTAAAAAAGAAAAGAGTGTATGCTCCTCAGAAAGCAGCAACAACACCAGGAAGCAGCAATGAGTGCCCCAGATTCTGGCTCACTGACAAGCAAGTTCAAGCCCCATAGTCCATCTCACCTTAAATAGGGAATGAGCTCTCTTATTGAACTGGCTCTCTAGCCTTGTTTTGGATATTTAGCTTTGTTGAAAGTTTTCTGAAAGTGTGTGCTTTTACCTTCTTGTAAAGGCAGAATAGTAGCCTTTGTGAGTCTGATAGTTGAGGTCCTTCTGAGCTTCACAGCTGTCTTCATTATTAGAGTCTGGAACTGCAGTTGGTAAGTTGAATTGGCCTAAAACAGCAGGCTCCCAAAGGCAGAAGCGAAGGGGAGAGTGGGCTTTGCTGCCCTTCATTTCCTAAGATCTTCAATAGCTTGCCATCCCGAGCAAAACACCAAAAATAAGTACATATACCACATAAAATCAAAGGAAGAAGAGTTTCTTAACCCCTTCTCATCTTCTCCTGCACTCTTTGATGGAATCTCTTTTATGAAAATTCTGGAGCTATCCCTGGCTCCAGGAAGGATTTGAAACCAATCCAAATCCCCTATCACATATACTAGTGTAAAGATTAAAATTCTACTAGTTTTGTTTTGTTTTGTTTTCTATTTAAGGCCAGGATGGAGTAACAGGGACTAGATATGCCCTTCCCACCCCCCCCAAAAAAAAGGAAAAAAAAATAAAAACAGCTTTTAAGACACTGGAAACTGGACATAGTCTCATGGTTCGTGAGTTTGAGCCCCATGTTGGGCTCTGTGATGACAGCTCAGAGCCTGGAGCCTGCTTCAGATTCTGTGTCTACCTCTCTTCTGTGCCCCTCCCCAACTTGTACTCTGCCCCCCCCTCTCTCTCAAAAATAAGTAAACATTAGAAAATAAAAGAATTGTTGTTAAAAAGACATTGGACACTGGACAGCAAAGACAGTCATCTCTGAGACACAGGAAAACAAAAAAGGTGAGACCTAACAACTGCACCAGCTTTTTGCCTTGACAAAGTTTCCAGGCCATAGTGGGGCGGGGGAGTGATAGATGTTGATTATGGTGATGCATATGATCACACTGTATGCTTTATTGCATTGTACTGTGTGTCAATGTAACCTCAATAAAACAAAATATTACTAATAGAGCTTCTCTCCTTGATCTTCTGGCTTCCATCCCTATTAAAATAGAAGTCCCATTGAAGGGGGAACCATTTTATTTATTTTTTTTTTAAGTTTATTTATTTATTTTGAGAGAGAGAGTGAACACACATGCACATGAGCAGTAGAGGGGCAGAGAGAGAAGGAAAGAGAATTGAAAGCAGGCTCCTAGCTGTCAGCACAGAGCCAGAGGTGAGGCTGAGCCCAAGAACCCTGAGATCATGACCTGAGCCAAAGTCCAACACTGAACAGACAGAACCAGCTGAGCCACCCAAGTGCCCCTAAGGAGGAACCATTTTAGATTTGTATTATTACGTTATCACACTGGGGTGTCGATGAAAACCCACGTACAGAATTTCTAGGGAGAGCAAGGATGCTTACTAAGGAGAGTGAGAGAAAGGAGAAAGAGCACAGGTCAGGAAAATGCAAACAAGCTTCTGTCCACAGATGGAATTAGCAGGGGTGGGTCCAGGTGGAAGTGTGTGGTGGTGGTTTTTGTTGCCACAATACATGGAGAGTGTTACAGGCATTTAGTGGACAAGAGCCTGGGATGCGCCAGTCTCACGATGGGCAGGTGTACTGCATGACAGCGAGGAGTCCCACACAAAACCCCGGATAGCACCTTGCTGACAAACCCTGGTGGAAGGATTCAGTGGTTCGAGCTCTTTGGTCCCTCCCCCACTCTCAGCATTACCAGGGGGTCTCAGAGTGCTTTCTGAACTAGGGTTTGCAATGCAGAACAGAACACTTACTGATCAGTCCTGTCTTAGCCAGTTAAGTTTTCCAGATGTTACAGCTTCAAATATAATCAGAACGTCCAAAGCCTTGAGAACACTGACAGGAACACAGAGATCACTTCTAAAGGTAACTCCTTAAACTTTAGAAACCTTTAAGAGAATTAGTTATGGTAGCCAAGTTTCCACGAATTTTATTGTCCAAAATAGTTGGGTGTAAAGTTAAAATTCTGTAAATTGGTGATGTGTTCTTAGTAATAAATAATCAGTCGATCAATCAATGTATCTATGTATCAATCTTCCTAAGCCAAGTTTTTGTGTGTGAGACAAAGGAAGTTACAATAATGAAATTCAGGTTTAGAAGAGACTTTATAGGTCATCTTGTTTAGTAAGAGAAGATTACAGTGACAGAAAATGCAGTGGAAAAACACCGCCCTCCCCTTAGTAAGCTAAGTTAATGCACTTTATGGAAAGCACAGCTTTGTGGATACTTCCCAATTAGGAGTTCATGTTTCCTTTATAGTATTTTGCCATGTTTTCCTACCTTAGATATTTCCCCCGTGCCATGATCTTTCAGGTCCCCAACCCACGTTCATTTTCTCCATGCCTGTATTTCTCATGACATGTAGCTCTTCCCATCCTGTGCTCCCTTCCTCCTTCTAATGTCTAGATACTTAAGGTGTGTAACAGAATCATACTTCAGGTTCTGCAGCTTAGGAAACTCGTTTTTACTTGTTTGTTTAATGTTTCTTTGTTGTTGTTTTTTTCTTCTTTAAGCTCTATGCCCAGTATGGTGCTTGAATTCACGACCCTGAGATCATTGTGTTCTACTGAGTGAGTGAGCCAGGAGCCCCAGGGCATCCTTTTTAAATTTACATCCAGGGGCACCTGGGTGGCTCAGTCGGTTGAGCATCTGACTATTGATTTTGGCTCAGGTCTTGATCCCAGAGTCCTAGGATTGAGCCCCACTTTGAGCTCTGCTCTTAGCATGGAGCCTGCTTGAGATTCTCTCTCTCTCTCTCTCTCTCTCTCTCTCTCTCTCTCTCTCTCACACACACACACACACACACACACACACATATACACACAGTCCCTTTCCCCTGCTTGTATGCTTTCTCTTGCTCTCTAAAATATAAATTAATTTAGTAAGTAAGTGACATTCAGCCTTCTATCCTGCCTTCCAGGCCAAAATTTTAACTGCCAGATGAGCTTCACCAGTTCATCTGGTGAAGGTACTAGGACCTCAAACTTAACCTGCCGAAAGCAGTACTTGGGCTTGATCCCCCCATCATCCTTATTCCTCTGTAAGACATCCCCATGCAGTAACCCTGGCTTGAAACCACAGTGGCTTCTCTCTCTAGCTCTCTTACGTTCAGCTGCCCGTCTTGTAGAGTTTGCCTCTGAAACGTCTCTTCCATCCATCCCTTTTCCTTTATTCCCTTTACCACTAGCCCAGTTCAGACTCTCATTACTTCCCACCAACGTCTGATTTTTCCTTCTTCAAATGGATTACAGCACAACTGATTATTTGTCAGTAGTTTCCTCATAACCTATGAAATGACACATCAAGTCTTTACTTGGACTTCTTTTTTTTTGGGGGGGGGCTACATTTATTTCTGTGAATTTATTTCTTTTGAAACAATATACATAGCAAAAAAAATTTCAAGTACTACAAATGTGCATACAATGAAAACTATGTCTTTCCCACTAAAGACTTCCTACTCCAGAGTATACCAGTATTTCAGTGTACTCTTCCAGTTTCTCTTGTATCCTTCACAAAACTTACTATGCATTTCATTTGGACTTTTAAGACCCTCCAAAGCTTGGGCCCAGTTTTACTTTTTAACCTTATACCTGGTATCTCTGTTCGATTTTATTTTTTAATTAATTTTTTTAATGTAATCTCTACACTCAGTGTGGGGCTTGAACTCACAAATCCAAGACCAAGAGTTGCATGCTCTATGAACAGAGCCAGCCAGGCTTCCCTTACCCCATTCTATTTTTAAATCACTGTGGACTGCTTCCCTTTCCTAATACATATTCTACTTTTTCCTGCCTTTATCGTTGTGTTGTTTTTATTGTTGTTGTTGTTTTTTTATCCCTTCCAGTTGCAATATCTCCCTTTCCATGTGCGCTGAAAATTCACCAACTGTCACTCTGGCATCTTGACTTCTCCTCCCCACAACTGAATATGACCTTTCCCCTCTTTATTTTATTATTTTTTTAATGTTTATTTTGAAAGACGGAGGAAGGTGCGGAGAGAGGAGGACAGAGGGTCTGAAGCAAGCTCTGTGCTAACAATCGAGAGCCCAATGTGGGGCTCGAACTCACGAACTGTGAGATCATGACCTGAGCCACAATCGGGTGCTTTCCTGATTGAGCCACCCAGGCATCCCTGACCTTTCCCCTCTTTAAATCTCTTTGACAGTTTGCTGAAACTCACTAATGATACTTAGCATGTGTACTATGTATTATCTATGTTTATGCAAGGGTCACATATTCTGGTTGAAATGAGCTTCTCAAAGACAAGAACTATGCCTTACTCATCTTTCTGTCCTTTCCAGGGCCTAGCATCATGCCCTACATAGAACAAGGGCTTAATGAAGGTTTTTGAATTTAATTTTAATCAATTATTTCTTTATATTGTGAAATCTATATATTTCATTGACACGAGAAATATTATACTATTTAAACTAACTGGATTTGAATTTAGAAGCAAGTTCTCCCAAAATATCTTCTTCATTATTACGTATATGAAATAAAACTCAGTCCAAATCCATTAATAGAGAGAAAGCATTATAATGAGCAAATTGAAATATAAAATAAGTTTTGGTCAGCAAGTTAAAAACATACTGTGAATAAAATCTCACCTGAGAGAGGATTCATTCAAACTTCGGGGCCCTTTGCCCCTCCAAAAGACAGGGTCATCAATCTCTTCTTTAACTAAGAAAAAGAAAAAAAAGAAAAAAATCATTTAATACTTAATTACATAATTTGATTGAGTTGGTGAAGAAGATAGTTACATGTACTAAATTGAAGATTGCTCATAAATCCCTACAAAAACTGGGCGCCTGGGTGGCTCAGTCGGTTGAGCATCCAACTTTGGCTCAGGTCATGATCTCATGGTTTGTGAGGTTGAGCCCCACATCAGGCTCTGTGCTGACAGCTCAGAGCCTGGAGCCTTCTTTAGATTGTGTCTCCCTCTCTCTCTCTCTGTCCCTCACCTGCTCATACTCTGTCTCTCAATCTCTGTCTCAAAAATAAGCATACATTAATAAACAAAACAAATAGGCTAAATTATAAGCTGGGCAGCATGATGGAACAAAAGGAACTTTGGCTTTGATGTTAAAACGTACTCAACTTCAGACGCTCGTAAAAAGTTACTTTACAGTTTATAAGACTTTACCAGTTAACTTTATCATTTTAGACTCAGTATCTTAATTTATAAAAATAAAGATGAGGGGGCGCCTGGGTGGCTCAGTTGGTTGAGTGTCAGACTCTTGGGTTGTTATCCCAGAATTGTGAGATTGAGCCCCATGCTGGGCTCGGTGCTGAGCATGGACCCTGATTAAGATTCTCCCTCTCTCTCTCTCTCTCTCCCTCTGTTCCTCTCCCGCACTAGCAGTCTCTCTATTTCTTAAATAAATAAGTAAATAAATAAATAAATAAGATAATTCTGGAAGTGAAAATAAGATAATTTGTATAAAAGTGACATATAAAAAATGGGTATGTGCAGAGTAGTTCCGCAATAAACATTAGTTTAATTTAAAGTAAAAATCAGAACCAGTCATAACCTGCATCGAGAAAATTACTGTGTCCTCCCAATTATGTAAGTGTATTTTGTTTGCTTACTTGGAGGAACAAATAGTAATAGTATCTAAAAAGTATTCCAAACAAGAACCAAATGTCCCGTTCCATAAGCCACTGCAAGAGGTCAGTACTAGCCTCACTTTCTAAGCTCCGGGGGAAACTCGGTATGGCCCCATTGAACCGCCTCCCCATCCCTGCAGAAGGGCCGGAGTCAGGGATGCACAAGCCATAGAGAGCCAGGGAGGGAAAAGGGGGAAAGCCCTGCTCCCACAGAGAACTTCTTTTGGGGATTTCCCGAACTCTGTCAGCTGCTTCCTCTCTTGGTTTGCTTGCTTCCCTGTCCTCCTCCCTCCCTTTTAACTGCTTTCAGTTTATTTTTCTTTTGAGGTAAAATTTACATCATATGAAATCAAAATCTTAAGTGTACTTTCATGGAGTTTGGCCCCTTTCTTTTTGAACTGCTCTGCACAGTTCTCTGTTACTGCCATGGGTATGAGAGGAGCCAAGAAGAAAGAACCCTCTCACCTCAGAGAGCCAAAAGTGATGCTGGATGGGGTCTTTAAAAAGATAGNTAAACTATTAAGTAAGTAAGTAAATAAATAAATAAATAAATAAAAAGATAGCTGGAGAGTGCAGGCCATTCTGGCTTGCTCTGGTCTAGACATAAGAGGTCAACAACAGCCCCCCTGAGGTCCAACATAGTTCATGAGATCTGGAGATCACCTGGGGATTTGAGACAAAAAGTCTGTTGATAAAAAGTGGGAAACTGAGGGGTGCCTGGCTGCCTCAGTCTATAGAGCNACAGAGCCTGATGTGGGGCTCGAACTCACAAACCATGAGATCCTGACTCGAGCCGAAGTCGGACACTTAACCAACTGAGCCACCCACGTGCTCCTAAAAATAAAATCATTATGAAAACAGTAGGAAACTGCAGCTACAGGAGGGGACTACGGAAAGGACCAAGCTGTGGTGTTCATCTGTCATGTGGTCTTCCCAGAGCCCTCTTTCTTTGAGGAACTGTCCTCTTCCACAGTATGGATGCCCATCTCTTAAATAATTATTTTAAAATATTTATTTACTTGTGTGAGAGATAGCGAGCGAGCCCGAGTGGGTGAACCCCACGAACCTCGAGATCATGACCTGAACAGAAGGCAGACATTCAACTGACTGAGCCACCCAGGCGCCTGGGTGCCCATCTTTAAAAAAAAAGAGATTGCTCCTTCTGGTGAAGTGATGTTTCAGCCATAGGGTCCCTCACTTACATGAGTTCCTTCCAAAGTCTTAGGAGAAGCCCTGACCATGTGTGCCCATGGTCAAATGTCTTTATAAAGTATGCAAAGGGAAGACGTGTTAACCACAGTCATTGAAGACCACAGGCTCTTCCCACTTCAGTTTTCCTTCTGTCTCACTTCCTCTCTTGGGAGTGTCCACAAACACTTTATGTTTGTGATTTCTTCTACCTATGTATCTTGAGAGTGCCGTAGTCATTCTATTTGGTGTTTTAACTCTTTTTCTTAAAGAAGGCTCTGCACACTGTATGAGCTTCATTCCCCACAAAATCTGGATCCACTTCTATCCAAGCCATAGCTGACTGGTCTAGGCGTGGGATCTGATCCACGTTAGGCTGATCAGTGTCTCCCTCTAGACTTGTGACATTTGGATGTGAGAGGCTGAGCTAGGAGTCTTTGAAACTAGCTGCATCCAGAAGGTCTCTCACAGGCTGTTCAGGCCCAGGAACAAGCCCCTGGGTTTCTGGTCTTCCACTATTGGGTTCTTCTGTTCCCCTCTTGATTCCTTAGGAGATTCCAAAATCAATCAGTTTTTCCTACTTTTAAGTGAAAAATCTTTACTAATTATATAGACTCGAATATGAATCCATTTTTTCTACTAGCAAGTGAAATATCTCTTAGACATAAGTCTAAGTCATCATAGATATTTCTAATAGTAGGCATTTCACAACTCTGGGTACTAAATGTGATACCAATAATGCCTGTGATCATTGCTGGAATTAGATAGAACATATTAGCACTTGTGGTGCAGAGGTCAGACAGGTTTGAGCCTCTTGCTTCAGGACCACACATTACAGACCGTCTGGCTGGTAAACCACAGGGGTCCTGGGTCTACAAGCCATACCTCACGCTGGGAACAAACAGCTTGGAGGAGAGCTAGAAGGAAACAGAGCAGAGGCACTCTCAGCATGCTGGAAGCGGGGAAGAAACCACCTAGGCTTTTCTATTAGGAAGTTGGTATTCACTAAACAATGACCCTAAGTTGTCTCTTAAACCTCATTTCATCCAAGTTCACTAACTGACCTTGAGCTTTCTCTTTTTTGTCTGACATTGTTAAAAGGGTGTAACCAAAACCAACTTTAGTGTCGATGTCCCTGCCTCTTTATGTTAGCTTTAAATTTCATTTGTAACAATGGTGTGGAGAATCTCAGGATCTTCTCTGCTCTCCACTGAGAAATGAAGTGCAGCTGTGGTCTCTGTTTCTGCATTCGATGGAAGTTCTGATCTCCTAGATGCCAGTGGCCAGAGGCTGGCAGGTTTAAGGCCATAATCACAGGAGAGCCTGAATACAGATAACAGATGATATCTGTGCTCTGTCTGTTCCAGGGTGTTCTCTAGTGTGCACACAGCACTTTACAGTCTTCTTCAATAGCCTAAGTATGAAGTGCTTCCACCATTTAGCACAGTGGATATCTGATGACATGTTCAGAAGTGCTAGTCGGCTGAGGAACTTTTTTTTTTTAAGTTCATTTTTATGATTTATTTTGAGAGAGAGAGAGAGAGAGCACAAGCAGGGGAAGGGCAGAGAGAAGGAGAGACCGAATCCCAAGCAGGCTCCACACCATTAGTGCAGAGCCTAATGCTGGGCTTGAACTCACAAACTGTTAAGATCATGACTTGAGCCAAGATCAAGAGTCAGATGCTTAACCAACTGCATCACCCAGGCACTCCTGAGGAATATTTTTTTTAGAAAGGACGCTCCAAAAAAAAAAAAAAGAAAGAAAAAACTACAGTGCTTTCTCAACTGTAAGAGGTCCAGTTATATTTATCAAAAAAAACCCTATTCCTATGGGGAAGACTGACAAGCCTACATAAAAACTATCCACTAAACCTGAGAGGCTCATCAATGCCTTGTCATTTTAGTTTTTCCCACCTCATTGGTTTTAGAAAATGTAGGTTTTAACTATAAAACAAAATCTCATATATTTATATAAAACCGAGGTTCGGTTTATGTGTCATCAGATTATTATGTTTCATTCTGGTTTGAGGATTAGTCTACTTCATGCTATGCCAGTGTTTCAAAATATACCACAAAGATGTTTCTGTGCTTCTAGAGCTGCAGTGACCAATTCTATAGCTACCAGACACCTCTGGCTATTAAAATTAAAATTAAATGAAAATTCAGTTAGCACTACTCACATCTCAAGTGCTCAGTGGTCACAGAGGGCTGTTGGCTACCGTATTAGATGTAATTAGACTACATACAGAACAGCTCCAACGTTGGCAGAAAGTCCTACCAGATTGTCCTGTTCAAGAATGTACCTTAAACTGAAGGGCTAATAACCCAATTCATTCTAGAGCTTTAGCAACTAGTAAAGTTCCTCACCGTTGCTCTACTCCCATCAGCATTGTTCATTTAGAGTTAAATAACAATCCTCAATTTAAAGTTCTACCTATGACCCATATAAGGACACATAGAGAAAAGCCTCTTTTTCTGTATATCTCCAGAAAAGTGGGGCCTAATTAGGAATCCTGTTGCAAATGCAATAAATACACTAAGTATTTTTACTACCAATGATTTACACTTTTGAGTTTTCTTTGTTAAGATAAGCCAGTTGGTTTGAGTGTCAGCTCCTTTGCCACATGACACAAATATTCCCTAGGCTTTCTTTCACCCAAGAGGTTTGGAGTAAGTTCTAATAATTATCTTTATTCAAATGCTCAGTAGTTAATGTGTGCTACTTCACCAGGCATGATATCATCATTATTAATGCTAATGGTTCTAGTAATGACTGTTGTCAAGTAGATGGTCAGACAGGTTTGAGCCTCTCTCTTGCCTCTCTCTTGCTTCAGGATTACATAGTACAGACTCTCTGGGAGGTGACCCATGAGGGTCCTGGGTATAGTGCCACACCTAACCCAGGGGACAAGCAGCTTGGCAGAGAACACGAATCAGAGCACATTACTCTTGGCATGATGGAAAGGGGTATGGTTTTTATTCTCTAAGGTGTGCTATGCATGACTCCTTGTGACAGTGGCAGTGTTGTGTTTTCCAGACTCGCTGTACAAAGTGTTAGATGGAACCTTTAGAGAATAAACGAAGGAAGGGGGAGTGAGGAAAAGGTGTAAGTCTATGAATAGCCATGCACGTAAACACAAGATAAGTTTTTAACGAAGTTTTTACTACTTTTAACATCACTGGCCAAGTTTCTAGGAACTTGAGTTTTATAAAACTTCTACCTATAATCAGCTTCTGTAATGTGTGTTTTTATCTTCTTTATACATGTTGGGGGGAAAAATCCAAGAATAATTATGTTTGTGGACAAGGATAAATATGCATTTAAGGCAACCAACACCAGTTAGGTACCCTAATTAGTGCGACAAGAGACCTGGTGAGCAACCAGGGATTTAATAAGACTAATTACAACTTCTGCCAACAGTTGCTATGCCAGAGAGTGTCAGCATGGAAAGGTGCTTATCCATGAGAGTGTACAAACACTAGACGGTTTTCTCACACTTTGTAGTTACTCAGTACTCTAAGAGTTCTGGGGCTGACTTGGAGTGGAGTCTAGTGAAGAATGAGTTGGCTGCCGTGGGCTGGTCTGGCTACACGGGCTAGAGGCCAGAAGTGGAAGGACTTGCCCAGGAGCCCTGTCGGACTTTATCCCGCCCCTATTTGGTGCTAAGGATGCCATCTCAGCCCTGACTGCTTCCCCGCTGTGTGCCCCGCCTTGCCCACATCGTTTCATGTAATACAACAACCCTGTGAAGCTAATCATAGAGACCAGGTACCTGGGGCTCACAAAGGTCGTAACTTGTAGACAGTCACGTAGCTGGGGAAGGTGGGGACCAGGATTCAAATGTGGGTTTGGCTGGTCCAAAGCCCGTGCTCATTTTCCTCTTTTTACCAGCTCCCAGTTATAGGGATGGATACCTTAAAGGGCTCCTTTAGGTCCATGCACATTTCATATACATATATAAAATAAGACTATGAAATAAACAGTGTAATGCTGAACTATATGTACTATTTTCATGTATTCATCCTTGGGTTTTTAAAACTTACTCATCAGAAACAGTTACATAAAGCCCAAAATGTGAACCATAAAAGCAAGTAAGCGCTGGTTGAGCTGGATGAGAGCCAGGAGCCCTTTTTTTGCCATCCCACTGTGGATTTTCTAGATCTCCTTGGGCACAGTGGGAAAATCATCAGCATCAAACGCTGAGCCTCCTAAAAACAAAATTAAAGATGGACTTTCATCTTTCTAAGTGTAAAGCATAGTTCTTGAGTGAACAGGTTCCCAACAAATACTTTTGAATGGAGATTGAATGCTGTTAATAACCATAATAAACCAGAATTTTCAGGGTAGGACCTTGAGGCTTCCCTTGCTTGTGGGAGCCAAGATTCACAGAGATGACTATCAGGAGTTTTCCTCCAGCCAGACTGACAATATTTCTTGTTGTTTTCTATGTATCTTCATGTATGGCAAGCTTTGCCCAGGCACTGTGCTGCCATGAATGGATGGGTCAGCTCACTAACCATCATGGAATTGGAAAGCAAAACCATAATGAGGGGCACCTGGGTGGCTCAGTTGGTTCAGGGTCTGACTTCAGCTCAGGTCATGAGCTCTGCATTGGGCTTTGCGCTGACAGCGNTGGGAAAAATACCACACGAGATACACCTCACAACTGTTAGGATAGTTAACCTCAAAAAGTCAAAAGACAGGGGCACCTGGGTGGCTCAGTTGGTTCAGCGTCCGACTTCAGCTCAGGTCATGAGCTCTGCATCGGGCTTTGCGCTGACAGCATGGAGCCTCTTCAGATTCTCTTTCTCCCCCTCTCTCTGCCCCTCCCTGATGATTTCTCTCTCTCTCTCTCTCTCTCTCTCTCTCTCTCCCTCCTCCCCCCTCCCTCCCTCAAAGATAAATTGGGAAAAATACCACACGAGATACACCTCACAACTGTTAGGATAGTTAACCTCAAAAAGTCAAAAGACAGGGGCACCTGGGTGGCTCAGTCGGTTAAGCGTCCGACTTCAGCTCAGGTCATGATCTCACGGTTCATGGGTTCGAGCCCCGCGTCGGGCTCTGTGCTGACTGCCAGCTCAGAGCCTGGAGCTTGTTTCAGTCTGTGACTCCCTCTCTCTCTGGCCCTCCCCTGCTCACACTGTCTCTCTCTCTCTCTCTCAGAAAGAAATGATTAAAAAAAAAAAAACATTAAAGACTTTTAAAAAAAGTCAAAAGACAGCAAGTATTGGTGAGGAGGTAGAGAAAAGGGAACCTTTGCATGCTGTTGGTGAGAATGTAAATTTGTGCAACCACTGTGGAAAACAGTACAGAGGTTCCTCAAAAAACTAAAATAGGACTACCATATGATCTAGCATTCCCATTTTTGGGATTATATCTGAAGCAAATAAAGTCAATATCTCAGATACTTGTACTCTCATATTCATTCATAGCAGCATTATGAACAGTAACCAAGACATGGAAATATACAGCAAAATATGAATGGATAAATAAAATGGGGATGGGGGCAGGGGAGTAGACATCCTTACACACACAATCCAATTTTATTTAGCCTTAAAAAAAAAGAGGGGCGCCTGGGTGGCTTAGTCGGTTGAGCGTCCGACTTTCGCTTAGGTCATGATCTCGCGGTTCGTGGGTTCGAGCCCCGCGTCGGGCTCTGTGCTGACTGCCAGCTCAGAGCCTGGAGCCTATTTCAGAGTCTGTGTCTCCCTCTCTCTCTGGCCCTCCCCTGCTCACACTATATCTCTCTCTCTCAGAAATAAATAAAAAAGAAAAAAGAATTTAAAAAAAAAAATAATAATCCTGGGGTGCCTGGCTGGCTCAGTCAGTAGAGTGTCTGACTCTTGATTTTGGGGTCATGAGTTCAAGCCACACATTGGGTGTAGAGAGTACTTAAAAAATAAATATATAAAATATAAAAACCAAAAAATCCTGCCAATTGATACAACATGGATGAACCTAGAGGACATGATGCTAAGTGAAATAAACCAGACACAAAAAGACAAACTCATAGTAACAGATAGTAAGATAGTAGTTACCAGGGGCCAGGAGTTGGGGAAAAAAGGCAGCTGTTAGTCAACAGATAGATGTTCATTATAAAATAAATAAGTTCTGGAGACAAAAATGCACAGCCTGGTCAACAAACCTAACAATAATGTAGTGTATACTTGTAATTTGCAAAGGAAATACATCTCAAGTGTTCTCATCACACACTTACAGAATGACAGTTATGTGAGGTGGTTAGCCTGATTGTGGTATTCATTTCACAATGCACACATATATCAAAACATCACGTTAGACACTTTATATATAATTTTAATTTGTCAATCATGCCTCAGTAAAGCTGGGAGGAAAAAATAAAAACATTATTTGTTGTCTCATAAAGAAATGCATCTTTTCTTTGTCACTTTAAGAAATATATCACATACCTTTTTTTTTGTTAGAAGTGGCATGATGAAATGGAAATGAGAATTTCTTGACACCTTTTGATTTTTCACACTCTTTTTTCAAAACAGTTGAAGAATAGGTGATACGAATATGTTGGTTGGTTTCTCTATCTGGTGGACTCAGAAATTGTGGGTAATCATCAATCTGGAAAAAAAATAATTAACTGAACTGATTGAAGACAAATATAACTTTATCCTGTAATGATAAATCCCCGACAGCTTAGGACAAGTTTAAACTCCATTCTTTGTTTTTATTTTTTTTCCCTGAGATATCTTTTTTCTTGGTCAGGTTTCTCAATTCTTCCTCTATTTGTTTTAGTCTTTACTAAAAATGTACTCGGCAACGGAACTCAAGACACTATTTACACTATAGGATTGCTAAATAAATAGAAACTGTGTTTTTGTATGTTAAAATATATCCCCCCATTTTCATTTTGAAAATAGATTTTTTAAAAGGTCTTAAAAATGTAAAACTAGGGGCGCCTAGGTGGCTTAGTTGGTTAAGCATCCGACTTTCGCTTAGGTCATGATCTCGCGGTTTGTGGGTTCGAGCCCCGCGTTGGGGTCTGTGCTGACTGCCAGCTCAGAGCCCGGAGCTTGTTTCAGTCTGTGACTCCCTCTCTCTCTGACCCTCCCCTGCTCACGCTGTCTCTCTCTCTCTCTCTCCTAGAAAAAAAAAAAAAGTAAAATTAATGAGCTTAACCTAGGATTTTTCTATGTAGTAGACAATGTCCATTTGTGGGGAAAGGGTACAAAGATTCTGTGGCTACTGACATCTAGATTTGAAGTATTGGAAGTTTCCTGCTCCTAAATAGCTGTCTCTTCTCTCCAAAGTGCTCCATGTTCTATTCTTTTTTTTTTATTCTATTCTTGATTAAAAACAGAAAAGTTCTCAATAAATACTTAGGATTTTTAGATCGTCTCTACTTCCCTTTTTATGACAGGTAGGCAGCAATAGCATCTAACTGAAAAGCTAAGCGCAGACTCAAAGATCATCAGCGGCATATTTAAAACCTTTAATCCAAGCATCAGAGGGAATATCTCTATAGACCTAAAAAAATTTTTTGTTAATATTTATTTTTGAGAGAGAGAGAGAGAATGCACGTGCATGAGTTTGGGAGGGGCAGAAAGAGAGGGAGACACAGAATCTGAAGCAGGCTCCAGGCTCTGAGCTGTCAGCCCAGAGCCCAGCGTGGAGCTTGAACTCTTGAACTGCGAGATCATGACCTGAGCTGAAATCTGACACTTAATGGACTGAGCCACTCAGGCGCCCCTCCTCTATAGACTTTTTGCAAGCTCTTACAATTTGTATAAAAATATTTCCCGTGATCATCCAGTTGCATTATTCTCTTTTCACAAATATTTCCTGTGATATGAAGGAAATATCAAATAATAATAATTTAAAATCTAATTCAGAGGAATTAAAGATAAGAAGATAAATTAATGAAAAGCCATCAAAATCTACTCAAATTTAACTTTTGAAATTATTTTCAAATATGTAGAGTAATTCAAACCAACATAATGAAGCATAGTCCAGTGGAGGTGTTCAAAGGATGTGCTTTCATTAATAATAAAAGTTTATGTAATTAGTGGCTGTGGTTCCGACTGTATTTAATATTAATCTGGTAAAAAGTAGGCTTCAAGTAATGACTGAATATAAATAAATATGTAAATACATCTGCCTCAAATTGCTAATTAGCAGTTTGGGGAGGAGAAAAAGTACCTATAATAATTTGAATAACTCCACAGTTTATGGAACATGGCAAATATATAGTACTTGCAACACATCTATGGGGTAGTTATTATCTTTAGTAAAAGGTAAAAGATTTACATGATTTGAAGAGAAACCGAAGTATATGAGGTAGTTATTATTAACTCCATTTTGCAGTGAGAAAATGAAAGTTCAGAGAAGTTAAGTTTACAAAACTAGTCAGAGGTGGAACTAGAATTATGAGACAAGGCTGTTGGTTTCCCAGGCTAATGTTATAAAAACGACTAACAAGTTTAAGACCACAGCCCTAACTAGTGGTCGGAGGTGGGGATTTTGTCAGGGAGAAATAGAAGTTTTTCTATGCTAAAAGCAGGGCTGGAGGGGCTTCCGGCTGGCTCAGTCCATGGAGCAGATGAATCTTGGTCCCAGGGTCATGAGTTTGAGCCCCACGCAGGGCACGGAGCCTACTTAACATTTTTTAAAATTAATTAATTAATTAAAATTAGGGGCACCTGGGTGGCTCAGTCAGTTAAGCATCCAACACTTGCTAATGGCTCAGGTCATGATCTCTCAGTTATGAGATCAAACCCCAAGTTGGGCTCTGTGCTGACAGTGTGGAGCCTGCATGGAATTCTCTCTCCCTCCACCCCTCCTTCAGTTGCATATGCCCTCTCTCTCTTTCTCAAAATAAATAAATAAAATTTTAAAAATATTTTTTAAAAATTAAAAAGAAAAAAAAAACAGGGGGCTAGAATCCAAATGGTAATCAAACAGCTGAATTCATTATTGTGTAAGAGTTCCAGTCAAGTTTTGCTAATTCTTTTATTTGAGATGGAAGCTGAACCAGATCTCATTTTTATTTAGTTGTTATAGTCACCAAGTTTGGTTAGCTTTGTCATCCAAGAACATAATACCTGGGACACCTGGGTGGCTCAGTCAGTTGAGCATCTGACTTCAGCTCAGGTCATGATCTCCGGGTTCTTGAGTTCAGGCCCCATGTCAGGGTCTGTGCTGACAGCTCAGAGCCTGGAGCCTGCTTCAGATTCTGTGTCTCCCTCTCTCTCTGCCCCTCCTCCACTCACACTTGCACTCTCTCTTTCTCTCTCAAAAATAAACATTTAAAAAATTATTTATTTATTTTTTTTTTAATTTATTTCTTAGTGAGAAAGAGGCAGCATGAGCAGGGGAGGCTCAGAGAGGGAGGGAGACACAGAATCTGAAACAGGCTCCAGGCTCTAAGCTAGCTGTCATCACGGAGTCCGATGTGGGGCTCGAACCCACGAACCATGAGATCATGACCTTAGCCGAAGTCAGAGGCTTAACTGACTGAGCCACCCAGGTGCCCTAAAGATTTATTTTAAAAAAGAACATAATACTTTCCTTCAATACCCTGTGGTGGCATTTATTCATGAAAATTTTTTCTCTGTTCATTGGCATGGAAAGATATCCATGACATGCTGTAAAGTAAAAATAACATTACAGAATAATATGTGGAATATGGTTCCGTATGTGTTAATGCACAGAACACGGTTTGGAATGTTGTGTGGGTAACTGTGGTTATCTCTGGGTGGTGAGACTTGTTCACAGATAAACTGAGGCATGTTAAAAATCTTAAGAGCCTATTTGGGCAAGAATCGATTCAAATCAGGCAGTATCCAATCTAGCAGATAGAAAGGCACTACAAGAGGGGAGTGGGAACTAGGAAGTTATACTTGGCAAAAAAATTAGGTTATTGCAAAGTTACTTTCCTTTAGGGGACAGCAGGAGTCTATCAGGAAGGTTACCCAACTAGTGCTGATCAGGAGATTCCTGATTGACTGGTTTAAGATTCCATTTCTGGGAGTGACAAAAATGGAATTAGGTTAAGTCTCCATTTGGGGCCTGTCTTGCTTTTAACAGATTATAAGTACATAATTTAGTTTTTATCTATTTTAATTCCAAGAATCATCTACATGCTATGACAAAGACAGTTGTTTCACTGATTTTTAAAAAATATTTCAGCTGGTAGCCCTAGCATCTCATAGTCATAAAACACAAATGTGTCCATTTGTCACCAAAGAACTAAACGGGGGTGGGCAGTGAGGACAATTAGTCTGACAGATGAAGGCAGCATACAGCAACATGACTTATAAAAAGGCATTCTGTGCATGCTCTGAGGCCTCCATCACTGTAAGGGAGGTGGTAAATGATTACACTGAAGACTGCCACACAGCCAAGGGGACTTATCGTTGTCTGTAAAGGGTGGATGACATCGGATAAACGAACAGTAACTGAACAGCGGTAGTGCCTATGAGCTATCACTTTTCACTTTCCTTATTCTCTCTTATTGGTTCATCTAACAGTCATAATCTCAGTTGCAAAGAGATTACTGTATAAAGTATATGTATATATAGTATATATTTATAGTATACACAGTATACATACTTATAGTACTTAAACATATAACATACATACTTATGTATACTATAAATATATACTATGTATACTAAATATAGTATAAAGTATATATAGTATAAACAGATTATAGTATGACTACAGTACTATAGATAGAACAAACTCTTATAGAAACATTTGATTCAACTTGGACTGGAATTACAAGGACAAAGTGTTAAGAGTAAGGAAGGTGGTTTCTCGCTCTCACTGTTTTTTGCATTTAATTTTTTTTTTAAATCAAAGTCTTTTCTAAAGACCACAACATGTTTGTGAAGCATGAGAGGACCACCCATGAGGTAGGCAAGGCTAATTTACACATCCATGGGAGGTAACAAGTTTTCTGACTGAGAAGCTTCTCCACTGTCAGGCAAGGAGACTTGGTCCAAAGAATATGCCGTCAGTGCCTGAACAAAGAAAATAAAGCTCTTCAGAGGGACACAGTTGAGCTCAATCCTATGCTAGCAATTTATTTTAGGCATAATGTTATCTGAAAAGAAAATTTTTCCATTTACACCAGAGACATCACTGGGAAATTCAAAGCCAGAGTCTCCATTTCACCCAGAGCATGAAAAGATATAGGTATGTAGGTAGGTAGGTAGGTAGATGATAGATGCCATGCTCCTACAGAACTACTTTGTTTAAAATTTTCTAACTTTAGGGGCGCCTGGCTGGCTCAGTCAATAGAACATGTGACTCTTGATCTCTAGGTCTGTGAGTTTGAACCCCATGCTGGGGTACAGTTTACTTTTAAGAAAAAATTAAAATTTTTCTAACTTTATGTCTTAGAATAAGCATTCATAGCTTATTTTAAGTAAGTTTAATTATTTTAAATAGTTTAAAATAAGCTAAATAGTAGGAGTTAAATTTTATTTTGTAAATGAATAGTTAGCTTATTTAGGTGGGAAATAAGATTATTCATTGTATCATATAGCATTGAATTTATGTTTTTAGGACTATTTATCAAAGTTGAAAGAAGTGCTTTTACCCAGACACCTTTTAGTACAGGTAATAATATCTGAATATCTACATGAAAATAATTTTAGATCTCCAAATTAGGAAATTTTTTTCTTTTTTCTTTTTTTATGTTTTTTACTTATTTTTGGGAGAGAGAGAGAGACAGAGCATGAATAGGGATGGGCAGAGAGAGAGGGAGACACAGAATCTGAAGCAGACTCCCCGCTCTGAGCTATTAGTACAGAGCCCGACGCGGGACTCGAACCCACGAACCATGAGATCATGACCTGAGCTGAGGTCAGAGCCTTAAGTGACTGAGCCACCCAGGCGCCCCAAAATACACTTTTTTCTATGACTTGCTGACATACAAAGCCTCATATACAATTAAATCAAACTATTTACATTTATTTGATAAATCACCTCTGTTAAATACAACTACATGAAATTACTATTGACCCAATGCTATACTTATACTTCTCCACCAATATAAATGGTACCTTTAGCTTGTCTTTTTCTTGTTAGAAACTGAGGTTGGCAAATTGGAGTTATTTGTAGATGGCCTCCTAAGTTCTTCCAGTCAAGGTTATAAAAACTCTAAGACTAATCATAAGTTGTAGCACTTTCTTTTGTTTTCTTAAAAAAAAATTTAGTGTATTTATTCTGAGAGAGAGAGTAAGAGAGCACATGCAGGGAAGGGGCAGAGAGAAGAAAAGACAAATCCCAAACCAGCTCCCCACCATTAGCACAGAGCCAGATGCAAGGCTCAAACTCATGAACTGCAAGATCACAACCTGAGCTGAGATCAAGAGCTGGACACTTAATCAACTGAGCCACCCAGACACCCCCCTTTTTTTTTTAATGTTTATTAATTTACTTAGAGAGAGAGCAGGGGGAGGGGCAGAAAGAGGGGTGAAAGAGCGAAACCCAAGCAGGCTCTGCACTATCAGCACAGAACCCGATTCGGGGCTTAATCCCACAAACTGTGAGATCATGATCTGAGCCGAAATCGAGTCAGATGCTTAACAGACTGAGCCACCAGGCACCCCTGTAGCACTTTCTAATGCCTGACCTGACTTTCTCTGCCTCCGAGAAAGTTTCCTACTATATAACCACCATCACTGGTACTTGGAACCATGTGGTACTCCAACTGTAAGATTTGGGCCTTGGGAAAAATCTTTTAAAAATATCTTAGGAGATAATCAGTGACCCCTGGAATATTCTGACAGCGTGATACAAGTGTGTATGTCTGAGACCTTGGGCCAACCTGTATCAGTTTGAGCAGATAAATTTATTCTGACAATGTAATCTATGGTAAACACCTGTTTTTGCTGGGGGTGAGGGTAAGAAGGTGGAAGGGGGGCTGGAGTCTGAGTAGCTGAGGTCACTCATGTAGGCCCCGCAAGCACACATATCCATCTCTAACACAAATTCTGTACACCAAGGCTCAGTTGAACTTGGTAGTACTATGCATATGTTGTAACATGCTGCCGGGAAAATCAAGTACATCCATGGTTCTCTGCTGGGAGAGGACACCTGGAAGAATGCACCTAGGTTCTCCTGGAATTTATCTCATGCACCTTTTCCCTTTGTTGTATTTAATATATATCGTCTCCTTATCATCAACCATTTGAATCTTGTGAGTCCTTCTGGTGAATCATCAAGCATGAGGGTAGTCTTGGGGACCCCCTACACAGTAGGACAATCGTACCCAGGCATAAGGCCATTGGCTTACATTACTGGTTCTGCCTCCTTTGGGCATGACAGTTTTGCCCTTTCACCAAGCTAAGAGTCAGAGAGGGCTAGCCCACCTTCATTTTCCCCCTTCAGAAGATTCATAAGGATTCTGATCCCTGTGGCCAGATCCTTTCCAGAGTAAAGATGGGGAAGAGGAAGAATTCAATATTCAAATGTGTCGCATAGAACATAGTAAAGCTAACATTTATCAAGCACTTATAGTGTGTTCTTTTAAGTGCTTTATACATATGATTTCACTGAATCCTCATACAATCCCATATATCAGTAAGATTATTCCTATATACAAAGGAATTCAAGAAACTTGAGGCTCAGAAAGTTAAGGGACCTGCTCTAGATTCCACTGCTAGTATGTGGCAGACCAGATGCAAAATAAAACCTGTGCTCTTGACTTATACAAAATGACACACAAAGTATGAAACATACACGTAACAAGAAACTAACTGCCCTGTGGGTCAGAAAATAAAATTGTTTCTGTTGAGACAAAACGGTGTTACCATTAGGTGGATTTTTATATCTCACTGTGAGACACTAAGAAGAAAGCCTTTATTATAAAAACATGATTCCTATCATAACAAATGTCACACAACCCTCAAAAATTCCAAATTTCTTGGGGTGCCTGGGTGGCTCAGTCGGTAAGTGTTCGACTTCGGCTCAGGCCATGATCTCACAGTTCATGGGTTCGAGCCCCGCATCGGGCTCTGTGCTGACAGCTAGCTCAGAGCCTGGAGCCTGTATCAGATTCTGTATCTCCCTCTCTCTCTCTCTCTCTCAGAAATAAATAAAATGCTTTTAAAAATTCCAAATTTCTTAAGTACTGAAAAGACCCATTTTGCTCACGTGGCTCTCATTTCTAATGCATTCTGATGAACTGTCTACCTACAGAGTGCCTATCAAAACCTTGACATCAAAGAGGGATTAAAACATAAAAGAGAATCTCAGGTTCAGAAAGCCTAAAAAATGAACTTATCATAAAATAATGTACAAAGATCAGGATTAAAAGTACTTAAAAGCCAAACTTCTGAGTGGAAGAGGAAGATACTAAAGTGTCTAAAAGGAGGGGCACCTGTCTGTTCAGTAAGAGCACATGAGTGCTCAGGGTCATGAGTTCGAGCCCCTTGTTGGGTGTGGAGATAATTTAAGATAAATAAATACTTTTTTTCACAGAAGTACAGAGGTCAAAAGATAAATAAATAGGAAAACAGTGTCCCCCACCCCCCAAAAAAGCCATTAGGCAGACAGCAAACTAATTCATATATATAATTCTAATAAATTCTTATAGATCAGTTCATTATTTTGTGTCCTAATTTTTTTTTTAAGTATATTTATTTTGAGAGAGAGAATGAGGGAGGGGCAGAGAGAGAGGGAGGGGAATCCCAAGCAGGCTCTGCACTGACAGAACCTGCACTGCAGAAGCCCCAACCCACAAAACTGCGAGATCATGACCTGAGCCCAAATCAAGAGTTGGTCACAGGGGCACCTGAGTGGCTCAAGCGTCCAACTCTTTTTTTCAGCTCAGGTCATGATCTCATGGTTTCCAGAGTTTGAAACCCATGTCGGGCTCCGGACTGACAGTGCAGAGCCTGCTTGGGATTCTCTCTCTCCCCCTCTCTTTTTTGCCCCATCCTCACTTGTGCTGTTTCTGTCTCTCTCAAAATAAATAAATAAACTTAAAAAAAAAAAAAAAACAAAGTCAGATGCTAAACTGAGCCAGGCGCCCGTCTCCTATCTAGTTTAAAAGATAATTGCATAAAGCTATAATTATAAACCTGTGTTGATTGACACATAATATAGAAACTATAATGTGTGGGGCACCTGGGTGGCTCAGTTGGTTAAGCATCTGACTTCGGCTCAGGTTATGAACTTGCGCTTTGTGGGTTCGAGCCCCGCATCAGGCTCTGTGCTGACAGATCGGAGCCTGGAGCCTGCTTCATATTGTCTCCCCCCTCTCTGTCTCCCCTGTTCTCACTCTCTCTCTCAAAAATAAAGATTAAAAAAAAGAAACTGTAATGTGTATGTTAATAACAGCACAAAGGAGTGGGGAGGGAATAGATTTATGTTTTTGTATACTATTGAAATTAAATTGATAATAACCTGAGCTACATTGTTATAAAGTAGGATGTATGTTGTAATCCCCAGAGCAAACATTAATTTAAAAACTCCAAAAGACATAGTATAAAAGAAATCCCAAGAGAACTCAAATTGTATACTACAAAATACCTATCTGACACAAAGGAAGGCAGTAATGGGGCAATAGGGGAAAAAAGACATATGAAAACAAATAGCAATAAGGACAGATGTAACCCTACCTTATCAGTAATTTAATACTGTGAATGGATTAGATACTCCATAAAGTCAGGGATTGATTTTAAAACTATGGTTTGACAGGGGTGCCTGGGTGGCTCAAGTCGGTTAGGCGTCCGACTTCGGCTCAGGTCATGATCTCACGTTTCGTGGGTTCGAGCCCCACATCGGGCTTTGTGCTGACAGCTAGCTCAGAGCCTGGAGCCTGCTTCAGATTCTGTGTCTCCCTCTCTCTGACCCTCCCCCGCTCACGTGGTCTCTGTCTCTCAAAAATAAAAAAAAAACATGATTTGACTGATGATTCACTTGTACTATAACAAGAGACTCACTTTAGAGTCAAAAACACAAATAGGCTGAAAGTAAAGGGATGGAAAAGATACACTGTGCAAACAGCAAGCAAAACAGCGGAAAAGGTGATAGTACTATGAGACAAAATAAGACTCAGTGCAAAAAAAATTTTTACTAGAGGGGAACCTGGCTGTCTTAGTTGGTAAAGCATGCAACATTTGATCTCAGGATTGTGAGCTCGAGTCCCATGTTGGGCATGGAATTTACTTAACAAAATATATTTATTTAAATATATATATTAAAAATTATACAAGAGACAATTTATAACGATAACAGGTCAATCCATCAAGAAGTTACGACAATTATAAGCATATATGTACCTAAGAACAGAACCCCAAAATACATGAAGCAAAAACTGAAAGAATTGAAGAAAGAAATAAACTCAACAATAACAGTTGGAGTCTTCAGTACTGTACCTAAAAATTAGAGCAGAAGTTAGTGAAATAGTGAATAAAAAGACAAAGAAAATCAACCAAACCAAAAGTTGATTCTTTGAAAAATCAACATAACTGACAATAACAAGATTGACCAAGAAAAAAAGAGAGAAGACTCAAATCACTAAAATCAGGTACAAAGGAGACATTACTATCAACCTTACAGAAACAAAAAGTATAAGGGAATACTATGAACAACTGAATACCAAAAAATTAAACTGCCTGGATGAAATGGACAAATTCCTAGGAAGACAGGAACTACCAAAACTAACTCAAGAGAAATAAAAAATACAAATAGACCTTAACAGCAATATGAATACAACTATACGAGATTGAATTAGTAACAAAAAGCGCTTCCCACAAAGAAAGGTATGGTGATACATGGCCTCATTGGTGAATTCTACCAAATGTTTAAAGAATTAACACCAATTCTTCACAGACTCTTCCAAATAGAAGAGGAATGAACACTTCATATATTATTCTGATACCAAAGCCAAACAAAGACATCACAAGAAAACTGCAGACCAATAATATTTCTTGTAAATACACCTCTAAAAGTCCTCAACAAAATGCTTACAAACCAAATCCACAGGAATGTATTAAAAAAGATTAAAAGGTACTGGAGTTTGAGAGTTATAGATCTAACAAACGACCGTAGCACAAGCATTTACCCATTCAGTTACCTCCCTTGTTCAAGAACATTCTAAATAAAGTATCACTGAGAAAAATAATGAACTCTGACTTTCATGATGTCAGTTTTTTCCCATTTAGAAAATACAGGTTTGAGAGATTATTATTAGAATTGCTCCAATCCCTTCACTTACCACCTGGCCTATTTCATATTCAGTAGGAAAGTAGGGTTTTTGTTTGCTTGTTTAATTTACAAAGTTAGTAGTTTCTCCATTTGAAAAGAGATGCCAAACAGGAATGTGATTATGATAAGACCTGATTAAAATATGTATTCTCGAGGAAAACAGCCCCAGGAAGAAATAATCAGCAAATCCAGAGGAGAGACATTCTACAGAAAAATTTGGGCCATCTCTATAACATGTAAAAACAAGGCAAGGGCAGGTGGTGATACTTTTAGTTTCTTTTTTTTTTTTAACTTTTTTAATGTTTTATTTATTTTTGAGAGACAACATGAGCAGGGGAGGGTCAGAGAGAGAGGGAGACACAGAATCCGAAGACAGGCTCCAGGCTCTGAGCTTTCAGCACAGAGCCCGACGCAGGTCTCAAACCCAGGAACCATGAGATTATGACCTGAGCTGAAGTCGGACGCTTAACCAATTGAGCCACCCAGGTGCCCCGATGCTTTTAGTTTCAAAAGGGGTTCAGGAGACAGAACAACCCACACATCTGACCAGCACAAAAAGACAAAAGATGTGACTGCTGGTGGGCAGTAATAGGAAAAACACAGCACCAGCTAGGACTATTGTTGCCAAAACACTGACCCTGCATCCTACGCCCCCCTCCCCACCCAGCTTAAAACAACTCTAGCGGATGAAGGACATGCCAAAGGATTCCAGATCTAGATTGTGGAAAATTCTCCAGAACATGTGACCTGATTTCTCCAGCAAATAAGTGACAGAAAAAATCAAAGAGGAAAGAAGAACTGTCATAGATTAAAAGGGATTTAAGAGATGGACAGACAAACACAATTTGGTGAGGACCATTATTTGAATCCTAATTCAAACAAACCTGCTATAAAGAGACATTTTTTAAGGGGTACCTGGCGAGCTCAGTCAGTTGATCTTGGGGTTGTAAATTCAAGCCCCATGTTGGGTGTAGAGATTACTTAAAAATAAAATCTCAAAAAAAAAGACATAAGCCAGAGGAAAAGTCAAAAGGGAAAAACTGAAGGCAGACATCACATACTGGGCCACAGTTTAGAGATCATTTTATTTGATGGGACATTAAGTAATGGAAGTAAGTCCCCAAAAGAGCTAAATTGTGAGATATCTTTCAACTTCCACAGTCCTTTGAGGACCTAACTTTCTCCCTGACAGCAAGTTCTAACTCTTCCATCTCCAAAAATTGGAGGAAAGCAAGTAATAAATTAATTCACTCAAATTTCAATTTAATGAATTACCTGTACCAAGAGTATTTCAGAGCAAATCTGAAGGAGGGCCAGTGGTAAATTCAAAGGATTAAAGGTAGTGATGAGATAGCCTATCAATATATGGAGATAATCTTGAATGGATTTCCCTCAAATTAAAGCACATTAGCAATGACCTATGTCACCTTGTACACAAACTTATTCCTCAGTAGAAGCTACTTTTTCATTTGGCAAATTCTTCCACTGTCATAATTAAAAAGCTCACCACAGCCTCTACCAGGTGTTTTTCCCCCATTATACTCTACCTGGGCTTTAGTGTATCAATCCCTAAGGAAGTCTGAGTAGAAGAGCTTTTTTTTTGGAATCTATGAATATTGCTGGCAAGAATTATCCACCCACATATTCCAAAAGGAATTATCAGTTTGGAGAATTGGGCACTGCCCCCATAATACTGGAGTCTCCCCAGACTATTTCAGTGTTAGGCTTGAAAAATCACTGCCTCTGGGACAAGAGCCACAGCTAAGACTAAAACGAAAAGAAGCTTTCAAGGCTCGACCCTGTGAAAAGGATGCTACATCCATCTGCATGTTTGCAACCAAATCTGTCCTTGAACATCATCAGAAACAGTAATGACACCCGTTTGAGCTTTGAAGAACAACAGTCTTGAATACACAGGGGTGGTATGGGGAATGAAAAAGGTGTATTATTTATAACTTCATCCTCTCCTTTCTGAAAGCCAATGCCAAGGAACCAGCTAATCTGCATCCTGAGATGACCATGTTTCTATTGCAAAAACTAAAAACTTATTTAAAATGTCAAATTTGGATGTAAGTGATGAATCACTGAATTCTACTCCTGAAATCAATATAGCACTGTATGTTAACTAAAATTTTTTTTAAAAATTAAAGAAAGGAAGGAAGAAGGAGGAAAGAAAAAGAAGAAGGAAGGGAGGAAGAAAGGGAGGAAGGAATTTGGAAAGCAGGAATTTGTAGAAAATCAGTTGTTACTATGCTCATAAGGGTTCAAGAATTCTGGCTGTAAAGTCAAAAGACCTGAGTTTACATTCCAGCTTCACTGTTTTCTGAATATGACCTTGTGCAAACATTTTCCCTTTCTCTGCCTCCATTTTATCATGGGGGAGGGCCGGGGGGGTGGAAAAAAGACATATCACCTTGCTCATAGAGTTAATAAGATTTCGAGTGTTTGACACAGGGCTAACACATTAGTACATAGCCAATAGATATCTATTACAATTAATGACCTTTGATTCTTCCTAAGAACCTCAGTAATGCAATACTGAGCCAGATTCATGGCCTACTCAGCATGGTATTTGTCTCTGATGGTGGCAGTAAGGGGCATTTGGGGAGAGAAGAGAATGCTCTTTTTTGTTATCTCAAATGAATAAGGCTTTATGTGAAGATATCTCTAACTTCTTTGACCACCTCTAAGAATAATACTTCACTCATGAATGTATCTACGCCATTTTGGGTCATGTTTATATTTGCAACTGATACTGATTTCTCTTATTTTTATTAAAAAACATTTTTTTAATTTTTTTAGTGTTTCTTTTATTTCTGAGGGATGGAGAGATACAGAGCATGAGCAGGGGAGGGGCAGAGAGAGAGGGAGACACAGAATCTGAAGCAGGCTCTAGGCTCTAAGCTGTCAGCACAGAGCCAGATGCAGGACCCAAACTCATGAACTGCAAGAGCATGACCTCAGCCAAAGTTGGACGCTCAACTGACTGAGCCACCTAGGCGCCCCTAAAATACTACTTTTTTTTTTAATGTTTTATTCATTTCTGAGAGAGAAAGAGAGACAGCATGAGCAGGGGAGGGTCAGAGAGAGAGGGAGATACAGAATCTGAAGAAGGCTCCAGGCTCTGAGCTGTCAGCACAGAGCCTGACGTGGGGCTCGAACCCACGAACCGTGAGATCATGACCTGAGCCGAAGTCGAATGCTTAACTGACTGAGTCACCCAGGTGCCCCCTAAAATACTACTTTTAAAATGCAAAGGGATGTCCCTTATTTTTTGTTTTTGAGTTGAAGTATAGTTGATACCACTTATTTCTTGTTTCCAAATATGTTGTGAACAATTCTATATTTATCTTATCCCTTAGTCTTGATTTCACAGTCTTGATTCAGATTTCTTCTATCAGCTTTAATTTCAGAGAATAAAAGCACCCTAAGCTTTTGGCAGTTGATTATCTAGATTCTAATTTATCCAGTTCAGTTCATCATGAATACTTTTGAGTTCCTATCGCAAAGGGCAAAATTAAAACATGCAAAATGTAAGTTGGAGTTTCGGTTTTCAAAAAGCTTACAATCTTCTGGATATTCAGTCAGTGAAAACTTTTTATTGTTATTTTTAATGACCTGCTATGACCTAGGCAGCTATAGCTCAGACAGTCAAAGCATTGATTCTGCAGGCAGACTATGGGTGCAAATTCTGGTTCTGCCACTTAGAGGATGACCTTGGCCAAGTTGCTTAAGTTTTCTGTACTTAAGGTTCTTTATCTGTAAAGCTAGGTAACAATATTATCTGGGGTTGTTGTAAAGATAAAGAAGTTCCAGGTTAAGTACTTAGAACAGAGGCTGAGTGGCATATAGTAAGCACTCAATAAATGTCAGCAATTTGAGATAGACATTAGACCCTTTCCAATATTCCTGTTCTCTCTTTCAGACACATGGAATGCATTTATGGTAGGATGACATTTTCCTGTCCCCTTTTAAGTTAGGCATGGGCCATTCACCTGACTCTGGCTAATATAATAAAATGTGAAAAATGACATGTGTCACTTCTGGGCAGAAGCTTAAAAATCAGTACATAATTTTCCAAGTTAATTTCCCTCTGCCTGGTGATTAAGCAAGCATATGCTGAGATGGAGTCCCTGATACTAAGAAGGGTGACTGTCACATATCTTGTGACTAAGATGAACAGAGCCTCTTGCTAATCCACAATGGGCAAATAACTTGAATGAGTCAGACTTTATGTTGTGTTAAAGCACTAAGACCTTGGGGTTGTTTGGTACTGCGGTTAACCTAGGCTATCCTGACCAATATACTATCATTCCAGGCACTGGGGGTACATCAGTGAATCAGACTGACAAAATGCATCCCCTCATGAAGTTTCTCAAGACTTGAATGCAGGGGCACCTGGCTGGCTCATTCAGTAGAACATGCAGCTCTTAATCTGGGGGTCATGAGTTGAAGTCGCATGTTTGACACAAGCTTATACACACACACACACACACATATACATATATACATACATATATACGTAATTGTATATGTACATATATATGTACATAAACATATATAACTCCTATAAATAAGCTTTATATATAATATATATATGAGACTTGAATGCAAAATCCAAACTATTCTGTGCAAACTATTAAGAAACCAAAGGTGGCTCAGTTGGTTAGGTGTCCAACTCTTGACCTTGGTTTGAGTCATGATCTCATAGTTCATGAATTTGAGCCCTATGTTGGGCTCTGCTGCTTGCAATTCTCTCTTTCCCTCTCTCTCTGCCCCTCCCCTACTTGTGCTCTCTCTCTCTCTTTCTCTCTCAAAATAAATTAAAAACTTTTTAAAAATGATGGATAAGAGTTTATCACCTCTTTATTCTTCCCACAGTGAGAGTTTTGAAAGGCTGCAAATGAATCAAAATAGGGGGGAAAATGCTAGAGAAGAAAAGAAGCATCCATAATATAGTCTCATCTTACATAACTCTTACTACCAAAATGCACAAATTAGGTAAACAACACAGAGATCATCTCAGACAAGCACTAAGGAAGCATGAAAAAAGTTGAACCTGAGATCAGGAGACCCTATGAGAGTCTACTCTGGCTCTTCCACTAACTGCCTTGTGTGATGAGTTGTCAAATCTCCAGGGTCCCTCAACACTTGGAATACGGAAATGGTATCTCTCCCTCTGATAGATAAACTGTATGATGTATCTGAGCATCCATTTATTCTTCCAGTTCTTCCAATTGACAAATAGTTATTGGCCATCTTCTATGTGTCAGGCAATGGAATGCACAGTGACCCAGGGGTGAACAAGACATGGAGCTGACATTTACTATGGAAGATAGACAATAACAAGTCATTAAACAGTTTACTCTTATAATGCCAATAGTTTTAAGTGCTTTGAAACAAACAGATGTGATAAGTGTGATGGGGGAAATGGTACTTTAGATTGGGGAGTCGTGGGAGGCACCCCTGTGGAGGTGATACTGAATTTGGAAACATGACTGGCCAGAAAGAATCAACTCTCTAAAGATCTAGAGAAAGTGTTCCAGATAGGATGGCCAGTGCAAAGGCCCTAAGGCACGGAGGAAGAACAAAAAGACCTCAGGGAAGAGAAGATGAGTCAGAGATAGAGGGGTCATATCATGGAGGCTCTTATAGGCAATAGGGATTTGGAAGCTAGTGGAGATTTTGAAACAGAAGAATGATGTAACTCAATTTATAATTTATGTTTTACAAGATCATCCTAACTGCTAGATGGAGAGGAATGAATTTGGAGGTAATTTCAATAATCTAGGTGAGGGACTGCATAAGTGGCAGAGGAGTAAGAAAGGCCATGGCCAGATAGATTTTGGAAGAGAAGTGACAAGGATCAGAAGATACGATCGCAAAATATAGCACCTTGGTATACTGAATATTTTGAGCTGAAGGAGTTTGAGAAAACAGCAGATGCAGGAAACTCTCTGTGATCTTTTCCTGCCCTGCTCCCTTGAAGCAAGTCATAAAACCCTCATGGGAGAGGTGCCTTCCCTGTACTCAGACAAGGACACTGAGACAAAGAAATCCAAACAAACAGACCTTGCGAGTTTTCCTTAGTTTATTATCCTTCATCAAACTCCCATTTTTGTACTCTCCCATTTTTTCACGACTCTTGATTCTTTATCAAACCTAATATTAAACACACACAGATTCACTTGTTTCTTCAGGTCTTTGTTACCTTTATAGAGGCTCCCATATCATGTAAAATTTATATGAAATAAATGTGTAGGTATTTCTCCTGTCAATCTGTCTTTGTCAGTTTAATTTTCAGAATCAGCCAGGGATCCTGAGAGGATCAAGGGAAACTTTTTCCTCTTCTACACAAATCAAGAGGGTATACTGATTGTTGGAGGTAGGGGTAAAAGAATTAAGTCTGTTAGATGATGCTATTTCCTAAAATAAGGATAGCTAAGAAAGGAACAAATTTAGGGATAGAGATCAGGAATTCTGTTTTTTAATATACTAAACTGGACATATCTACTGGACAGATTTTCAAGAAGAATAAACAAGACAGTGTATTTAAACACCTAATACAGGGGTGCCTGGGTGGCTCAGTTGGTTAAGCATCTAATTTCGGCTCAGATCATGATTTCACGATTTGTGAGTTTCAGTCACACATCAGGCTCTGTGCTGACAGCTCGGAGCCTGGAGCCTGCTTCAGATTCTGTGTCTCCCTCTCTCTCAGCTCCTCCCCCACTTGCACTCTATCTCTTTCTCTCTCAGTAATAAATAAACATAAAAAAATTTTTTAAACACCTAATATATAATCAGTGCTCCAAAAAGTTATTTTCTTTCCAAACTTATTAAATCTCCTAAAGTCAAGTGCCCTAATATGAAAAAAGAAGATAATATCTATCTTACAGATTCATAGTGAGCCTAACAGACTTAATATATGTGAATAAAGGTTATCAATAATAACATGTATGTAGCTGTTACCTGTGCCAAGTACTGTTTTAAATGTGTTACATTTATTAGTAAATTTAATCCCTTCAAAAACTCACTAAGGAAGGTGCTATCATCTAAGGAAGGCACAGAGTAGAAGTTAAATAACTGGACCATGTCTATACTGGTAAACAGCAAAAGCTGGATAAAAATAAAAATTATTATTAGGGGCATCTGGGTGGCTCAGTCAGTTAAGCATCCAACTCTTTTTTTTTTAATGTTTGTTTACTTTTGAGAGAGAGACAGAGTGTGAGCAGGGGAAGGGCAGAGTGAGAGAGGGAGACACAGAATCTGAAGCAGGCTCCAGGCTCTGAGCTGTCAGCACAGAACCTGACACAGGGCTTGAACTCACAAACCATGAGATCATGACCTGAAGTCAGACATTTATCCAACTGAGCCACCCAGGTGCCACAAGCATCCAACTCTTGATTTTGGCTTAGGACATGATCTCATGGTTCATGGGATCAAGCCCCACGTCCGGCTCTGCACTGACAACACCAAGCCTGCTTGGAATTCTCTCTCTCCCTCTCTCTCTGTGCCTCCCCCACTCGTTCTTTCTCTCTCTCTCTCTCTCAAAATAAATAAACATTTTTTAAAAGTATTATTAAATGCCCAATGTATATTGCAGATAATAAATCCAGAAACAGAAAAAAACAGATTATGTTGAATAACAAATATGTATTGACTATCTGGTCTGTCTAGGAACCAGAAAGAAATACAGCAGTGAACAGAACAGACCACAAGGCCTGCCCTCATCAGCTCAGCCAGGAAAAAACCAACTCAGAGAAAGAATGACTTGGGCTTAGCCTAGAAAACGTGTCAGCTCTGAATATGGAAGTGGGGAAAACAGGGATTAGTTGGCAAACTATTGCGGCCCCTACAGCCCAGCCTGTGACCTGTTTCTTTTCAAGTTAAGAATGTTTTACATTTTTTTTAAGTAAAGTCTATGCCCAACATGAGGCTCAAACTCACTACCCTGAGATCAAGAGTTGCATCCTCTACTGACTGAGCCAGCCAGGCGTCCCTGTTTTTATGTCCTTTTTTTTTAAATTTCTGAGAGAGAGATTGAGAGAAAGACAGTGTAAGCAGGGAAGGGTCAGAGGGAGAGGGAGATACAGAATCTGAAACAGGCTCCAGGCTCTGAGCTGACAGTCAGCACAGAGCCCGATGCAAGGCTCGAACCCACTCACCATGAAATCATGACCTGAGCCGAGGTCGGTCACTTAATGGACTGAGCCACCCAGGCGCCCCTATTTTTACGTCTTTTAAAAGGAGAGAGAGAAGGAGGAGGGGAAGAGAAGAATTATAAATATGGTGATCTGAACAACCTTGAAGGAGGAGAAAATGTTCAAGACAAGCAAACAGGCCAGGCTGTAAAAGGTTGCCTGTTCAGGAAGCTACATGGAGCCTGGGATGACTGGAGAGCCAATATGCACTGGGAAGAGTGGTGAAAAGACAATGACAGAGACAGAGGTTACAGGCAAGGCTGCCAGAGTTGATGGATTCTTTTTTTCTCTGTAGAAGATGGGATAGCATTGAAGGAGAGTGAATCCATAGGAAATTCACTTCTGGAAAATTGCTTCTCACACTTGAAAAATATGTGCTTAATCTCGGAAGAGATTGAAGAAGTGTTTTGATGCCCACAACAAGAGCAGAACTCTCAAGTATTCTTCCAAAAGCAACTTTTGGAAGAGCAGGGGAGGGGCAGAGAGAGAGAGAGGTAGACATAGAATCCAAAGCAGGCTCCATGCTCTGAGCTGTCAGCATAGAGCCCGACATGGGGCTCAAACTCATGAACCGCGAGATCATGACCTGATCCGAAGTTGGTTGCTTAACCAACTGAGCCACCCAGGTGTCCCCCAAAAAGAACTTTCTTTTTTTTTTTTTTCAATTTTTGACATTTATTTATTTTTGAGAGAAAAGAGCATTAGCAGGGGAGGGGCAGAGAGAGAGAGAGAGAGAGAGAGAGAGAGAGAGAGTCAGTCTGAAACAGGCTCCAAGATCTGAGCTGTTTGTCACCACAGAGCCTG
>NW_027531999.1:8594071-8596800 GCF_008692635.1 Crocuta crocuta | reverse complement strand
TAGGGGCAGAGAGAGAGAGAGAGAGAGAGAGAGAGAGAGAGTCAGTCTGAAACAGGCTCCAAGATCTGAGCTGTTTGTCACCACAGAGCCTGACGTGGGGCTCGAACTCACAAACCGTGAGATCATGACCTGCGCTGAAGTCGGCAGCTCAACCAACTGGCCACCCAGGTGCTCCCTCCCCAAAGGAACTTTCAAAGAAAATGTCAGCCTTTTTATAAAATCTCCACCCAAGCAACCTTAGAAACTCTTTCTTTTAGGAGATGCANCGCTGAAGTCGGCAGCTCAACCAACTGGCCACCCAGGTGCTCCCTCCCCAAAGGAACTTTCAAAGAAAATGTCAGCCTTTTTATAAAATCTCCACCCAAGCAACCTTAGAAACTCTTTCTTTTAGGAGATGAACATATCAAAACACCTGAGATCTCTGAGTGGCTTTTTAAGCTCATCTTTGCTGGAAGAGAAATCTCATTTGTATCCAATCCAAGTTCTGGTGCAACTTTTTGTTGCTGTTACCTTCAAACTTTTTTAATGTTTATTTATTTATTTCTGAGAGAAGGGGGGGGCACAGGGGGGAGGAGCAGAGAGAGAGAGACAAAGAATCCTAAGCAGGCTCCACACTATCAGCTTAGAGCCTGATGCACGGCTCAAACTCACGGACCATGAGATCATGATCTTAGCTGAAATCAAGCACAACCGACTAAGCTACCCATGCGCCCCTCCAATATTTTTCCTTAGGGGAGAGAGTGGAATTTTATCTGCATATTTGCAATTTTTTTCTGAGGTGTAACTGTAACATGAGACATGAACTAAATAAGGAATCTGGCTGAACATGGCACCAAGAGGGCTGGGGCCCAGAGGCATAAAGGACTGGTTTGCTTAGGACTTTACCACTGTGACAGCTAGAACAAAGGCAGAATGGAAACCTGAGCCAGCTGAAAGTTAAATAACACAAAGACCAACTTGTACAGTAAAATGAGAAAACCTCTGAGAATGGAAAAGGATATCTAAAGAGTTGGCCTTAGAAAGAGGACAGCACCCTAGTAAAAAAAAAAAAAAAAAAAGGAGATTAAGCAGTTTATCTTTCAAGGAAGAAGAAGCCAGTTCTAAAACACAAAGCTGCCTGGCACTGAAATCATGTAACGTAAGAGACTATTGAGTTAGCAGGGATAGGAGACAACTATATGATACACAACACAGAAATCAGGAAAATTCTATTGTGGTATTAAGTTAGGAATTAATGTTCTTAGAGGGATGATTAGTCAACTACATCTGTGGCTATTAATTAGTGTTAGATAAAGTAATTCTGTGACATCCGTTTTTCTCACACCCTGTGAAAGCTGTGCAAAGCCACTGAACTATAATAACCCTAGAATCATTTTATAAAACCTCAGAAAAAGAGATCATTAAGGCATTTGTTCTTGGCATGATTATATTTATTTCTCACTGAAACAATATTTTTTTAAATGATTACCCGTTTTTAAATTTAAACACTAAGAGGAAAATAGTTCTGTATTCATTTGCTATTGTAACATTACCATGAACTCCGTGGCGTTAAACACCACAGATTGAGTCTCTGATAGTTCTGGAAGGCAGAGGTCCAAAATGGGTCTCACTGGGCTAAAATCAAGGTGTTGGAAGGACCACATTCCTTTTGGAGGCTCTATGAGAAAACCTGTTTCCAGGCCCTTTCCAGCTTCTAGAGGCTGTCCACATTTCCTGGTCTCCTGGCTCCTTCCCCCTTCAGAGGCATGAGCACTCGGCTTGCCTCTTCTCCTCCCTTTTCCACTTTGAAGGATTTGTAATTACATTGGGCCCCCTCAGATAATCCAAAATAATCTCCCTATTTGTTTAGACTTCTTTCTTTTTTTATTGGACACGTTTGGGGTTTTTTTAATCTCCCTTTTTTTATCATTTATTTATTTATAGAGAGAGGGAAAGTTGGGGAGGGGCGAAGGGGGAGACAGAGGATCCGAAGCAGGCCCTGCGCTGACAGCAGAGAGCCCGATGTCAGTTGAACTCCCGAACCATGAGACCAGGACCAGAGCTGAAGTCAGATCCCCAACCGACTGAGCAACCCAGATGTCCCAATCTCCTTATTTTTAAGTCATCTGATTAGCAAACAACCTTAACTGCATCTGCAACTTTAGCTCCTCTTTGCCATGTAATGTAACATATTCCCGGGTTCCAGGGATATCTGTTGGGAGGCCGTTACTCTGCCTACCACAACTTTAACCAAAGTTAAGCCATATTGTGCCAGATGGACCTTCAATCTATCAACAATGCTAAAATCTTCCATTTGTTCAGTGCCTTTATGAACATTACACATTCTTCTATATGCCTGAAAGGTCAATTCTGCACATAAAGCATGACCAAATAAATTGGTAGGCCCTTTTGTAGGACTCTTGGCTTGGAGGCCTAGGGAGCTTTACTGCACTTTTCAGACTCTAACAGCTCAAAAAGAAAGGTCTATAACAACTACTGAAATACATATACTATATTTCTTGTTGGGGAGAGTAACAATATTCTAAAGTCATTACATTTTGTTGGGAAGAATAACAGTATCCTAAAATCATTACATTTTGTCAAAACAGTAAATGTTTACACTGCAGACAGTGGACAAAGCTGAACATTTAATGTCAAAAACATTTGGTAAAGGAAATTAATTTTTTTTTTAATTTTAGTTCAAGAGAATGAAAATAGTGGTAGTGAGGAAGAAGGCAGTGTTGTCTCAA
>NW_027531999.1:8563264-8593953 GCF_008692635.1 Crocuta crocuta | reverse complement strand
AACTTCTCTCAAAAAAAAAAAAAAAAGCAAATAAATTTGCACAGTGATATTAGTCCACAGGGTATTTTAAGAAGAAGGCGGGGGTGGGGGAGCTTTTCTTCTCGACTTAATTTTATCCTTTTTTTAACAGATGTGTTCCAAACAAACTAGGGTTGTCTTTGCAAAACAGCCCCATTAAGAGTCTCACCAGCTTCTCCCTTGGGTGATGCAGAGACTCAGACAAGGGGGAAAAAAAAAAAAAAACTAGGCTAGACACCTGTCCCCAGTGGAAAAAGGAACACACCTGGAGAGCAGCTCAGATAAAGGGAGCCAAGGGGGAAAAACAGTAATTGGAGAGGAGACTGCTTACAATCTGTTGCTGGTTTATAAGGTAAATCTATTCCTGGAAGAAAGGGATACAGTAGCAGTACACTAAAAACTGGGACAAGGGGTGGCTGTGCCAGATTGTACCTTTTGCAAGAAGTTTTCCCAGCATGGCCTGGGCCCAGCTTGGATCAAGTGAACTGCCTGAGATTGCCAGGCCTCCTGTGCACATCTCCATTCATTCATTCATTCATTCATCCATTAGCTTATTTATATTGAGCACCTAACACACTCTAAGCAATGCTGATAAATAAATAAATACATACATACATACATAAAAATAAATGAATAAATAAACAAGGCATAACAGTACTTAGCACTGTTTATATTTATTTGCATTGGTTTTGGCTTTTTGTGTCTCCCACAGCGGCTTCTAGGGAGGGACCCTATTTCATTTTTGCATCCTCAGTGTCTAGAAAAGTGCCTGGCAGAGGCTAGGTTCCTAATGAACAAGGGGGAAAAGAAAGACTTTAAAGCGTACTTTTGACAGGGGGCTATGTTCTTAAGCCTGTAGCCCTAAGTCGGGGTGCAAGGCGGACCCGTACACATGATGAGAATGGGCAGGGCATTTTTATTCGGAGTCCATACAGCAATCCACCGTTTTCGTATGTGGCTGCTAGTCCCTAAGTTACAGAAAGTACGGGAGTGCGGAGAGACATGGGGAAGGTCTGCGTTGCCCTCCCTCTGCCCGCGTGCGGGAGGCCTGGGACGGGGGAGGGGGGGACCTAAGAAGGGAATCCCGCCTGCCCTACCGCGCTCCTCACCAGGTCAATGGCCACGACGTCCCGCAGGGCCACGGCTCGCCGGATGGACTTGGGCGGGTTCTCGGTCAGGTAGATGAGCCGATCGCTGAGGACCACGTACTTCAAGGTGTGCTTCTCCGACTCGGACACCACGACGCACGGCTCGTAGGCGCGGATGGCGTCGTAGACCTCCGGCGGCAGCCGCCTCCGCAGGAACGCGTCCANGCTGCATCCTCCCCGGCCCCGCCTCCCGCCCACCCTCGCCCCAACCTCAAACAACAGTGGACCGGGCGAGACGCTGGTCCTTCAGGTAGATCATCACGCATCCCTGGGCTGCGGGGCGGATATCTGGCGGCTCTCTTCGCCCTCGCCTCGCAGCAGCCCTAACCCCCGCCTGCCCCAGCTATTGAGGACCACGCCGTTCCTCGCGGATGAGGGAATCCACAGGCTTAAACTGGTTGTCTGTTAGAAACAAGAGGAAATGTACCGATTTTTTTTAAGCAGGCAGAACACCCCTGGAACGCTATTAAGATCAATCACACAGACTTAGCATTTGCTTGTAACAGTGCCTGATATAGCCCTCTAGTTTTTCATGAGTATAAACGTGCATCTTTTCTGCCCAACTAATTGAAAGCTCTCTCTCTGAAGCAAATCTTATACATTAATTTGGACGCCCAACCCTAATGGCAATGCTTGTATTCCCCGTGTCCAAAGACCAAGCCCCGTAGACCTGCAGAACTCGATCTGTGTAGGATAAATGATGGGAAGACTATGGGTTGAGGAATGCTGATTGCCCAGCCTTGACGCTGCATGACGGTAAAAGTACTGATTAGTTTTTACAGATCACTGTTGTCAGTGTCGGTTAGTGAAATGAGAAGGGCATAGCAGAAACCTGCCTCTAATAACCCTAGGTAGTAACTTTCATTTTAATTTAAAATTCTAGAAAACTCATTCTCTCTCGCTGCCCATTAACTAAGAGAAATGACACATATTTATATGTATTTTTGCTACAGCTACCGACAACTCAGTCGGTATGCAATAACCGACTAGCCAAGTCTGAGGAACTCAAGAATGGCAAAAAACAAAAACAAAAACAACAGTATTTTTTTATTGGAGAGAATGTGTTTAGTGCCTAAGGAGAGAAGTGCCACCTGCTGACAAAATCTTAAATGACCTAGCTCGCATTCCAAGTTTTCTTAGAATCTGATCATACATCTGTCTGACGCTTCGTAACTTCATAGCTGGATAAAAAGGGAACCCCAGAAGCATGGCTGTTACGAAAAAGGGAACCCCAGAGGCATGGCTGTTTCGTCTAAAATAAAGACTATTCCCTATCTAAACAATTTGTTGCCTTAAACCAATAGAAGGCAAAGGCCTTTTACCTTTGCCAAATAGTTGCCTCACAAGTGTTCAGAGGCAAGTGACTACCTCGCAAGTGAAATGTGAGGCCCAAGTAGGGAAAAGACCTCCCTGCGAGCTGCTGTTTGGTGTTTGTCAGGCTTTTGCTCTGTCCTCAGGACTAACAGAAACAGAATGACCACACCGGGACTAGAAAAGACAGCATACCTGATCTGTCTGTCGAGAAACCCATCATAAATGCGCTTTTGGTGACAAGGGCACAGGCTTAACAACCATTAAGTGAAGCACATGAAGAAAGGAATTTAACAAAAGGATTAAGGGTTAAGGTGACTTCAGTGAAAAGGCAGCATCCTGGTTTCCAGGCACTTAGTGTTCTATACTGTTGCCAAGGTAACAACAAAGATCAGATTGTAGAAAGGGGGGTTAAGATAGGGGAAAGATCACTAGATTTGGAGTCAGGAGAACTGGATTATAGCACGAACCCTGTTGTTCAGTATCTGTGACATTTCTGGAAAGTCTTAGCCATTTTGGACCTCAGTTTTATCATCCATAAAATGAAACTATCAATACTTGCCTGGCCAACCACTGAGTTGGTGTGAGGATCAAATGCAATTAATTATGAATTCTAAAAGCCCTCTAGACATGTATTCATATTTGTATTGTCTTATCTTTTGGTAAGATTTCTGTGGATAATTAACATAAATACATCTGAGATAGGCAATTACTATTTCTCTTTTAAGTCCATCTAAACTCAAGAAGCATTTAATACAGTTCCAGTGCAATCAGGCACTTAATAGATGTTTCTTGATGAAGCTATCAAAAGTAATGGAACATTACTTGCCCAGAACTAATCCCAAGAGGTACTCTTCTTAACCAGAAGTACTTTCACCAGAACAGAGTAGCCTTAGGTTGAGGGATGGTCAATTCAATTAGTTTGAAAGGACAGTAGTTAGGAGCACAAGACTGTAGAGCCAGATGACCTGGGTTCCATTTTCATCTCTCACATTCAGTAGCTAAATGATCTTGGACAAGTTACTTTAATTTCTTCATACGTTAATTTCCCCATCTATGAAAAGGGGGTAATAGTACCAACCCCATAGGGTTATTTTAAGGGTTAACAATGTTTCTGAAGTACTTTATAACAGGTACCTAGAACAGAGTAAACACTATGCAAGTGTTTTCAAAATAAATTGAGGGGCACCTGGGTGGCTCAGTCAGTTGAGCATCCGACTTTGGCTCAGGTCATGATCTCATGGTCTGTGAGTTGGAGCCCCATATTGGGTTCTACTGTCAGCACAGAGCATGCCTCAGATCCCCTGTGCTCCTCTCTCTGCCCCTCCCCCACTCGGGCAAGCATGCTCGCTCTCTCTTAAAAGTAAACAAACTTTAAATAAATAAATAAATTGAACTAGTGTGTAATTTCTTGGTATATATATATATATATATATGGTCATCTGGTTCCCCATATACAAAATAACACCAAATTCTTCTCTGTTGGATGCTAGCCTAACTTTTTAAACTTTAGATTAATGCTCAAGACAAAAAAATCTAATCTACATATATACATACAAAAAAAGAATGCCATTTTTTTTAGTTGTGTTTTTGATGGATAAGTGATCAGCGGGCCAAAGGTCATAAGAATACTATAAGGATTTCAAACTAGAAATACACTTCAATATAGGGATCCCAAGTGTCCCCATCTCCAGGTTTGAAACTAAATAGACAGTATGCATAGGAAGATACTTGAAATCTGTAGGAGGCATATAAAACCTGAATTTTTAAAGGTGTCATTTAGGAATTGGTGTTTCTGCTCAGTATCAATGGATACTGACCATGTAAATATCTATTAACAATTAGCAATGAACTGACATGGAGGAGAGATGTCATTATAATGAAGCCTAATGGACTATGCAGTGCTTTGAATTAAAAATTTTTTAAACTGTTTCTTTTACTAAATAATGCTATAATGCTCTATTCTGCCTCAGGCTTCCTGCCACATACCCACTTCCTCTAAAAGAAACCAATGATTGGACCAGGAGCAGTAAAGACGGCTTGCCTGACCTATTTTCCAACTTCTTTGCCAGGAAACCCATCATGAATGAATGAGCTTTTGATGACAATGGCACTGGGCTTAACAAGCATCGAGATGAAGCAGATGAAGAAGAGAATTTGACACAGAACTCCGTGGTTAGCCGCTCACAATTGTATTATTTTTTATTCAGTTCAATACATTTCAGAGATATTTACTGAGGAATTACTATCCATATACAGAATCAAGATAAGACTTTTCAGTCTTCAAGAACTTACTCATAGGTAAGACAACCACACAATTTTAATACAAAACAAAATCATATTAAAATATATTCATGACATAAAAGAAGTAAAGAAAAAGCAACATCAAAGAAATGATTGAACAAACCTGTTGATAAAAATCTGGAACTATTTCATAAGGGACAGCATTCATTAAATGCTCAAAGAGTGAATGAAACAATTTCATTTTTCCTTTAGAGTCATGTTTTTAAAATATTTTTCTGATTATGAAAATACTACCTGGTCACTGTGGAGGATTCTTAAAAATCCAAAAATGTACAAGGAAGGAAAAAAATCGTCTGCAATCTCACCACCTAGTGATAACCTTCCAGTACATATTAAGGGGGTTTGAATCCTAGCTCTGCTACTTTTTATGTACTTCAGTTTCCTCATCTATAAAATAGGGATAATGATAGTACCTACCTCATAGAGTTGTTGTGAGGATTAACATATGAACACTTAAAACTGTTATAGGCACAGTGGCACCTGGGTGGCTCAGTCAGTTAAGTATCCGACTCTTGACCTTGGCTCAGGGCATGATCTCATTATTCATGAGATGGAGCCCCAATTCTGCACTGACAGCTCAGAAACTGCTTGGAATTCTGTCTCTTCCTCTCTCTGTCTCTCCCTTCTCTTGCTCACATGCACTCTCTCTTCCTCTTAAGATAAAAGATAAATAAACTTAAAAAAAAAAACTGTTTCTGCCACATAATGCTCCAAAATGTTGGCAATTAATATGTAAAAACATTGCTATATGCAAGCATACATGCTTTAAATTTTTTAAATTTAAGCATACATGCTTTAAATTAAAATAATGACAGTGTTATCAACGTTTAAAAATACATATTTATTTCTGAGAGAGAGAGTGCATGCAAGTGAGGAGGGCCAGAGAGAGAGAGGGAGACAGAGAATAACAAGCAGGCTCCTTGCTGTTAGCGCAGAGCCCAACGTGGAGCTTGAATTTATGAACTGTGAGATCATGACCTAAGCCAAAATCAAGAGTCAGTTGTTTGATGTACTGAGCCACAGGTGACCCTATTCAGCAACATTTTGATAACTGGTATTTTATGTTAGTCTGAAATGAGAAAGCTAGACTATAAAGTGGTAAGATTTAGGGGCACTTGGGTAGCTCAGGTCATGATCTCCTGGTCTGTGAGTTTGAGCCCCACATTAGGCTCTCTGTTGACAGGTCAGAGCCTGGAGGTTGCTTCAGATTCTCTTTCTCTCTCTCTCTCTGCCCTTCCCCTTCCCCCATTTGTGCTTTCTCTCAAAATAAATACTAAAATTTTTTTTAATAAAATAAATTTTAGGGGCGCCTGGGTGGCTCAGTCAGTTCAGCGTCCGACTTCAGCTCAGGTCATGATCTCACGGTTCATGGGTTCGAGCCCCATGTCGGGCCCTGTGCTGCCAGCTCAGAGCCTGGAGCCTGTTTCGGATTCTGTGTCCCCCTCCCTCTCTGACCCTCCCCTGTTCACACTCTCTCTCTCTCTCTCTCTCTCTCTGAAATAAATAAAACATTAAAAAAATAAAATAAATTTTATATTTAAAAACCCTTTTGGGTCCTCCTCAATTAGAGTCCACCAAGTGTTTCATCTTTATTATTATTTTATTTTTAAGTAATCTCTACCCCCTGTGTGGGGCTCCAAGTCACATACACTACCAGCTGAGCCAGCCAACTGCCCCATATAAGGTTTCAAAATAATGTGTTTTCAAATTGATTTTTAAAATTCTAGGTTATTGAACTACCATAAAAGGCCAATATTTCTAGATAAACTAGATAAGCTGTAGATGGTAAGGTGAATAAAATGAACATATTAAAGCTTCTGGAGCCACTCAGACTAGAATTAGTATTGGGTTCCCATAGTCCATAGTTGACCTAACAGGTAATGTAAGAATCAATGCAATTATCTATTTAATTGAGCTTGAATTACAGCCTGGCGCTGTTCTATGTGCTAAACTCCAGATATACACGGAAGTAGGACAGGAATATTTGCCTGACATTTTAAAGTTACAAATGCGATGCAACAGTAATTGAAAATATTGTATATATGAGTGGTATAGTGTCTTGCACGTAGTGAGTCACTAAATGTAGCTGTTAAATTGTTACGTTAATTTTATTCTACATCTCTTCTGAATTTCCCTCCCAAATTGTTTGTCACTGGTCTGCATGACTATTACCTAATCTGTTTTCAGTAGTGAATAATCAACAATGAAACCTAAATATTGAGCATTTGTGTGCAAAAGCATATATTAACTCAATCCTCACAAGAACCCTTGGAGGTCGGTATTATTATTGTCTCCATTTCACAAATGAGTAAACTGAAACACAGATCATGTAAAGTGCCTGAAATTGAGGTCAGCAAGCATGTGGTGTGGAGAGATTGGTTTGGGCTGGGATTCAAAACTATTGGCTTGAGCCAATACTGCCTCTGAATAAACGAAGCAACTACCAGAAAAGTAACCTACGAGTAGAACTCCCTAAGAATGCTCTCCTTTTCATGAATGACAATATATTAGTACGTTCCAAGTGAAATTTTTAAGAATTTTCAGCGCTCCTGAGTGGATCCTCACGCTCCTAGACTCTAAACACGTGGGTCCCTAGAAAAGCAATTAAACAACCGAATCACATGTGGTTTGGATCACGTCATCTGGATCTCAGGAGCTCGGCACCCTAATCCACCAGCTAACCTGATGAAGCCTTTATGGAGCGTGCTAGGCAGGGGTGTGACCACCGGGAGTAGGCGGCAGGGGTGTGACTCGCGCGGGACACCCCCTCCCGGCATGCACCACAGGCCCCGGCCAGCGCCCGGAAGCGCCGCCTGCCTCTTGCATGCCGGGAGTTGTAGGCTCCCGGCCTGGGCCCGCGGGCTGCCGTCTGCACACTCCATGAGGCTGCTGGTGCTGGCCCGCGCGGCGCCGACGCGGGGAGCGCGCTTCGCGCTGACTCAGCGGCGACGGAGGCGGCGGCGGCGTTAGCCGGCCCCTCGCGCTCTTTCCCTTCCTGGGGCGCCGACCCCGCCCGCCTGCTTGCTAGGTTGCCGGTCCGGCGCCACGCAAGAGAAGGCGCCAGGGGACGCGGAGCGGCGCGCGGCCCCAGCCAGCTCTGTCTCCGGCGTGAGCGCTGCGGCCGTGGCGGAGGACGACGGCGACAAGGACGAGGGCCGCTCTCCCCGCTCCCTGCGTGCGGCGTCGCTCCGCTCCGCTGACCAGCCCTCGGGAGTGCAGGCGGGGAGGCGGGATGGAGTGATAGGGAAGGTGACTCGGAGCTTGGGGGCGGCGGGACTCGGATCCACCTCGGTCCGCCCGAGAACGCGGGGAAGTTGTCTGGGCGGACTGGCCCGGGGAGCCCCCACGCCGGGGTTGGGGTGCGGGCCGGGGGCCGTCCGGGGCGGTGCGCCCCAAGGCTGGGCGGACTGGGTGGGGGGTGGGTACGAACTGCGGCCGTCGCCGCGGAGTGCGTGGCCGCCGGTTGCCTGGTGNAAGGGTCGGCTTCATCTGTGGCCCCGAATGTAGTAAAGGTGGCCAGCCTCATTTGTAATAGCAGCGTGTCCCACCAGTTTGAACTGCAGAGACCTCAAACTTGCTTCGCTACCCACCCCCCGCCCCAGGACATAAAGGAGAAAAGTGTTATTTCGGTGTAGTAATTTTGCCAGCACAGACACGCCATTTCTTCTCTTCCCTTCTTCACAGTTCTGCGGGAGTAGTCAAGCGTGGTGTTTCCCTATAACCAGAAGAAACAAGTACTTTTTGAAAGTGCTAATTAGTTGTTACTGGGGGAAGTTACGTTTTATTAAAGCGACTTGTCAGCGTGGTGTTAAAAGACTGGAAAGATTCAGCCCTGGTCTTTTGAACAGTCTTTAGTAGGTGTGGAGGAACCTTCCCAGTTTGTTTGATCTTTTATTTAATGGCTGTCGAGGAAAAGTTAGGGTTCAGTATTTTTCAGTATGTTTGCGTTCCCCCCCAACAACATTTGCTAGATTCATAACTGATATGTTTATTGCATTGTAACAAATGTTTAAGCCTGCACGTCTGTGCCTTGGTTAGAACATTAAGTGTTCGTGCACAACCCTTAATGGAGGGAATTGTTACCTTTTCGCACAGGTTGTAACTTTTTTCGTTTGCACACATAGGTAGGTAATTTACCATTTTATGATTATTTATGTTCCACTGCGTATTGATTTTTATCCAGGTGCCTTCCTGTGGGGGATTCTTTCTGCACCGGTAACTGTAACAAGTTTATGTTTCCTTAGTTATTTACTGGCCAGTTTTTTTTTTTTCTTAAGACCAGTGCTGTTTCACTTGGTAGAATTAAAGTGACTCCGCTTAAGCAATTTTACCTAAATTCAAGGAAGATTTTATAGGACTTTTTAATATGGGATTCACAGAAACTCAGATTTTCTCGGTGTGCATTTTTCCAAGGAATCATCATTAAATTTTCTTGTCATTTTTGGCATGGGGGAGAGAAGAAAACCTTCCTTTTTTTGTATGTTTTTCAATCTGTTCCAATGCCCTTTTTTAAGTATATGATATCTAGACTACTCCAAGTAGTCCCCATCCCCCATATGACAAACTGAATTGTAAATAACCTTTTGAGGGCCCACTATGTGCCAGGCATCCTTTACATAACGTTATCTCATGAAGGTCTTTACAACTTTGAGGTAGATGGTCTCTTTCCCACTTCATAGAAAGGGCTCTCATTTTCAGATTCCCTAGTCCATGTGGCCCCAAGTTTGAAAATGACTAGATTGGAATACAAACCCAGGTATTTCCAAACCAAAGCGTATGTTGTACTATGACTTACAGACATAATGATGAATATTTGAGACAGTCCTTACCCTTCAAGATTACGAAGAGAAAACAAGTAGGCAGTGTCTCGCCACGTAAGAGGGGTATTTAATCCAGTTTGGGAGAATTGGACAATGAAGATCAAAGAAGTGTTCTTGAAAGAGGTGACCTCTCTAAGCTGAATTTTGAAGGACAGGGAGGGGTTAACAAAGTAACAAGAAAAGAGCAGTGAGTGCGAAGATGAAAGGCCAAATACCACTGGCCTTGCTGGGTTGGGCCGAGGAATAGGGAGTCATTCAAAAGAGTATGCACCTTAATCCTGAGGGTCCGTAGGGGGCTACACTGCCTTGCTCTAGTCTGCAAGTATGATGGAAATAAGAAAGGGCTGAGCCTCACTCTCCAAGGACTCTCAGCACATAACCCAGTCCAGGGGGAGACCGGAAAAGCATATTGTAGGCGGGGTCCACATGGATCCTGGCCTCACCACTGCAAAAAGGCTATGCACCCCCATCCCCTGCCTTTAGACTTTTGGCTTCTTTAGGCTCTGATCTTCTCTTTGGTTTATGATAATTAAAACACACGCACACACAAAACAAAACCCTGGAGCCTTTTTATGTGAGCAGTAGTCCTGGTTTCTCTGCCTCACAGGTATTGAGGGAATAAATGTGATTTTTGCATCATTTAGAATTTTTTCCCTGTTTCCTCAACTGTACATGTATCAAAAACCAAGTAGCCTTTCGGGACTTAATCATGTTCTTATTTGAGTATGTTAGACCATATGATAGTGAAAAAGTGCATTGCTTTCCAGAGACTAAATATTTTTAAGAATAGTATTAAGGTCTTTATTAATTTTTATAGCTACTATTAAAAAATGTTTTGTGAGGTACATTTCTAAAATAGGCTGTCAAGAGAGTCTGACAGAGACTAAGTTTTGTATCTTTTTTTTAAAGGTTTGTGATATTGATAAATGGAAGTATGAAAATTAGTATAATAAGATAACCTAGACCTGTCTTTTTTTTAATGTAGTTGCACAGTTGCACGTTCAAGTATCGGAGGTAATAATACTGCATAAATTAGATGCTTCTGTTTAAAGGAGAATCAAATTACTTTCTAAACTGATGATCTTAAAGAATAAGAAAATTTGAGAACCTTAATGACATACATGAGATTTTTAGAAATTACACATTTGTGGAGTACTTTTAGTGTTTCTTAGACTTAGGCTTCTTTAGTTGTAATTTTGGATAGTTTCAAAAAAGTTCTTTTAACATTTAAGTTCTTTGCATAATGTTATCTGCTTATTATGATATTCTGGATAAGTATCAATTTTGTTTATCAAATGTTTTCTTTCAACTTTGTGTGTGTGTAGATGTTTGTGGATTCTTCTGTGGGATCAGAGGGCACGCCTGTTGTAATCAGAAAACTCCAAGAATAGCAGCAGGGATGGATGAACAGGCTCTCTTAGGGCTAAATCCAAATGCTGATTCAGACTTCAGACAAAGGGTAAGTTAAGTCAGCTTAATAATTTTTTAAAGGTTACCACACATTTGCATCAGAGGACTTGAATTAAAGATACATCTGAGGGTAAAGATTTCCTTTGAGTAGAAATGAACAGAGACAAACAAATTTGATGTACTTGAATATATTCTGAATATAGAAACAGCATTGTGATTTGTGTTTTAAAAGTTGGCTCAGCAAGTATTGAAATCCCATGTGATTCAAGGCGGCTCTCTGTGTGACATCAGTCATTGTTTCTGTTTAGTTAAAAGTTGTAATGCAAAGGACTCTTCGAGGGACTTTCCATAGTGACAGACATGCATATTTTATCTTTCCATTGCCTGGCTTGGTCTGATGTTAGTGATACTTCACATCCTTGTTATTTAGTCCAGGCAGACATGTAAATTAGCAGTTAGCATATGCCATGTCTTAGATTACATGAAATGGTTAGGTGACAAGGAATCCATGAGGCGCTGGGATATTTGGACAAATAGAAACAATTAAACATAATGTAGGCTACACCTGTAATCATGGCTATAGCTGAATGATAGAAGAATCTAACAAGCAAGCCTATAATTACGTTTGTTAAAGATGTGGGTGTTTTGAAGTATATGTTAAGTGGAAGGAGAATAATTTTCTCTTTCCACTTTTTATAGCAAAGGATATTTTTTACAAATGAGCTAAATGAGGGTAACAATCTTACTAAATATTATTGCAGTTCTTGTTGTGCTTATTTAAGCAGAATTTTCTTAAGTATTAAAAAAAAATCTCAAGTAGTTTCTAATATGATTTCCTGCCTCTGCTGTTTAAAATAAGTAATCAGTCCTTCATATCAAGGGAAATAACAGGAATTGAGATTTAAATTATCTGGCTAGTTACAGGATACCTAACAAACTAGAACATCAGAAGGCATTTAAAATCATGACTTCTCTGTGTAGACAAATTTCTTTCGATAGGAGTGTAAGCTACCTACCTTCAAATCCTTAGTCACATGGTTGAAGTATAATAGATGTTTACCTTGGTATTGCATGGCTATGATTAAAAGCCCTTTACTATTTGTTTAGTTATTAGTCTTTTGTGTTATTTTTTATGATCCTTCTTGGAAATCATTTGTTTTTTTATTAAATACCACAATCCAACAGATTAAAAAAAATTTAATGTTTATTTATTTTTGAGAGAAAGAGAAATGGAGTGTGAGTAGGGGAGAGACAGACAGAAAGGGAGAGAGAATGACAGAGAGAGACAAAATCCAAAGCAGGCATCAGGCTCTGAGCTGTCAGCACAGAGCCCGAAGCAGGGCTCAAACCCACACACTGAGAGATTGTGACCTGAGCACAAGTCGGATGTTTAACTGACTGAGCCACCAAGGTGCCCTCTCCAACAGATTTTTTAAATGCGATATTTTCTTTTTTAGAAAAGTAAACCAAATGCATTGTTAGTGGCTTTAATATAAAGCTATGCTTTTATCAGTAAAATTGAGTTCTGTCAGTCATGGGCATGTATTAAGCATCCACATTCAGGCTTAATTTGATATCCCATTAAGCCAACCTGAGTAATGGAATTAATTAGGATAAAAAAGAAGGAATCTTAAAGTGAGTTCTCACAGTTCTGATGCTAGAAATGAATAGTTGGGACACTAATTCAGTTTGTAAACCAACTGTCCGCCAACCCCAATTCTTAGTTGTGTGGCTACAGTTCTGTTTTGCTACAGGGGCAGTCGCTGAAGTGCCTCTGTTGCCACTTAGAGGCAGTAGAGCATTAGAAGAAAGGTACAAAACAGAAGAAATAGGTGATCAGAGCTTTGACTTGTTCATCATTGCCACAGAATTTTATTTTAAAATGCTAGGAACGCATGGATTCAGGGTGCAAGGACTTTAGTTAAAAACTGAAAACCTTCAGGTTATTTTCACTTTTTTAATGGAATCACAGTCTTTGGCTTAAAACTTGCTTATTTAAAGAAAATGATACATCAGTGATAATTGTAGNATGATTGACTTCCACCTTGTCCTTAAATGGGACAATAAATGTTCCCAAAGGAAACCCTATGTTTCATGGAATATTGTTCGACAACAACTGAAGTAGATTCTCTGCAGCAGCCTGGATTCTTCTGTTCCTAATTTTCAAAGATGGCCATTATATATACTTGTGGGAGCAGCCAGAGAGACCACATATGAAAATCCTTTGCTTCATCCCTCATTCATACAATTATAGTAGAGGAATATCACCTAACTATGGTAGCTTTTTGGCTTTTTTTTTCTTTTTTTAACTTCTAAAGGAAAAATTTTGACATACACCATCTTGACTCTGTGTGTGTGTGTGTGTGTGTGTGTTTGTGTGTGTGTACCGACATCTATGAGTAAATATATTTTTACATATATACTGTGTATTTATACACATGTACATATATATATAACTGAAACAGTTTGCACAATATTATGTGCAGTGTGCTGATATTCTTTCATTTTTGTTGATTGCTGATCAAGACCTATACAATTTATTTCATCACTATTGGAGCACAAACCATAGTTTTAAAAATATTTACTAATTAAAATTAGGTTCCTCTAATGCTTAATGTTCTTTCTACATCATTTCAGAGTTTATATCAGTATATCAGTTGCTTTACAATTATCTAGCACTGTTTTTGTGTAACTTTCTTGGCTGTTTGAGATCCTTTACAGCCTGTTAGGATTACTGTTTGTCCATTGTCCTACGTGCCATCTGCATCTGTCATTGATGCCAGTTGCGACATGCTAATTGGACAGTGGCAGAAGTCATTCCCATTTTCCCAGCAATCTAGTAAAGAGCGCATGGACTTGGTGCTACATCCATTCTTGACTATACTTAGTCTTAAACAAAGCCCTGAATTCACAAGCAGAGAAATGAGAAACATTTCCTAAAGCTTTTCAGTTGTTGGTACTTTTCCAAAATTCATATCATGTAATTGGACTCTAATTTTGTAATCACCTCTTTAATAGTATATTTGCTATTAAATAGGAAAAAATGCCCTTTATATACCATTTTATAATTGCATATTCCCCAGGAGCATAGCACTTGACAAAGCACTTGTGATTTTTTCTCTTAATGCTCCTTTACCCACGGAGGTCTGCAGGGCATTTTTGTGTTGTGGTCTTTGCTGTAAGGAAACAAGAGTATCTGACTGATAGAATTGCTTTTTACTTAGCCTTTTTTCTAGGAATGATCACTAAGTTGCACATATTCAGAAGCCAGATTCAGTGTTTTAGCTATTTTTTTTTTTTTAGTGTGACTGATTTTTTTTTTCGTTTGCCACTCAGAATATTTTAGTATCAGTAGGGCACTGAGACTGACCATTCCAAATGCATTTTCAACTTTGCAATCTTACAGGCCCTGGCCTATTTTGAGCAGTTAAAGATTTCCCCAGATGCCTGGCAAGTTTGTGCTGAAGCTCTGGCCCAAAGGACATACAGGTAATTAAAACAAAATTTGCATGACTTAGAAGAATTTAAACTTCTGTGAACCTGATAGAACTCTTAAATTTACCTGTATTTGGAAAATATTTTCATAAAAACATTTTATGGGTTGTGTTTTTGGAAAACCATTCAGTGTAGAAATGAGAAAAATAGTAAACTAATAATTTGGCCATTCCAGGATTGACTTTTCAGTAAATCTGTCCTTTGCCTTATGCTGTCTACCTGATGGCAGATCCCAGCAGGAATACAGTGCAGTGAGAACTTCTTAAGGATGGTTTTCTAAAAAGTTGGCAAAGTGGGTAGTCATAAACTGTGTGTATCTTAAGCTTTTATTTTAATTTAAAGTATATTAAAAAATTTAGAGTATATAAACATTCAATTACCAGTTTCTTTATATTGGACCACGATCTTTATATGCCACTAGCATTCACCACATCATTCTTATGTTGATTAGATCTATAATCCATCCTCTACAGTTTCCACTTTGGACCTCTAGTGGATTGAAGAACAGGAGTGCCAATTCCTAGACTTATTCTTTGCCCCCACCTCTCCAAGTCTCCTGGTTATCTAGCCCACATTAAATATGCAGAAGGATTTTTCCATTTATAAGGTTTTTTTTTTTAAATTTTTTGTTTGTTTATTTATTCACTTAGAGAGAGACAGCATAAATGGGGGAGAAAGAATCACAAGCAGGCTCTGCATCGTCAGCACAAAGCCTGACCTGGGGCTCAAATTCACAAACCATGGGATCATGACCTGAGCCAGTGTCAGTCACTCAACCAACTAAGCCAGCCAGGTGCCCCCTTTTTAAAATTTTTATTTTAGGGACACCTGGGTGGCTCAGTCAGCTGAGTATCTGATTCATGATTTCAGCTCAGGTCGTGATCCCAGGGTTGGGGGATTGAGTCCTGCACTGGGCTCTGTGCTGAGTGTGGAGCCTGCTTACGATTCTCTCCCTGCCACCCCCATCTGTTCCTCTCCCTGGCTTGGAACACTCTCTCTAAAATAAAATTTAAAAACTTACAAAGGAAAAAAAAATTATTTAAAAAAATTAAAATAAAATTTTTTTTAATGTTCGTTTATTTTTGAGAGAAGGCAAGAGCATGAGCAGGGGAGGAGCAGAGAGAGGGAGGCAGAGGACTTGAAGCAGACTTCTAGCTATCAGTGCAGAGCCCAACGTGGGGCCCAAACTTAGAAACCATGAGATTGCGACCCGAGCTGAAGTTAGACGCTTAACCAGCTCAGCCACCCAGAGGCCTCTTTATTTGAAATTTTTATTTTAACTCCAGTTAGTTAACATACAGTGCTATATTAGTTCCACATGTACAATATAGTGCTTCAGCACTTCCCTACGTCAGCCTGTGCTCATCATGGCAAGTGCACCCCTTAATCCCCATCACCTATTTCACCCACTCCCTTACCCACCTCCCCTCTGGTAATCATCAATTTGTTCTCTGTAATTAAGAGTCTGTTTCTTGATTCATCTATCTTTTATTTTTTTCCCTTTGCTCATTTATTTGTTTCTTAAATCCCACATGTAAGTGAAATCATAAGAGTATTTGTCTTTCTGTAACTGACTTACTTCACTTAGCATTATACATACTAGCTCCATCCATGTTGTTACAAATGACAAGATTTCTTTTTTATGGCTGAATAATATTCCATTGTGTATATATACCACCTCTTTGTCCATTCATCTGTCAGTGGACACTGGGGCTGCTTCCATATCTTGGCTATTGTAAATAGTGCTGCTTTAAACATAGGGGTGAATGTATCACTTTGAATTAGTGTTCTAAGGTTTCTCCTTTCTGCGGTGTCACTTTCTATGGAATCTTTTTAAAGCATTCAACTTAATTTTTTTTTTAAAAAATGGGAACTTCCATACTCATTTCGCTAGTTTGTATAATGGTTAATTAAGTTACTTAATTAGAAAAGAGGTACAATTGACTTAGTAAGGCTTAGGGAAACACAGCTGACTTAGGATAAGCAAACAACCAATTTCATTGGTGGAAATTGATACTCCTGGGTGTTCTTGATGGCTTCCAGCTGGCATACCCGCCATGTAGTGCTCTGAGGTACCAACTTTTACGGTTGGAACCAAGTGCTCCACCTTAGAATTAATTTTGAGAACATCTACTATATGCCTGAGCATATATAAGATCTGGCTTTTAAAGGATTTCTGTAGTATATTTTTCATTGGAAAATCTAAGTCTTGTAGAGTTCAGTTAAAGCTTCAATGTCATCCATGGTAAGAATAGAAGCCTTAAGTTCTCTGAAGAGATGCTAATTAAACCTAACGAACAGAACTTTTAAAGACTTTCAACTTTTTGTATGTGAAATTATTTTTAGTTAATTCGTGTAGTCCAAATTAAGATATTGTCTATTCTTGTATTGACCAGTTAGCTTTATATATGAAAAATTATTCCCTGACTAAGCCTGGCCCAGACAAACTACACTGGATGAACAGATTGTTGTTATTGTTGAGATTTTTTGTTTTATTTTGTTTTTTTATTTATTTTGAGAGAAAGAGAGAGAGAGCAGGATCAGGGCAGAGAGAGGAAGAGAGGGAATCCCAAGCAGGCTCCACACTGCTAGCGCAGAGCTGGACAGGAGCCTCCAACCCACGAGCTGTAAGATCATTTGGCCTGAGCTGAAATCCAAGAGTTGGACACTTAATCGACTGAGCCACCTAGGAACCCCTGTTGTTCTCTAAAGGGATTTAGTCAGAGATTGTAGCTGGTTCACTGCAACTCTGCATTACCCCTAGAGAGACACTTGAGAGTAGAAAATTGGTAGATACTGATATTTCCTCCCTTCTTATAAGGGCAGTATATTTGTAACTTGGTTTTCTGTCTGAATTTTGAGGCTGAATTACCAGTCTGAGTGACCCTGCTCATTTTGGATTTGGCTCTCTAGCTGTCTAGGCTTGAATTTTAAGTATGATTTCAATTACTGTCTCTGACTCAATCTCTGGCTATTTGACCATTTGTCATTCTACCTCTAGCCTTCTATTATAAAATGTAGGAGTTGTTACAGAGATCCAAACATCTAGTATTTAGGGGGAATGCCTTCTGTTTGCAAAGCAGTATACTTAAGGTGCATCTTAATTTTTTCATTATTTTGCTTATCAGATTTAATGGAAATATTCAGCATTGTATAATATTTTAAGTTCTAAACAAAAAGATATAAGTGTAATGATTGAGATCAAGAAGTAAAAAGTAAGCCAAAGGCCTCTTTTGAGAAACTTTTCACCTGTTTCACTAGTACTTTACTTTTGATTTGTTTTCTCTAAATTTTGTTTTACTAATCTGATTTTCCTTTTTTCTTTTTCAGTGATGATCACATAAAATTTTTCTGCTTTCAAGTACTAGAACATCAAGTTAAATACAAGTAAGGCTTTCCTCACTGTTTTGACTGAAATTTTTTAAATTAGTTTTTTTCGGGGAAAATTATAAGCTGTAAATTGAGAGTGTACAAGTCACATCCAGTTTATAGATGTGTTTTGACTTATCCCAAAGTGTTTTAAAAATACTGACTTAATTGGTTATAATTAAAAATCTAGACGTTGCACAGAACAAATCAGATTTCAAGCTTCTCTGGAAAAATCAGAAGATCTAGCGCCACCAAACCTGTTTTCTACATGATAACTCTCTTAGAGGTTAGTGGCAGTGTGGCCACTTGTATTCAGAAAGCTGCCATAATTAAGCAGAAAACAGTAAATCACTGCTCAGAGGACCCTTAGTTTGCCTATTGATTTATTTTGTAAGCCACAGACTTTAAAACATAGCCATATTTCCATTTCCACATGAGAAATTCTACAGCTGCCATTTTGTTTTAACATGAGCTGAACCTTAAACTAAGATCAGTGATGAATATACGCCCTACCAGGCCCACCCCGTCTTTTCTTGAAAGCTATGATGAGCAGCATTATCAATTTATTTTAGGAAATTTTAAGTAATTAAGTGTTACATAAATTTTCCCTTTCAAATATATGAGGCTATTGCTTTTCAAACCATAGGCACCAAATATAGGCGTTATTATTTTTCTTCTCTGTTTTGGACAGATATTCAGAACTAACTACTGTTCAACAACAACTAATTAGGGAGACGCTCATATCTTGGCTTCAAGCTCAGGTAAAATAGTAATTTTATTCAGTACCTTGAATTGCCAGATATTTAAATTTTTAGTTTTGCAAGAGTTTAGAACTTTACCTCAAAAATATTGAACATGTATCCTCCGTTCGATCCCATAGTCTTTTAGAAAGTGCTGATTTCAAAGATCATGAGTATAAAGAAAACCTAGCAATAATTTAAAATTATATCAATAACTGAAACTGTCCGGCTTTCCATGACACATTGTTGAAATCTTGGTTTTAATATGGTTTGTTGTTTAACTACTTGAGAGAAACAGATATTTTGTTTCCTCCTAAAGGTGAGCCCTCCTGGACACTCTCTTCACAAAGAGCCGTCTACAACAGGGCCATTAGAGTTCTTTGTTCATGTTGTGTTCTTTTTTTGTCAATTTTAACTAATCTTAACATACAAAGCAGTTATGCAGCTAGAGTTTTTATTTTCCTTAAAGAGCAAACAGCTAGAAGAAAAGCAATTAGTAAAAGCAAAAAGTAATAAAACTTTTCTCTAAAAGTGTGAGAAAGAGAGGCATCCATAGCGTCTTTGATTGTTTTCCACCTGGGTAATCACTTAAATACTTTGGTAATTTTCAAGCATATTTGTTGCACAGCTAATCTAGACGGTGTTGAGGTTTGGTGAACTTTTGCCTATCGATGATAAATAGGAAAACAGTATGTTTGAGAGTTTCCCATTTACATTTAATTTCATGGACAATTTCTCTGTTTGTCAGATGCTGAATCCCCAACCAGAGAAGACCTTTATACGAAATAAAGCAGCCCAAGTCTTCGCCTTGCTTTTTGTTACAGAATATCTCACTAGATGGCCCAAGTTTTTTTTTGACATTCTCTCAGTAGTGGACCTAAATCCAAGGGGCGTAGATCTGTACCTCCGAATCCTCATGGCAATTGATTCAGAGTTGGTGGATCGTGACGTGGTGCATACATCAGAGGCAAGTAACTTTCCATTAATTGTTTGTTGTTGTTGTTGTTGTTTTAGTTTACATTTTGAGAGAGAGCATGTGGGTTTGTGAGTGGAAGAGGGGCAGACTGAAAGGGACAGAGAAAGAATCCCATGCAGGCTCCGTGCTGAGCCCACCGCAGGGCTCAGTCCCAAGACCATGAGATCATGACCTGAGCTGAAATCAAGAGTTCCATGCTCAATCAACTGAGCCACCCAAGTGCGCATAATTGTTTGTTTTTAATGTAGATTTTTTAGGTGATGGGCACTTAATAAAAAGAGTTGGAGGTCTCTTTTTTTAACAGACACATTTTCTCTTTTTTTTAAATGTTTATTTTTGAGACACAGCGTGAGCAGGGGAGGGGCAGAGAGAGAGGAAGACAACAGAATTTGAAGCAAGCTCCAGGCCCTGAGCTTTCAGCACAGAGCCCAACATGGGACTTAAGCCTACGGACTATGGGATCATGACCTGAGCTGAAGTCGAATGCTTAACCAACCGAGCCACCCAGGCATCCCCAGAGACACATTTTCTTTTCTTCTTTTTTTTTTTTTTAAGTTTATTTATTTCTTTATTTAGCAATCCTTATATTCAACATGGGGCTCAAACACAACCCCAAGATCAAGAGTTGCATACTTCCTTAGCCAGCCAGGCATCCCCAGATTTTCATAATTATAAATTCACCCAAATTTTAATTTTGTTCTACAAAGGAATTTGAACTAGCTTTCTTTTCCCCCAAGTGTATGTTGAAATTAGAGTATTACTTTAGAGAGTTGGTTTTTTTTTTGTTTTGTTTTGTTTTTTTTCTTATGAGGCAAGTGCTTTTTCCAATGAACTACACAAATTGGTTCTCTTATGAATTTCTGGAGCAATGTGGTCTATATTTACCCCTGCTATATATTTAGTGAGGAGGTATCATTGCTTATCAATCTGTGTCCTTTCTTCTGTATTCTCAGTAATGTAGCCCTTCACTTTAGTCTCTATTTCTTCATTATCTGATTTTACTTTCTCTTTATTCTTTTTTTTCACTTTTTAAATGTTTGTTTATTTTGAGAGAGAGTGAGAGAGAGCACATTGGCAGGGAAGGGAAGAGAGGGAAGGAGAGAGAGAATCCCAGGCAGGCTCTGTGATGCCGGTGTAGAGCCTGACACAGGTCTTGATCTCACAAATCGTAACATCATGACCTGAGCCAAAATCAAGAGTAAGATGTTTAACTGAGCCACCCAGGCACCCCCCTTTCTCTTTATTCTTTGTGTGTGTGTGTGTGTGTGTTTCTTTTTGACAGAGAGGGAGACACAGCATCCAAAGCAGTCTCCAGGCTCTGAGCTCTCAGCATAGAGCCCAACATGGGACTTGAACCCATGAACTGTGAGATCACGACTTGAGCCAATGTCGGACACTTAACCAGCTAAGCCACCCAGGCGCCCTTCACCTTATTCTTAAAGGATATAATAGAAATTGCTTGATTAAGGAGTATCTGGGTGGATCAGTCAGTTAAGTGTCTGACTTCAGCTAAGGTCATGATCTCACAGTTTGTGAGTGTGAGCCCCACACCAAATCCTCCTCCTCCCTCTCTCTTTCTGCCCCTCCCCTTCTCTCTATCTCAAAAATAAATACACATTAAAAAAAGAAATTGCTTGATTCAAATGTGTATAATATTTTAAGGTCATTATATAATGTCAGACATACTTAAAACTAAAGGTTATATGCATTTTAAATTACTACCATTCTTGCAGAATGTATAAAGATGTTGGTTCTCACTATGTTGTATACCTGAAACTAATGTAATATAAGTCAACTGTACTCAAATAAAAAGATTTTTCTTTTAATTAAAACAAATTTCCACTCTCTTAAGTAGGTTAAATAATCATGTTTGTATGATATTAAGAAGTACCCTTTAGCACATGCTTTGGATTTCTAAGTAATGTTTATTTATAGTTTGTGGGGGTTTTTATTTAAAAAAATTTTTAACGTTTGTTAGTTTTTGAGAGAGAGAGAGAGAGAGACAGCATGAGCAGGGAGGGGCAGAGAGGGAGTCAAAGAATCTGAAGCAGGCTCCAGGCTCTGAGCTATCCACACAGAGCCCAGTGCAGGGCTTGAACTCACAAACCGTGAGATTATGACCTGAGCCAAAGTAGACAACTGACTGAGCTACCCTGGCACTCCTATAGTTTGTGTTTAATAAGAAATCTGGTACTGTGGACTGCAACAGAAAAAGGAAATTAAAAGAATCACAGGATATGATTTTAGAGTTGAGAAATAGGAAACAGTGTCAGGGAATGTGTTAACAAGTCTGGAAGTTTGGTAATTAGGAAATTAGTGTGTTTATTCAAATGTCAAAAATTATTTTGTGCAGTAATTTACTCTGTGCATAAGATGTTTTGTTTTGTTTTGTTTTGTTTAGGAGGCTCGTAGGAATACTCTGATAAAAGATACCATGAGGGAGCAGTGCATTCCAAACTTAGTGGAATCATGGTACCAAATCTTACAAAATTATCAGTATACTAATTCAGAAGTGACATGTCAGTGCCTTGAAGTAGTTGGGGCTTATGTCTCTTGGATAGACTTATCCCTTATAGCCAATGATAGGTAAGTATACCTATATTATCAAGATTTAAACCTACGAAATACAGTATGTAAAACTCATGAGTTTGGAAATGTAACAATGTTTTTCTCCTGTTGCCAGGTTTATAAATATGCTGCTAGGTCATATGTCAATAGAAGTTCTACGGGAAGAAGCATGTGACTGTTTATTTGAAATTGTAAATAAAGGAATGGATCCTGTTGATAAAATGAAACTAGTAGAATCTTTGTGTCAAGTATTACAGTCTGCTGGGTTTTTCAGCATTGACCAGGTCAGTAAATTTATGTATTAAGCTTTGCAAATTGTTGGGAGGGAGGGGAAAGGGCAAATTTGGAAAACTCAAATAAAGCAATTGGAAAGGAAAAAAAAATTTGCAAATTGTTAGAACAAAGTAGGACAGGAACTAATTTAATTATTTCTGAGAGAGAGTGTGTGTGAGCAGAGGAGGGTCAGAGAGAGAGGGAGATACAGAATCTGAAGCAGGCTCCAGGCTCCGAGCTGGCTGGGACAGGAACTAATTTAAATATGCTTTCTTTTTTCCTTTTTTTTCCTCCAATGTTGTAAACATTCCCTGAGATTATAAATAAGGAAACACTGTATCCAGAAAGCCATGTTAGCTGTAGCATTTGCCTTGGACAGTAGATTATACCAGTTCTTAAAGTCGAAGATCTGGGGTGGTACCTGCAGTTGTGCAGTTTTAACAAACTTCCAGTTGATTCTGATACCATTGGTCTGTCCTTTAAATAGCAAGGAATTTTACTATATACATGGCAGTGGGCTTTGACCAAAACTATACCGGGTTGTCACATGTTACATTGTTGCCATACTTTTAAATTGTTTCATTTGAGCTATGTTGGAGCCCTAACAGATTGAGGGCTCTGAGTGTGGCAAGTAAGTAATTTAGGAACAGTATATGGAGGGGTTTTGTTAGTTTGGTTTTTCTAAGATTAAAAAAAAATTTTTTTTAATGTTTGTTTATTTTTGAGAGAGACATAGCATGAATAGGGGAGGGTCAGAGCAAAGAGACACAGAATCTGAAGCAGGCTTCAGGCTCTGAGCTGTCACCACGCCCAACGTGGGGCTCAAACTGGGGCTCAAACTCGCAAACTGCAAGAACTGCGAGTTCATGACCTGAGCTGAAGTCAGATGCTTAAGCGACTGAGCCACCCAGGCGCTCCTAAGAATTTTTTATGTTTTATTTTTATTTTTGAGAGATTGCCAGTGGGGGAGGGGCAGAGAGAGGGAAACAGAGGATACAAAGCAGGCTCTGTGCTGACAGCAGAGAGCCCAGTGTGGGGCTCAAACTCACAAACTGCGAGATCATGACCTGAGCCAAAACTGGACTGACTCAACTGAGAGATCAACTGACTAAGCCACCCAGGCGCCCCATGAAGTTTTCTATTTTGCTTGTGGCAGTATAAAAAATTACTAAGAAATCTTTGAATTGCTGATATGTTAGTAGTACAGTTCTAGTGTCATCCTTGCTGACAGAAGAATAGTAGTGTTTTCTTACATTGCTAATAAATGTGTTATTTAGTCTGTGGTAAAAGACCTAAAATGATGAAGGTATAAAATCTCTATAGGTGAACATCATCAGGATAATTAATGAAAGTAATCTGAAGTTTAAGTTCTGACTCTAACACTGGTATGACGTTCGGCAGGTGGTTGTAATGGCAGTTCTATCTCTTTGCAGCATAGTTAAGGCTCATATTAAATGGTTTCAGAAAGGACTGTTATAAATTGTTATACTGTAGTATGACATTGACTATTACAGCATATTTACTAAAGCAGTTTAGATAGAAGAAGGTTTTGAAACCACAGATCTCTTTTTTTAAGCTTTTATAAAGTTGGCAATATCTATAGGCATATAACCATTAAAGAGAATTGCTTGAAAGAGTACAAGTAGATAAGAGTAGAAGAATTCAAATTCTAATGATTTTTCCAGTCAAGGTAGTAGAATAAATTTCTGTTAGTTTAAAATAGAGTTGTAATGGAAAGAGCCTAAGTGTCCATCAACGGACGAATGGATCAAGAAGATGTGGTTTATCTATACCATGGAATGCTACATGGCAATGAGAAACAATGAAATCTGGCCATGTGTAGCAACATGGATGGACCTTGAGGGTGTTATGCTGAGTGAAATAAGTCAGGCAGAGAAGGACAAATATCATATGTTTGCACATATAGGTGGATTAGGAGGAACTTAACGGAGGACCATGGGGGAGAAGAAGGGGAAAAATAGTCAGGGAGAAGGAGGGAGGCAAACCATGAGAGACTGAATGCTGAGAACAAACTGAGGTCTGATGGGGGTGGGAGAGCGGGGAAGGGGGGTGATGGGCACAGAGGAATGCATTTGTTAGGATGAGCACTGGGTGTTATATGGAAACCAACTTGACAATAAACTATTTTAAAAAGTAAAAATAAAATTGAATAGTTGGGCACTTGATTCATGCTAAAGTTTAGAGTTTTTCTTCTTACTCTTAGGTGGGGGGTTTTAAGTTGAGGTGTCCTTTATTGTTTGTAGGAAGAAGATGTTGACTTCCTGGCCAGATTTTCTAAACTGGTAAATGGAATGGGACAGTCCTTGATAGTTAGTTGGACTAAATTAATTAAGAATGGGGATATCAAGAATGCTCAGGAGGCACTACAAGCTATTGAAACAAAAGTGGCGCTGATGCTGCAGCTACTAATTCATGAGGATGATGACATCTCTTCTAACATTATTGGATTTTGTTACGATTACCTTCATATTTTGAAACAGGTAAGTCCTTGTTTTAATCTTTTTGTCCAGTAGATAATATAGAAGAGTCACAGAGAATGGGAAAATATAGGAAAAATGAAAAGAAGAAAATACCCGTAATTCTACTAGCTAGCTACATTTACTGTTAGTATTTCCATCTTTTTTTCCCCCAACTATTTAGCCGGAAAATGAGAATGGCTGGAATCTAAGATTCGCTAGACTTTAACAAGCTCCCAAGTTAGCTGTAGGTTTACGTTGTTTTTTCATTTTTGAATCTGTGTGTGTTTGTTTTTAAGTAGGCTCCATGCTAAGCATGGATCCCAACTCGGGGCTTGAACTCATGAACCTGAGATCAAGACCTGAGCTGAGCAACGAGTTGGACACTTAACCTGACTGAGCCACCCAGGTGCCCCTGTGTTTGGTTTTAAACGTAGTAGAAATTTTGTTAAACATCATTCATTAATTTAACTACGTATGCATTATTTCTTATAAATAATTTTTTACAATTAAAAATTTCTCCTTACAGAGTTGTTTCCATAAGGACTTAAAATGTAGATAGTTAATAGTCTCCATATTAAGGCTCATAGCCATTTATTTATTTTTGTTTGTTTCTTTTAATGTTTATTTTTGAGAGAGAGTGAGTGCACAGGTGCAACAAGGGGCAGAGAGAGAGGAGGAGACACAGAATCTGAAGCAGGCTCCAGGCTCTGAGCTGTCAGCACAGGGCCCGATGCAGGACTCAAACTCACAAACCATGAAATCATGACCAGAGTGGAAGTTGGACACTTAACTGACAGCCACTCAGGCGCCCTATTTGTTTTTGATAGAAAGTAAGAGAGGGTAGAGAGAGGGAGAGAATCCTAAGCAGGCTCCATGCTGTCAGCGCAGAGCCCAAGACATGGGGCTCGATCCCACAAATGAGATTATGACCTGAGCTGAAATCAAGAGTCCAGACACCCAATCTGCTGAGCCACCCAGGTGCTCCAAAGTTACTGATTTTATGTTTTGAAGATTTTTTTAATTTGTTTATTTTGAGAGAGCATGAGCAGGGCAGGGGTAGAACAGGGAGAGAGAGAGAATCCCAAGCAGTCTCCGCACTGTCAAGGGGCTAGAACTCACAAACCGAACCATGAGATCATGACCTGAGCTGAAATCAAGAGTCAAACGCTTAACCAGCTGAGCCACCCAGGCTTCCCAAGAAGTTAATAATTTTTAAAAGCCTATATGCCCTGGGGTGTGTAGTGGGTCAGTGATTAAGCATACAACTCTTTATATCAGTTGGACATGATTTCACGGTTCCTGAGATCAAACCGCACATCTCTGCTCTAACAATGCAGAACCTGCTTGGTATTCTTTCTCTGCCTCTCTTTTTCTATCACTCAAAATAAATAAAATAAATATTTTTTAAAATCACACAGCAGGGTAGATTTATTAAGAACAAATTAATGACTTCTCATTTTGTCATTAGATAGGAAAAACATTGCTATTTTATTTACATTTGATTAGTTGAAAGTCCATTTAAATCCAGCTTAAAATGATTTTTTTCCAAACTGAGTTTAGCTTCTGCATTGTTAGAAATGTAATATGTCTGAAATGAATTTGACAATAAACTCTTTGTAAAAAAAAAAAAGAAAAAGAATTGTAACATGTCTGCATACATACCGTAAGATCATTTAGGTAACGGAAAGGAAGTGAAGAAAGTTAAAATGACTACTGATAATTCCACTGTGTGTCTCTTAATGGGTTTCTAGCATTTTTTTTTTTTGCCTTGTTTCACAACATGTAAAGACCATACTTTTCTATCCTATAAACTTCTTTGCTGAATACATTATAAATATCCTTAAAGTTGAAATTCATCTACATTTCAAGTTATTTACTAGAAATGGAATTGCTAGATCTTATGTACATTTTTAGAAAGATACTACCAAACTGCCTTCCACAGAAGTTGTGTGCATGTTTTAAAAGGTCTTAATTGATGAGAAAAATATTTTGATAAGTACACCTTTAGGAAATCTAATGAATTATTGCTTCCTTTTTAACAGCTTACAGTGCTTTCGGAGCAGCAAAAAGCTAATGTAGAGGTAATTGACTTATTTTTGCTTCTTATAAACTGATACCAGAATTTGTGACTGCAGTTGTCTTGAAATACAGTTTAACTTGAAAGTATATCAAATGAAAAGAAACTGACAAATGATATTTTGTTCTTAATTTTAGGCAATCATGTTGGCCGTTATGAAAAAACTGACTTACGATGAAGAATATAACTTTGAAAATGAGGTAAGAATTTTGCATTGGGAAAAAATCAGTTTTAATTTATTATTTACTTACCTCAAATTAACATTTTCAGTTTTGCTTATTTCAGAGTTCTTTAAATAAAAGAAGTATTTTAACAGTCTTGTTTATATTGACCTCAGCCTTAGGTGAAATTAATAGAAGCCTCATAATCCTTCATAATACCTTCAACAAATGCCTTTTTGGTATTTTGTCCCTTTTTAAAACACTTTGTAGCAATGAACTTTATAAAATATTGACAGTATCATTGGTGATCATATCTCACTTTGCATTTAATAGAAGTGATGAGTTGAGGCCTTGTCAGTGGACCTCAGATCATAAGTGTGGGCAAGTGGGAAAGAGGCACTTAACTCTCTAGACTTATCCTAGCTACAGGTCTTGTCCAGGCTTGCCAGTGAGTCATTTTACACACAAGGGTCGTCAGGTGCTTTCTATCAACTCAAGCATGGTTTATGCTATTTTTAGTATATGTGCTGCCGAAGCGAGCACAAGCATGGTTTATGCTAGTTTGCAGTGTGCTAAGTGTTCAATTCCCCACCTGAGACATTCAAATACTTTGGACTATAAAAAGGTTATGGTGATGATAACCTACAAATTGCGGACTTAAGAACTACAAAGCCTGTTACATACAATATCTTTATTTATAGAATATTATAAGATACAAGGAGTATGAATAAGGTGGTGAAGCTCTCATGAAGCCCAATGTGACCCCATTCTGTCTCTAGGTTCTTGTCCTTAACCTCCTCCATATACTGTTTATATATTCAGACTCTAGGCTTTTGAGGGCTAGGGCTGTGTTCAGAAATACTTGTAAGCAGGGGAGGAAAGGCTACTTGTTGTGAGCAGGGGAGGATAATAATGTTTCCTATATAAATAAATGTTAAAAAATAAAAGTACATATTAAATTTACAAATGCAGAAAACTATATGAGCAGGAACCATTTCCATGAATTTTCAGGTCTTTTAAGTTTTAAAATGAGAATTTAAAAATCTGTCTTAGGGTGAAGATGAAGCCATGTTTGTAGAATACAGAAAACAACTGAAGTTGTTGTTGGACAGGCTTGCTCAAGTTTCACCAGAGCTCCTGTTAGCTTCTGTTCGCAGAGTTTTTAGTTCTACACTGCAGTAAGTGTATGACTGTTTTTGTTAGTAGTCTACCTCTTTCCTTATCTCTGTGATGATGGTGTACAATGCATGAGTCACGTAATCTATCAATCTTTGCTATTTATCAAGATCTTATGTGTATATCTGAAGCAATGCATTTCTCTCCAGTTATATTTTTTTAATCCCACCATAGATGACCTACAGCGTTATATTAGTTTCAGGTGTACGTTATAGTGATTCAGTTCTACACATTACTTGTTGCTCATCACCATAAGTGTACTCTTAATCCCCTTCACCTATTTCACCCATCCTCCCTGCCCCTGTAACCATCAGTTACTCTGTAGTTCTCTTTTGTGTTTTTGCTTTGTCTTTCTTTTTCCTCTGTTTTGTTTCTTAAATTTGAAATATGAGTGAAATCATAGGGCTTTCTGTGACCGGCTTATTTCACTTAGCATTATACTCTCCAGCTTCGTCCATGTTGTTGTCCTCTCCATTTCTGATGATTCTAGTGGGGAAGCACTGCTTTTGGAATGTAAACTATGAAATGTATCATATCAGTCATTTCTACTTCTGTGATGTAAATTTTGTTGACTGCTAAAATTAGCCATTGCTTGAGTTCTTAATAATTAAAGAGGCTTTGTTGGTGTAGAGCATGTTCATGTGCAGATGTCATGTGCATATTTTCTCATGGTAGGAACTGGCAGACTACACGTTTTATGGAAGTTGAAGTAGCAATAAGACTGCTGTATATGTTGGCAGAAGCTCTTCCAGTATCTCATGGTGCTCACTTCTCAGGTGATGTTTCAAAAGCTAGTGCTTTGCAGGATATGATGCGAACTGTAAGTATACTACAGATCATTTATTTTCAACATAATTTTCTGTTTTCACTGTAAGCTAATGGGAGTTCATTAAATTAGCATCTGTTAATAGTGGGGCATTTTGATGTTACAATGAATAAGGACAGATGTCTTAACTTTTTTCTGCTCCAGTTGGTAACATCAGGAGTTAGTTCCTATCAGCACACATCTGTGACATTGGAGTTCTTCGAAACTGTTGTTAGATATGAAAAGTTTTTCACAGTTGAACCTCAACACATTCCATGTGTCCTAGTAAGTATATATCTGGGGGGGGGGGGGTTCCATGTATTTCAGCTAATAATCAGTATTTTATTTTTATAACTTTCCTAGAGCCAAAAGTTCTCAGAAACCCTTGAATACACTAAAACCAACCCTTCCTCTATTTCTTTAGAATGGACAGTTTCTGGCTTAATCAGTCATCTAAAGTCCTCCAGGGCCTATTGCTGTCCTCAAGGATTATTTGTTAAATATTACCAGGTTCCTGCCTTCTGGGAGCTAAGAAATAAAATTTGATGGGAACAAACCTGTATTGTGACAATAACAATAAAAGCCATAAGTAAGTGCAGAAATAGTAAAAGTGTCTCTGTTTCCCTAGATGGCCTTCTTAGACCATAGGGGTCTGCGGCATTCTAGTGCCAAAGTGCGGAGCAGAGCTGCATACCTGTTTTCCAGATTTGTCAAGTCTCTAAAGTAAGTACGAAATATCTGCTGTTGTGTGTCCTTCTTGTTTTTAAGAATATTAAATAAGACCTATAAATTATTTTCTACAAACCTATGGTAGATTTGGTTCTTTTTGTTCTAAGGCTTTTTTTCCTTTAATGTTCATTTTGGCGGGGGGGTGGGGGCAGAGAGACAGGGAGACACAGAATCCAAAATAGGCTCCAGGCTCTGAGCTGTCAACACAGATCCCAGCACAGGGCTTGAATGCACAAACCATGAGATCATGACATGAGCTGAAGTAGGTGGGATGCTCAACCGACTAAGCCACCCAGATGCCCTGGCTTTTTTTTTTTTTTTTAATCAGATATTCTTTTTTGGTATCATTAATATTATGACTTCACTTACTATTCATTAGCCCCAGGTACTTTGCAAACAAAGCATACTCTTACATAGGGCAGCTGTCATCACTAATGACCTTAGTTATTTAAGTTTTTCACTTTTGAGAGAGAGAGAGAGAGACAGAGCATGAGCAAGGGAGGGGGATTGAGAAAGAGAGAGAGGGAGACAGAATTCCAAAGCAGGCTCCAGGTTCTGAGTTGTCAGTACAGAGCCCAACATGGGGCTCAAACCTGCAGACTGAGATCATGACCTGAGCCAAAGTCGAATGCTTAACCAACTGAGCCACCCAGGCATCCCAGTAACGGCATCAATTATTTATTTAACCAACAATTTTATTGTTGTTATAACTGTATGGTTTCTTTGAAATTCTAAAGAATATATTTCTTCTTCTTAAAAATAAATTTTCTAACCTAATCTGTTTTGTATTGGTTTTTTTTTTTTTTTTGGTATGAAAACTACTCATGCT
>NW_027531999.1:8553086-8563215 GCF_008692635.1 Crocuta crocuta | reverse complement strand
AGGTTGTAATTTTTAAAAATCCTAGCTAGTCTTAATGATTACATCTGACTAGCTTAGAACTGAACTTTTTTTTTTTTTAGTTCTGCCCTTTATTAAGGGGGATTTGGTATTTTGAGCACTATTGTTTACATAATTGTGACCCTTTTTTTGGCTTTCAGTAAACAAATGAATCCTTTCATTGAGGATATTCTGAATAGGATACAAGATTTATTAGAGCTTTCTCCACCTGTAAGTATCTATGTTTCCAAATTACAGATTCTCTCCAAATACTGAAGCCACACATGCCTTTAGCCTTTAATGTAGGCAGTTTTCTTAATGGAGGATCAGGGCAGCCCAGATGAGGAGGGTGTGTGCAAGGGTTAGTTAATTCTGTTTACCAAAATTCTGTTGGGGATAGTAAACAAAACATAGTACTAGAATTAATAAAATAGTGATAGAAAGAATCAGGAGTTGATTGATAAATTTGGCAGAATGAGATATGGTCTGTTCTCCTAAATGGAAGTATTTTATGGAAAAGGAAAAATTTAATTTCTAAATTATTTCCTACTTAGTACATGATCATATTAGCCATTTTAAGTGACTGCTGCCAGTAGATTGACTTTTTTGGGGGGATGATTTAAGGCTGACTAAGAATGTCTAAATGCTGGTTGATATTTTGGTGTTCATTTCACGAGAAAGATTTAAATTGAAATACTTTGTAAGTATATTTTGACCTCTAAATGTTTTTGTATACTGACATTGACTGATTTTTTTTCATTTTGATAAAAGTTCCTACTAAAATGTCCACTTGAGAAGTGTTAAACATAAAATAGTAACTTTTGTTCTTTTAATTGAATATCAGAATTTAGAGTTCAGTGATTACATAATTTCACTGAATGAAAGATTGCTAATGAATTATATGGTTAAATTATTTTGACATGTTACAAAAACCTATAAGTGAAAGTTCCTCACCTAATTTTTTTAATTTTTTAAATTTATTTTTGAGAGTCAGAGAGAGACAGCACGAACAGCGGAGGGTCAGAGAGAGAGAGAGGAAAACACAGAATCCACAACAGGCTCCAAGCTCTGAGCTCACTGTCAGCACAGAGCCCAGTGTGAGGCTCGAACCCATGAACCATGAGATCATGACTTGAGCCAAAGTCGGACGCCAAACCAACTGAGCCACCCAGGCTCCCCAGTACTTCACCTAATTAATGCCAGTTTTCCTTGACAGCTCACAGTGACCTTTTAGACTTAGGCATTCAGCAAGTCCAATATTCACCAATATTATCTTGTACATACTAGAAATCTTTCATGTTTTTTATGCTGTTCATATAAACGACTTAAATTATACCCATAATCCCTTTTTAGTATATAAAAAGTCTTCGTTCAGATTCAGTATAAAAATCAACAGATTTTACTGACTGTTGCTTGCTTAGTAGGGTCGTGAGTACCCATTTTTAAGTACCTTTAATTAATTATTTTAAGTATTTTTTTCTGAGAGAGAGAGCATGAAGGGAGGAAGATTAGGTAACGGGGACAGAAGATCCAAAGCGAGCTCTGCACTAACAGCAGTGAGCCTGATGCAGGGCTCAGACTCACAAACTGTGAGGTCGCAATCTGAGTCAAAGTTGGATGCTCAACCAACTGAGCTACCCATGTAATTTTTTAACGGGGTGCTCCATGTAATTTTTTAACGGGGAGCTTTAGTGTTGGATCTAGAAGGCACTCTGATATTTTCACCCTCCTTTTGGTCTTTCTCCATGCATAAATGTAAAAAATAATAAAAGTCATTAATAAGAATTGACCAGCGTATGGGATATATACTTGTGCTTGAAGGGGAGCTACTTCTTTCATATGCGGTCTTATTTTCATACATTCTAAAGTAACAACTGGTGTGTTTGTGTGTGTGTGTTTATTGTGTGTTTTTATTGTTACTCAATTCTTAAATACCCTTCAAAATATTTACCTGTGTGACCTTTGTACTAACATTCAGAACACCATTGTACATCTCAATTTTAGCCTCATAACAGTTTTACAAATAAGACTGTTCTCAAAAGAGAACAAGTTAGAAGGCTCACTAATAATTAACCTATATGACAATTTACTGTTTTATCAAGGATAGAATTAGACCCATGACCTTTTGGCCTCAAATTCCATTCTCTTTCCATTATGTGGTACTGGGAGAAATTTGTATTTTATAAGAACTTGATCTACTTTTTAGTAATGAGTTGATGTGACAGATGATATCTTCTGGCCCTATCACACTAATTCTACTTAAATGAGAGTGACTGAACAATGATGATCACCAATAGGATTAAATTTCTTTCTAGGAGAATGGTTACCAGTCTTTGTTGAGCAGCGATGATCAACTCTTTATTTATGAGACAGCTGGAGTGCTGATTGTTAATAGTGAATATCCTGCTGAACGGAAACAAGCATTAATGAGAAATTTGTTGACCCCATTAATGGAGAAGTTTAAAATTCTGTTAGAAAAATTGATGCTGGCACAAGATGAAGAAAGGCAGGCATCACTAGCAGACTGTCTCAACCATGCTGTTGGATTTGCCAGGTGAGTGTGATTGCAATTAAAATTGTAAAGTGAGTGTGAACACACAGAACATACATGAAGACCCATTTACTTGGATCTTTTAGCATTGGGTGCACACGCACACATACAAAATAATTGGGCACACATACCCATGTTTTGAAAACTGGATTGTCCAGAAAATTATCTGAACTTTTCTTCTCTATATCCAGTAAGTTAGAAGGTTTAGCTGAAGAAGGGAATAGGTCACATGACAGTCTGTATTTTTAGTTTGATAACTATCCAGATCTTTATCTTGTCTGACTTCTTTGTTATAAATTGATTGTGTATTTAGGGGGATTAACTGAAGAGTTTATATGATTGTGTATTTAGGGGTTTAACTGAAGAGTTTATATACTAATGACATATCTAGATGGTTCGGATCATTCTAGGTACTTAAACCAAATTGAGCCACTCAGGCACCCCGGGATCAGTCTTGGTACTTAACGATGAAGCCTTGAGGCTTCTGTTAAGCTCTTGCATTGTGTCCTGAAGACCACACAAGCTGCCTTTCTTTTCCCTCTCTGCCCATACATTTTATTGGCAGACAGTAACAGTATGAAAGTTGGAGTGATTGCTAATTGGGAGCTACACTGAGAAATTGCTCTATAGAATACTTGAGTGTAAAGGCTAATGTTAGGAATTATAACTTGATTCTAAAGATTGTTTTCTAAATTTAAATCAGTAATCTGTAGATTGTCTAATACAGCCTAGTCATAGTAATTGTATTTTCCCCCCTTTTCTGCATACTTTATCAGGATTTTAGTAAAACGTTTAGGTAGATTCTCATCAGAAGGTTTATATTAATGACCTGTCATTCCTTTAATCTGAGCTTATTCTGTAATGGTAACTAGAAGCGATTGTATATAAATAACTATATTAGCTGAAGATGGAAGCAAATGTGACCTAGAAACTAAATAATTGGCGAGGCACCTGGGTGGCTCAGTTGGTTGAGTGTCCAGCTCTTGGTTTCTTCTCAGGTCATGATCTCGCAGTTTGTGAGTTCAAGCCCCACCCTGGGCTTGTGCTGACAGCATAGAACCTGCTTGGGATTCTCTCTCTTCCTCTCTCTCTGCCCCTCCCATTTGCTCACTTGTTCTCTCTCAAATAAACTTCAAAGAAAAAAGAAAACTAATTGGCTTCTTAGTTCTGTCAGTTGTGTAATTTATTTTGCATTATTTTTAATTACTCCATAAAACTTCTGAGGAATAAAGCTAAAACTAGTTCTTGATATTTCTTATGTAGTCGAACCAGCAAAGCTTTCAGCAACAAGCAGACTGTGAAACAATGTGGCTGTTCCGAAGTTTATCTGGACTGTTTACAGACCTTCTTGCCGGCTCTCAGTTGCCCCTTACAAAAGGATATTCTCAGAAGTGGAGTTCGGACTTTCCTTCATCGCATGATTATTTGCTTAGAGGAAGAAGTTCTTCCATTCATCCCATCTGCCTCGGAACACATGCTCAAAGATTGTGAAGCAAAAGACCTCCAGGAGTTCATTCCTCTTATCAACCAGATTACAGCCAAATTTAAGGTACCGCAGACCGTCATAGTTCAGAGATTCTCCTGATTTACAGATTAGACACATTTTGGCATTTGTCGCTTGGCTTGTTTTTTTGTTGTTGTTGTTTTTTAATACAAGTCACTTTAGAACATGGACCAAAGGTATTGTTGTCACCCCCTGTCTAGCACACTGCCTGACACATGCGACATGTTTAATAAATGTTTTAATAAAAAACAAACTTTTTCTGCTCTTTGCAGAAGAAAACTATTAGTCTACTCTTTTAGAAGAGCAAATAAAAACAATATTGAGTACTAAGGGTCTAGAGGTGAATAAAAAGCATTGTAACTTGGGTACCCAAGTAGGATTAACACATGGTGCTTTCTGTGTTCAAAATCTGCTCTAAGCCTTTTTTTGTACATTGATTCACTCAATCCTAATAGGCCCAGAGATGACTGTGTTTTATAGATGAAGAAATTGAGACAAAGAAGTTAAGGAATTTGACAAAAACCATGTAAAGCCTTGAAAGCTCAGTCATATAAATTCCACTGAAAATTTAGCAAAATAGAATTCATTTTTTGAGAATTTAAATTTGAATATATTCCTTGGCGATATTTGATGATGAAATACATCTGAGTCCCTATCATTTTAACCTGAATCTTGAGCTGTGGGAAATGAATTAACAATTTTTGAAGATTTCAGTAATGCATAGGTTTAATGTAGTTTTTGTCTTAACATTGATACTTGCTAACAGAATTATGTAAATACATTAAATAGAAGTTCTGGATAAAGGCTTTATGTAAAACCTGTTTTTTATAAGTTTCATACTAATCATCTTACTCATAACTGAAGCAGTAATAGTTGTTTTCTATCTTCAGATACAGGTATCTCCATTTTTACAGCAAATGTTCATGCCTCTACTTCATGCAATTTTTGAAGTGTTGCTCCGACCAGCAGAAGAAAATGACCAGTCTGCTGCTTTAGAGAAGCAAATGTTACGAAGGAGTTACTTTGCTTTCCTGCAAACAGTCACAGGCAGTGGAATGAGCGAAGTCATAGCAAATCAAGGTGGGGGTGCTGAGATTGTCTGCCCAAGGCCTTGTCACAGCTGCATGGCAGTATAAGAGCTGGTTGAAGTAAATACCAAACTTCTAAGGTGGTTCCTGGGTTGACAGTTCATTATTATTATCAAGGTGAAAATGAATTTCATGTAGAGGACCTTAAAATTAATTTGTATTCAGTTCCCTTTTTCTTAGGGCAGTATTCTTTTTTCTTTTTTAAGATTTATGGTTTTATTCTTTTTATTTCTTTAAGTTTATTTATTTTGAGAGAGAGACAGCATGGGGGAAGAGGACAGAGAGAGGGAGGAGAGAATCCAATTCAGACTCCACACTGTCAGCACAGACCCTGACACAGGTCTCAAACCCCCAAAACGGTGAGATCATGACCTGAGCTGAAACCGAGAGTCAGATGCTTAACCAGCTGAGCCACCCAGACACCCCCTAGGGCAGTGTTCTTTAATTGGTTCTTTTGTAGTATAAATAGCATCGTGGCAACTTGACTGCCTTTACCTGACGATTGAGTCTCACTAGCCAGTTAGCCATTTTCAAATTAAAAATAAATGGGACTATATTGATCAACATGGAGAATTTTGCTGTATAAGAAATGCAGAGGTCAAGAAACAAGAGAATAATTACTTTTCAATGTTTTATGCTTAAAATTTAGTCAAGCTAATAAAAATTGAGGGATCTTACCAATTCTGTAAGTGCTTTTATCTTGTTCTACTATACGAAGTAAGAGCTTCAGGTTGCCTTTCTAGGTCTTTTTAAAATTAGACTCAAGTTTTTGTTTCTCTTCAGGTGCAGAGAATGTAGAACGGGTACTGGTTACTGTTATCCAAGGAGCAGTCGAATATCCAGATCCAATTGCACAGAAAACGTGTTTTATCATTCTCTCCAAGTTGGTAGAACTCTGGGGTAAGATGATTAAAGCAAACAAAAACAAAAACACTTCATTCCCCAACCTGTTTCCTAAGACTCTTCGAGATAAAGTGGAACCCTAGCTCTAACATGGACAAGAGCTGGGAGTTAACTTTCCGAATCTCATGATAATTAGTTGACTTTCTTTTAATGCAAGATGAACATTTGACTTTTCTTGACAGGAGGTAAAGATGGACCAGTGGGATTTGCTGATTTTGTTTATAAGCACATTGTCCCCGCCTGTTTCCTGGCACCTTTAAAACAGACCTTTGACCTGGCAGATGCACAAACAGTATTGGTAAGCACCTAGGAATCTTTGCTCACCTTGTGTACATCTCGTGTACCCTCTCAGTTTCCTTAATGCCAGGTTGACTGTATTAGTCTCACTGCCCCCATCCCACACCCCCCCCTTTTTTTTTTATTTCAAAGTAGGAGTCACTTTTAAAAGGTTGATGATCTCTTCTGGACCTTTTGTGGATTCTTACTGAATCGTGATACTAAGTTTAGTATATAAATCCAGCTCCTTCAACTTTAACAAACGAGACTCTTTCAAGGACAGTGAAAGGGTACATTATATAAACATTCTTTAAAGCTTGGTAAAGTTAATTAGTTTTCTACTGCTTTCATTCTAACTTTGCACTTAATGTTGTTTTTCCTAACCATTAAAAGTAACTTTCTCTTGCTCAAATGATAGTTTCCTTAGGTCTCATTTTCAAAATACTTAATTTCAAGCTGTGTCCGTTAACCATTTCCCCAAAACCTAGTAAAAGCTAGATTTCATCATTTGATTTACTGCATTAAAACAACAATTTTATATTTTTTCCTTTTTCTATCCAGCCCACTTATTCCATATGATGGTACCTTCCTTCCTTTGTGCCTTGTTTGGAAGTAGTTGTTAATGAGCAGTGGCCAGGGAAATAAAGAGACAAGTGGGATCACTAACCAAAAATTGTATTCAAATTCTCAACCTGTTTTCCATAGGCTCTGTCTGAGTGTGCGGTGACTTTGAAAACAATTCATCTCAAACGGGTGAGCTTTGTACTCCATGCCCTTTCGTTTTCATCTTACACATAGATTTGTTACAGTTTTGGGGGGTTTTTTTGTTTGTTTTTTTTTTTTTTTTTTTTAAAGAAAAGCACAAGCAGGAGAGAGGACAGAGGGAGTGGGGAGAGAAAGGGGGGAATGAGAGAAAGAGAGAGAGAGAAAGAGAAAGAGACAGAGAGAATCTTAAGCAGGTTCTACACTCATTGTGGAGCCCAACACCGGGCTCGATCCCACAACCCTGGCATCATGACCTGAGCTAAGATCAAGAGTTGAACACTTGAGCCACCCAGGCACCCCACTAAGCGCTATTCAAAAGCTTTATATTTCTTAACTCATCCATTCCTCACAGTAACTTCCATTTTTCAGATGGGGAAACTGAGGCTCAGAGAACTTAAGTCACCTGCTCAAAGTTACCAGAAATTTGCCAGAGTCAGATCTCAAACCAAAGCAATCTGGCTCCAGACTATATATTCTAAATCACAATGCCATATTATGCTTGAAGTATACGTGTGTTGTTCTAATTTATTTTTATGCACTATTTTAATATCAAGGAAGAAAGTAATTGAGTTCTAATTATCTTAATTTTCAGGGCCCAGAATGTGTTCAGTATCTTCAACAAGAATACCTGCCTTCCTTGCAAGTAGCTCCAGAGATAATTCAGGTAAGAACTGTCCCAGCAGATTCCTTTCCATTTAATTACATCTGACTGTGTAGTTCAAAATTTTGATCCAAAAATGTCAAACTGCATTCAGCTTGATGTGTTACTGTATACAGGATAGCAAGAGTTTAAACTTCAGGGGTATCTGAAATCGAATGGGAAAAAATTGTATTTTTATTTTCTTTTTATTTTTTTTAATTTTGTTTAATATTTTTTATTTATTTCTAGGAGGGAGAGAGAGAGAGAGAGAGACAGCATGAGCAGGGGAGGGTCCGAGAGAGAGGGAGTCACAGACTCTGAAACAGGCTCCAGGCTCTGAGCTGGCAGTCAGCACAGACCCCGACGCGGGGCTCGAACACACAAACCGCGAGATCATGACCTAAGTGAAAGTCGGACGCTTAACCGACTAAGCCACCCAGGCGCCCCTGTATTTTTATTTTCACTAACCTTTAGCCAAAAGTTTAATTTCCTGCCATGGCGTAGGTGACAGATCATAATAGCATTCTCATTGCCCAAGACTTTGTCCCCAGTAGAAATCACAGATGTTTTCCTGTCACTTTCATTGTTCCAGGGAATCTCAAAATACTTTGTATACTCCAAGATTGTGAAATTTTAAGTTCTTAAGATCTACCACTAGACTTTGTCGTCTCAGTCAGCAATTCTTACTGTTCCACCACATGTCAAAAATATTTTTGATAACCAGAAGTCATTATAATTAGTTTCCTTTCTAATCCTATGTGTTACAAATATATTTTAAAAAACATTCTAGGGGCACCTGGATGGCTCAGTTGGTTAAGCGTCGGATTCTTGATTTCAGCTCAGGTCATGATCTCATGGTTCCTGGGTTCACCCCCACATTGGCTCCATGCTGACAGTGCAGAGCCTGCTTGAGATTCGCTCTCTCTGCCCCTCACCCCCACTCAAAATGAATTTAAAAAAACACACACAGTGCTTAAAAAAAAAATTCTAAAAGGAGTCAAGTGGGCTCCCCCAGACTACCAAAGGGCACTCCAGCACACAAACATGTTCTGAAGATTTGTGTTAAGCAGTTCCTTTTACATATGCCAAGCTTATAAATGCTGAATTTTTAAAATCTGAAACTATGTTTTGAAGGAAGTATCTGGAATGCAATCTTACATTTTTATATATTAAAAAGTAATTTTCATAATGGTATTCAGTTATTTTCTTGGCATGTAGTTATCCTGACTTCTCTAGCACACAGATCTAATTGAGGTATCAAAGTTTTTTTTACAACTAGTGTTAGAATCTCTTGAAGGGATTCTAAGAATTGTTTCTTCACAGTGTTTTTAAAAAGTTTTTATCATACTATTTTATGAGAGGCACTGAAAAACTTGAATGAAAAATAGGATATATCTCACATAAGAGTAATCATAAAACTAATTTTTAATGAATTTATAATCTTCTATTTTGTAACATAAACTTTAGAGGTATTAATGAATTTTCTTAGCTATAATTTGTTATGTAAATATAAAGTAATGTTTTAATGAAAGCAATGACCTTAATGTACATCAAAAATGAAATATACCAAATTAAGTAAAGCAAAATTATCTTTCTGTCTAATAATTTGATTGTAGAAGATAAGCATCCCCCGTTTTCTCTTTTCCATATGTCTTGTGACAACCTTTTGCAGAATTCTGTTAGAGAGCCTTAACTCTTTTTCTTTTGGTTTAGCTCTGCTCAATTACTGCTCTAACTAGGTGAGAACAGCCACAGCAATGCAGTTTTTGTCCCACTCTCCCTTCTCAGGCATGAGTCAACCTTGTCCAGGAGAACCATGTTCTCAAAAGGGAAAGCAGTCTAACTGAAAAGTATTACATTTGAAAATGCCATAGAACCTTTTTTGGTGAGGAACTGTTATACGACTATTGTAGCTTGGAAGCAACTTAAATGCCCTTTGACAGATGAATAGATGAATAAAATGTACATACATACAACTGAATATTATTCAGCCTCAAAGAAAGGAAATCCTGTCACATGCTCCAGTCTTGAGTGAACCTTGAGGACATTCCGGTAAATGAAATAAGCCAGTCATGAAAAGATAAATACTGCATAATTTCACTTAATATGAAGTAACTAAAGTAGGCCAACTCTCAGAAACAGGAAGTAGAATGGTGGTGGCCAGGGGATTGGTAGGGAAGGAAAGGGGGAGTTGATATCCAATGGGTATAGTTTCAATTTTGCAAGATGAAAAGTTCCAGAGATCTGTTGCTCAACAGTATGCAAATAGTTAATGCTAATGTATTATGGTGGTAAGATGGGCATACTAGCATTATGGTGGTAAGATGGTCAGTTAAATGTTTTTTTTAATCACAGTTTAAAAAAGAAAACTGTGGATTTGATTTACAGTGAATTTAATACAGTTA
>NW_027531999.1:8461185-8553077 GCF_008692635.1 Crocuta crocuta | reverse complement strand
TTTTGTCAAGCGCTTCAGCAGCCTGATGCAAAAGTTTTCAAAAATTACTTAAAGGTAGGTATTTGGAAAACTTACATATATTCATATAATTAGGTAATATTTTAGACCTGAGAGAGGGTACATATTACAGGATACTGTGTCATACTGTAATCTTACCAGTTATTACTTACTTGGGAATCTCTTTGCTCTAAAACCAGCTTCTAAGAATTTGCAGTTTTAGATGTTAATACTTCAGAGTTTTCTATAAAGTCAATTTTCAACTAAGCTCTTAGAAAAGATCATAAGAGAGGTAAGCACACTGTGTATATGCTCGAACACACTGAAAATGCTAGTTTCCTTTTACAGTGTGTGTTGAAATTAGGTAGGAGCTACAGGTTTGAGACAGTAATGTTTAAGAACATGTGCTCTGGGGCGCCTGGGCGGCTCAGATGGTTAAGTGTCTAACTCCTGATTTCGGTCAGGTCATGATCTCACATTTCACGAGTTCAAGCCCCATATTGGGCTCTGCGCTGACCGTGTGGAGCCTGCTTGGGATGCTCTGTCTCCCTCTGTCTCTGTCCTTCCTGTGCACGCGCGTGGTCTCTCTCTGTCTCTCTCTCTCTGTCTCTCTCAAAATAAATACACTAAAAAAAAAAAAAAAAAAATGTGACCCTACTGAATTGAAAGAAAGGAACTAAAAATATAAAAACAGAAGTGGGAGTTACTTGGTTGTATCTTATTTTGAAACTTCTGAATTGTAGATCGAACAGAACAAAATCTCTGACTTGTCAGAGGCTCTTTTTACATTTATAAAATTAGTGAGTTTTTAAAAATCTCTCCAAGTTGGCAAGAAGTACCAAATGTTTATTTAGTATTCATATGGACAGCTTAAATCCGTAAGGCAGACTATCTCATTGTCACCCAGATAGTCATTCAGTGCCACATCGTGACTTTACATCATGACTTTACTGCTGCAGATATCCATATATATGACTTCTCTTGCCTATAAAGAGCTTATCCTCTGGAAATAAAATTCCAGGGTAACAGATGAAAAAGTGTTCTTTATTTTTATTACCTTCATTCAACAAATTGGCAGGCAAAACACTGTGCCAAATATGTTGGTAGCAAGTGACTGAACAAATGGCTGGCTACCAGGTTCTTCTGTCCGATACATTCAATAACATTCCTAAGTCAGGGCCTTTGTTGAGGAAGAAAGTGTGTCACCCTTGGACGTTGGTTATAACATCTCCTGTTGGCGGTTTTTTCCCCTCTAGTAGTCTGTCAGCTTAAACTGACGAGAGTCTGTGAGAAGAATATTGGGAGTTACTGTTTGTCATTGGGAACCCTCCCCACTCCCATGTCCCCGTAAAAGCGAAGTACCTGTGGAGGTAATCTCTGCTAAGTAACTGATCAAACTGGAGAAAAGGATTAAAAAAAAAACTAACTCTTTATTATAGGTATCTTGTAAGCAGATGCACGTGCAGCGTGCCAGGTCTCTGCTCCAAACATACTAATTCATCCAGCTGCATTTATAAAAAGTCCCCTCCCAAGCCCAACATCTCTTCAGTGCTGGCAGTATCTCTGGGATAGCAATGTTCTTCTCGTTGGGAAAAGTCTGGATTCCTTCTTTTGTGCCTACTATCTTTAGATGTGATTGATTCTTGGATCTTGCAGATCCTCTTTTCCTCACTCTCACTTTGTCTCCCCTGCTGCTTCTCTAGTACGTGTTTGTGTTACCTCCCGTTAATCTCCCTTCCCTCGTAGCCCCGCCTCTTTGAACACCCTGAATAGGGATGCGTGGATGGTTTAGTCGGTTGAGCATATGACTTTGGCTCGGGTCATGGTCTTGCAGTTTGTGACTTCAAGCCCCGTGTCAGGCTCTGTGCTAACAAACAGCTCAGAGCCTGGAGCCTGCTTCAGATTCTGTATCTCCCTCCCCTGTTCATGCTCTGTCTCTCTCTGTCTCTCAAAAATAAATGTTAAAAAAAATTTGAAAAAAAAATTTTTTTAACATTTATTTTTGAGAGAGCGTGAGCAGAGGGCAGAGAAAGAGGGAGACACAGAATCCGAAACCAGCTCCAGGCTCTGAGCTGTCAGCACAGAGCCCAACATGGGGCTCGAACCCACGAACTGCAAGATCATGACCTGAGCCAAAGTCAGCCACTTAACCAACTGAGCCAGCCAGGCGGCCCCCCCCCCAACTTTTTTAAATGAAAACCCTGAATAGACCTCTGAAATTTATTCCCCTCATTCTTCATAAACCTATAGAGTTGACTAAAAAACAAGTTCATGTTTCTTAGTTTGACATTCAGGGTTTTTGTTTTTGTTTTCATATTCTGATCTCAGACTACCTTTCTGGTTTCTCTTGCAGGAATGGTCTTTGCTATTTTTGCTGTTTTTCAGAAATTGTGCCTTATTAGCAACCCTCCTCTTTATGAATTCTACCTATTTTGGGGGGGGGGAGGGCTTACCTCAAGCATGGCCTCTTTGTAAGGCTCTATTTTGCTCATATAGCAATCATTCTCTTCACTTAGTCAATAGATTTGACTGCTAGAATAGATTTGATGCCTGATCTGCTAGATGCTAAGGATGCGATGATGACTATAGTCCTTACCCTTAGTGAGTTTAGTGCCTATTTAGTCTCTTTAATGATCACTTAACATGTACTTAACTATGAAATATGGAAGTTAGTATGGTAAATTGCAAGTATTTTTTAATCAAATAAACAAATTCCTTAAGTGATAACAGTTGTTATCTTTAGCTTTGATTTGTTTATTTCTTCCTCAGAATTTAGTTGTCCAGGGACGCCTGGGTGGCTCAGTCGGTTGGCGTCCGACTTTGGCTCAGGTCGTGATCTCGTGTTTCGTGGGTTCGAGCCCCACATCCGGCTCTGTGCTGACCGCTAGCTCAGAGCCTGGAGCCTGTTTCGGATTCTGTGTCTCCCTCTCTCTCTGACCCTCCCCAACTCATATTCTGTCTCTCTCTGTCTCAAAAATAAATAAACTATAAAAAATTTTTTTAAATTAATTTCACAGTATTAGCTTTGACGGTGTGCCAATCAGCAAAAGGTATCCAGAGCATGTTTTCCTCTGAGCACTTGAATTCTCATAGCATTAGAGTTAATACCATAGTCTTCACTAGTTTCCTAGCTAATGTCAACATAAGTTACCTTGAGACTTGATCAAATTGTCCAGAAAAAAGTTCTCGAACCATGTGTGGATTTATGAAGTATGTGAAATGTTCTGAATTTTTATTATATTTTATAAAAGAGTGACTAGCACTTACTGACTTGGAGCCATTCTTCAGGTGGTATCTTCTGAAACCAGTACTAATTGTACTAATACTTTATTTCCAGGTATTCTTCCAGAGAGCAAAGCCCTAAGGACTGGATCTCCCTGTGCCTACTTTATGATCAAGAATTCCAGTTAATAATTTATAAAGAAGCAGTTTTTGTGTGCCATTCACACTGGTCTTTTTAACATTGCTTTAAGCTTATTGCAGTATATGTATTGGGATTTTTCTGTAAAATGGGTGTAATTTTCTCTGAATACAGGTATGTGACAACAAGAGAAGTTGCTTGCATGCCAGTTCAAATTGTTCTATATAAAAATGCTGTTAAAAGATACAGCACGGTTATCTTAGTACTCCCCCCCTTTTTTTTTTTACTTGAAATATTAAATTCTTTATAAAGACCACATAGCAGGAAAACAGTGTACTTTTTTTCAATTGCTGAATATAAAATGTTTGAAAATTTTAATTTTATGTGTGCAGACTCAAAATATGGGGAGAATACAGCAAATTAAAACTAATTTTTTGTAGATAGCCATTACATTTCTTTAAACTGTTTCGATGCCAATGTGTGTTCTACAAAAGAGAATGGTTTCATAAATTAACTGATTTAAGAGTAGGTGTCGGTGTTACACGCTTTTTATAAAAAATAAATTTTACGTAGTGAAATCTACCACGTCTTGTTATTATAAATAGCCTTATTTTCTTATCTCTCCCAGATTTCCCATTTAAAGAATTACACATTTAGGCTTATGGATGATTTATTTATGCTCTCAGAAGGTTATATGCAACTTAGTTTTGTTGGACTCTTTTTTGTTTTTGTTTTTGTTTCTTTTACTTATTTGAGAGAGAGAAAAAGAGTACAGGAGGGGCAGAGAGAGAAGGAGGGACAGAATCCCAAGCAGGCTCTGCATGGTCAGAGTCCAGTGTGGGGCTTGAACTTACGAACCCTGAGCTGAAATCAAGAGTTGGTCACTTAACTGACTGAGCCACCTAGGTGCCCGTTAGACTTTTTTTTTTTTTAAGGTGCTAGGAAAAGCCTGTTTCATTGTATTGTTAGAATTTAAAATCCCAATTTTTCCCTCCTATTGGATTTCCGTAGGTCACTATACCTATGTATTAATGATGCTTACAAGTAAGCTGCCCGTCTAGTTACTACAAGTAGACTGTGCAAGAAAGCAAGAGGAAAAGTATCAGTAGTAGTATTGGAAAACAAAAAAAGGAGTGACAAACTGAGCAGCAGAATTAAATTACTGCAGGCATAAAAGTTTAAATTCAAAAAACGTAAGGAAAATTTTAGGTGAGGGTTAGTTTGGTTTTTCTTTTCAACCTTTGGCTCATGTGTTTCCCCTAGGGGTTTATGATGGGCTTCAGTGGTCTATAAACTCCCTTAAACTATTCTAAATGATACACATATATCTTTTTCTGGGGTTAATTCCGTAAGTGATTTCAAACATTTTCCTTACATCATAGGACAAAGGTACTAAACTTTGTTTCCAAACTTAACAGTTGGAAGAACAGATCAGTGAAATGTATATTTCAATAAAAATGTCTTCATAAATAAGTGAAGGGAGCCTGACTGGGTCAGTCAGGTAGAGCATACGACTCTTGATCTCATGGTCATGCATATGACTCTTGATATCATGGTCATGAGTTCGAGCCCCACCTTGGGCATAGAGATTACTTTAAAAAAAATACATAAAAGTTAATAAAAAAAAAAATAAAGCTTGGGTGTTTCATTGATAAGTTTCCCTAAACAGTGGGAAAGACAACTGGCATCTGTTACAATAGCACTAAGTTTCAAAAGTATATTAACAAGTCACATAGTGGTTAAGAGCTAAGACAGGTTCCAGACCCAGATTAAGTAGGTTCAAATAACAGTTCGCCAGTCTCTGGTTTTTAGAAGTTTAAGCACATTAAATAATTTCTCCCTGCCCCGGTTTTTGCATCTGTAAAAGCATGAAATGAGCTTATTACGGTACCTGCACGTGAAGGCTTCATATCAGCCGTGGCCACTGTACTGTTAGTTCCATACATGTGAGGGTGACACCTGCTTTTCCTGTCTCTTTAAAGTCCTTCAAAAGATTCATGTGTGTTCAGGGCCAAGTGAAATCAAGACACAGAAATTAAGAGTCTGCAACAGAAGTTAAACTTCATGTTCTATGATAACGTAGGATAATTCCCATTTTTCCTTGAGGTTATCCAGAGCACTTTATTTACAGAGTACCATAGCAATGACCTCTGTTTCATTATGAATTACCTTGTTTGCATTGTAGTTTCCGAAAATGAGCACCCAAATAATTGTCACAAGAGTGAATCTCACATCTTAACAGATGATGTCACTGAGCCAAAAGACAGATTTGGGTGACTTGACTACAAAACCACAAGAATTTCATGACACCTGGTCTAGTTCTGTGCCTGACAGATTATTTAAAGTCTTAAATGTTAACGCAAACTGGCTCACAAGAAGCTCTGCCTTTAAGAAAATCCTGTCAAATTTCAATATGCATCACTTTTGTGGTAAAATACGCGAATCAAGGCCTTTTGCTCAGCTTATCACATTTACTCCCAGAAAACTTTTGAGCTGTGGGTTTTACTGTTGTAAGGAACCTACACAGGTCCCCTTCTTGGCATGAGATACAGGAGAACTGAAATTGGTTGGAATAGTAAGCAGTAAACAGATTGGTTTTTGGAATGACTCCATGACTTATACATTGTTTAAAAGTCTAACAAAGTAACTTCTTTTGTAATAACGCATTACTGTGGGCATTTGTTATCTCCACGGTGCAAAGGACACAACCGACTTGGAAAAACGTGCTGAGAGTCAGTATTTGGTGGGGAGAGTTGAGGCTGCACCCCCGATCTGTTCCATTCAAACGCCGCCGTTCTTAACCACTCAGCCTTGGTTTCTTATGTCATTCCTGGTTGCTGTAGTTCTCCTCTAGGAAGAATTCCTTCTCTTCCGTGTCTCGGAAGTTTACCCCTGGCCCATCAAGGGTCTCTGTGGCCTCTCCATATGTCGAGAAAGGCTGCAGCGCAGTGAGTGGGCAGAGGGGATCACTTTCTAGGGAACAGCTGCTTCGGCTCTCGGCGGCACGAATACTGCAGGACCCGATTTTAATCAAGTTCTCCAATACTGCCCATTTCCAAAATACCGCTTAAAGAGAGAATTAAGACATTTATTCCTGGATCCCTCGCCCCAGAACGCCAAATAAATAAATAAGAAGTGAGCTCATTTCCACTAAGAATTTCACGTCTGGATTATTCTGAGGCGATCATGGGGCTCCGCGGCGGCCAACGCAGGCTTCAGAGCAGCTGCAGATGTATCCCTCCAGACAGTGGTATTCCCCAGGGACCGCCTCTCCCGCGTCCAGCAGTCTGCACACCTGTGCCTGTCTGAGTGTCTGCAATCAGGAATTCGAGGTTCGTCCTGCCTACGACCGCCGCACGCCACACTCCGTCGTCGGCTCTCGAGAACTGGGCGGGATTTGCAGTTCTGGGAATCTGAAACTGCTCACTGCGCAGGGCTCCCCGGCTCCACCCGGAGAGCCAGGGAGGGACGGGCAGAGGGCGNACGGAGGCCCGGGCCCGGGCCCTTCCATCTCTCCTGCTCGCCCCCTGGCCGGCCCTCTGACCGGGGCCCTCCCGGGTCAGCGGAGAGCGACGTTGGGCACGAAGAAAGAGGACGTGCGGGTTACCGGGTCTGGGCCCTGGCCGCGCTCGAGAGACGAATTCCCCTTTTTCTTGGAGTTTGGCCGCTCCTCCCCTCTTTATGAGCGTTGTCACGATCGACACCGTTTGAATGGGTTGATATTTCAGATGATCCCAAAGAGGCGTTTCGTTAGGGTTTTAGTGATGGTAACGGCGGGGATTGACTAACCGGAAGCTGGAGGCAGACGTTTATGAATATACACATATATAATGTGAATTCCCAAACATTTCCTTTGGGAAATTCCGTACGTTGTTTGTTTCCCAGTCCGTTTCCCGGGTATTTTCAGTAGGTGGCCTCAAAACAAGGTCTACCCGTTAGCTGCCCAGTACGTAACCAAAACCCGAGGTTTTTGTTCGCTCTAGAACGCCGAAATTCTTAACGTAGTGGTAGAGTTGGAAAATTTTTGAACTTTGTTCGTATGCCTCTCACCAAACCTGTTTTCATCGATGGACGAACAGTAACTTTCGTTTTGGGCAGTATAAGGAAGCAGGCTTAAGGCAAAGTCACTAGTAACATACTTGTTGAGTGCTTACCTATGATGTATCGAAATTTGGGGAAGATTTGTAAAGCACACACCTTGTGGATGTGCTGAGTCATGTTTTAGCATGCTGTTATTGTGGGTTTACTGGAAGGTAGTCACCAAAAGACATTTCCCCTTGATGATTGTGAAACTAGTCTGCTATCTTCATATAGAGAAGCAGATATCTTAGCTGATAAATGTGTTTGTATTTATCCACTAGGTACATACACGTACCTAGTGACACTGTTTTCCATTACAGTTACCTCAGACAGCACAGTTACAGCAATTAGGGAAGGTTTTTCATTATTGAAAAATACTTGAAAATATTGAAAAGGTAGTTAAGAAGTTTATTATTCCTTATCTAAATGTGTATTCAGCTGACAAATGTGTATTTCTTACTTGCCAAAAGTGAATCTTATTTTTATTGCTTATTTCCAATGAATTCCTTATCTAAATTAGGCGGATGGTAAAAGTATATATCTTAGTATATCAAAGATTGTTGAAAATTGGCCCTTCTTTATGTTCCTGATCCTTCTTGGAATGTTGGGAGTCATTAATTTATCATCGAATTCTTTCGGAGTACAGAGTGGTATTAAGATCTGATACTACAGCAGATTTAAGGTGGCATGGGGAGGCTAGGGTTTATGCTACTCAGCATACCTGATTTTTATTCCAACATGGAGCGCAAGTATTTTAATATCCTCATAGTTATATAGCTTTTAAGTATTAAATGACAAGGCTGGGGTGATGCTTTTTTCTTAAATCAACCTTATTTTTTAGAGCAGTTTTAGGTGTATGGCAAAATTGAGCAGAAGGTACAAATCTTTTACTTAAACATAATAGCCTCCAGCTGCATGCATAGATAGCTTCCACTTGCTCATTTTTTAAGACTTGGTAATATGCACTTAGTATGTGGCTGTTCATATACTTGGAGATTGGAGAAATTATCCTTAAGTTAATTTCAGGAGAGTTAGTAATTTTTCAGGAACAAAAAATTGCATCTTTCCATTATGATTGTCAGGCACTTGGGGGTGAAATTTAAAGGAAACATTTAATGGAAATGTTATGCCATGGCAACAGTTGTTTTCATAGGTGTAACCCTGCCCTTAAGGAAACAAAGTAATTCTTTCCTATGTATCTGTTATATTGTACATTGTTACTTTATCTTAAAACACTTTGTAATTCATCATGATCAGTCTTTGAAAACATTTGAAGGAGAAAAGCGGCCAGTATCACTCTCAATGGCAAAGGTAACATTGGAAGGGAAATAGATGTTTCCGTAGCCCTGTGATGAGTGAATTAAAATGAATATATACGATGTCACCAGTTAATGTTTTTTTCAGAGCCCACACAGCACTTTAACCTTTAATATTGTTGGAAACTTAGATTTTTACATTAGACTATACACTTCAACTTAGCAATAGCTAAGAGGTGATCTTACTTGAGACTAAAAGGAGCTAACATTTGTTCTTCAAGTGTATTATTCCCTTAAAACAAACCTGCACATTTTTTCTTCTCTCTTAGTTTAATAAGAAGATCTACTGACCAAGCCGAGATGCAGAGCACCTCTAATCATCTGTGGCTTTTATCTGATATTTTAGGCCAAGGAGCCACTGCAAATGTCTTTCGTGGAAGGCATAAGGTTGGTTCAGAGAAAACTGAAGACTTTTTAGCACTGTGTATGTCCTCTTGTGAGAAGCATGCTTGTTCCACAATGTGAGACTTGATGTTTTTGGTAATACTGTCTAAAAAGAGTACCTGTTCGTGTGGTTATTTAAAGTATAGCTTATGTCAGAGTCAGTGATATCTGCCCAGTGCTGGCAGAGGTTTTGTGCTGAGAGTGGGGAAAAAAAGAGACTAGCAAGGTTCATATGTACCTTCGGATTCTTTGCCCAGCCTCGTCCTCCTGTGGTCATGAGTGATCTCACTAACAAGATCAGTATGTCAGTGTACTGGGGCGGGCTACAGGTGAGGGAGGAATACAGGGAGGCAGATGTACCGTTGGAGGGGAATCCACAGATGATTCTGATATGCTGTCCTATAGCTTCAGGCCCCGGTACACAGCCCCGTACAAGGCAGCTAAGAATAAAGTGAGACGGGCGCCTGGGTGGCTCAGTCGGTTAAGCATCTGATTTCAGCTCAAGTCGTGATCTCACGGTTCATGAGTTCAAGCCCCACATCGGGCTCTGTACTGACAGCTCAGAGCCTGGAGCCTGTTTCAGATTCTGTGTCTTCTCTCTCTGCCCTTTTCCAGCTCTCTCTCTCTCTCTCTCTCTCTCTCTCTCTCTCTGTCTCTTTCTCTCAAATATAAAAAAAATAATAAAGTGAGGTTATCAGCAAGGAGCTCACATTTAAAGGGTATGAGGTAATTAGAACTTGTTAGTGGAAGCGAGAATAGAATAAAAGGGCTAATCTTGGAGGCACTCCAAGAACCAAAAGGATTTACTGTCAAATTCTATATTGGAGGATGGAATTAAAGATAATTAACATAATTTAAAATGAGGAAATATAAGGCGCATCTGGATGGCTCAGTCAGTTAAGCGCCGACCTCGGCTCAGGTCATGATCTCACAGTTCCTGGGTTTGAGCCCCGCGTCGGGCTCTGTGCTGACAGCTAGCTCAGAGCCTGGAGCCTGCTTCCGATTCTGTCTCCCCGTCTCTGCCCCTCCTGTGCTGCTCACACCCTGTCTCTCTGTCTCTGTCTCTCTCTCAAAAATAAATAAATATTAATTTTTAAAAATTAAAAAGTAAATAAATTGAAGAAATTTAAGATCATTAAAGCTTCTGTTCTGGGAGGAAAGCTGGAGTAAAAATTCCTTTATAATGCAAATAATCCACTAATTTTTCAACCCTTTGAATTTGTTTTGAGCTTAGTGACGATCAGAGCCTTTTAAATTATTTTGAGAAACGAGCTTTAAGTATTTTAGTGAGGAGGAGTTTCTTCATATTTTCCTGTAGCCTTAGTGATTACCAATCAGTTCTGTCAGTAACAGTGAGATAAGCATTCAGAGGGGAGGGCCTGTTTCCTCTGGGGAATGATTATGACTATAAGCAGTCTCTGTGGTTAATGGAGAATGAATCAGAAGTGTCATACAGGGAACTTTGAGCCTTTGCCCTCTTCCAGAATTATCCACAGGTTCGGAATCCTTTCACATTTCTTGTCTCTGGGTCTTTTATCAAGCCCATTGTGATCAACTTTGGGTATTCCTATCCTAGAAATTGTTTTTGTTTTGTGCTCTGTGCTAAGAAGAAGAAAAAGTGGGTGGCGACACAAGGTTTAGCCTCGAGACTACATCTGATTGTCTTCCTCTGACCCAAGTTAACAAACTTTAATAATCACTTGGTATATGACAGGCCCTGTGATGGACCTAGTGAATATAACTGCAAATGACGTGCAGTCCCTTCCCACAGAGGGTTTTGGGTTTAGTAGCAAGGTGGGCTGGCATTAGAAGGGTTGTAAGTTGGAAACTGATGGAATGATAGGTAGTCAGTAGTGAGAGATTGGGTGAGGCATGTTTAAAGTTCCTGGTACTTGTAAATATTCCATCAATTCTGGTCCTTTTTCCCTACTCGCTCTCTTCCGTTTAAGTTCCTATACATAGTAAGCGTTCTGTAAATGTTGAATGAATGAATGAATGAATGAATGCATGAGGACAGATTAGACTACCCTAAGACAACCCAAATTCTTCTTCAAAGGAAACAAAAATGTACTTTATCCAATATAGTCAGAAAGCCTAAAATAAGGATTTGAGAGACATAGGAATTTTCTTAAAAGACTGTGAAGACTCAGTTTAGTATTTAGTCCCTGATATTCTTCCCAGGGATATAGTTTAAGAAACCGTGTGTGTCCTCATTGACATCAACTACAAAGATTTAGGACTATACTCAAAAAAATCCTACTTGCTTTAAAATTGTTTTTTTAATGTCTGGTTAAACATTAAAGAGAGAGAGAGAGCAGGCGAGCGAGCAGGGGAGGGGTGGGGGGGTGGACATACAGTCCAAAGCTGGCTCCAAACTCTGAGCTGTCAGCACAGAGCCTGACACGGGGCTCAAACTCATGAACCATGAGATCGTGACCTGAGCTGAAGTTGGGGTTTTTTTGTTTTTGTTTTTCCTACTTACTCTTAGTAACTGTTTAAGGATTTTTAACCATGATGTTTGTTAAGCCCTTTTATGTTATTGCCTAGAATGAACAGGTTTCCAAATTTCAGACCAGGTTTTTGAATTTGTCATTCAGAGTGTGTTACTTTATCTCTTTCTCATGGAGTTGCTTTTAGTTACGTGTGCGCGCGCGCGCATGAGCTAACCATGGGGAAGTTAAAGGGAAGGGAGCTGTAAAGGGAAGGGAAGGATATGTTGGCATATGTGATACAGTTGACTCGTGAACAACATAGGTTTGAACTCTGTGGGCCTACTTACATGTGGACTTTTTTTCAATAAAGTACAGTACTGTAAATATATTTTCTGTTCCTTATGATTTCTTAGTAACATTTTCTTTTCTCTAGCTTGCTTTATTGTAAGAATGTAACATACAAAGAATGTTATAGACACATAACATACAAAATATATGTTAACTCTTTATGTTCTTGCTAAGGCTTCCAGTCAACAGTAGGCTGTTAGTAGCTAAGTTTTTGGAGAGTCAGTTATATGTGGAATTTCAACCTCATGTAGGGTTGACGCCCTAACCCTCACATCGTTCAGAGGTCAACTTTATATATCCACATAGATCTCTAAATATTATTCATATTCCTTTTGACTTAGGGACAGTGAATGATAGATGACTGTGCAGTTGGCTAAAGGGAAAATGATACATTTCCACCTGTTGTGCCAGTAATCTCACAGGTATGATGTAGACTACAAAAGTTTGAAAAATGCTAGCCTTGAACACAAGTGGGCACTTTGCAACATTATATTGTTTTCCCTGATTGCTCCTCTGTTAGGATTCTCCTAATTTTAAACCAAGTCGGAGACAGGTATGCTCAAGCAAAATCATGGTGGCAAATGTTGGGTGGTATAGATTTGGCAGTGTTCTTACTCTGGTTGAACAAATGGAAAAACAGCGTAATTCGACTGCAGTTCAGCTGTTACTCTATTTTCGTATTGTCTGAAAATGGTCAGTGGACATTTTCTCTGGAAAAAAAATGTGTATTTGGTGTGAAGGGGGGTGAGGGAGGTGTGATTATGACACATAGATGGTGGTCTCCAAATAGTGATCTTGAAGAGAGGTTGTGAAGCAGTTAAATGGTTTTAAGAAAAAAGATCATGAGATTCTGAGGTGAGAAAAAGATCATGAGAATCTGAGGTGAGAAAAAGATCATGAAGCTCTAGGGCACCTGAGTCTAGGGCCAACTCGTGGTTACTGCTCAGACCGTGATCTTGTGGTTGGTGAGATTGGCTCTGTGCTGGCAGTGCAGAGCCTGCTTGGGATTCTCTCTCTCTGTCTCTTTGCCCTTCCCCTGCCCATGCCCTCTCTCTCAAAATAAATAAACTGCAAAAAAAAAAAATCATGAGATTCTGAGGTGATTGTGGCTATAAGCAGTGAATCTGTGTGGAAAGCTGTAGAGAAGGTGTCAGAGCAGGAACAGCACAGAAATTCTGACAGATGGACAGCCATGAAATATCTTTAGGCAGGTGGTGCTTGAACCCCAAAGTCAGAGAGGAAATTATCTTTCTGCTTGCTCCAGGGAAGTTCAACATTGGATTATGGAAAAGGTAAGATTAAACTCAAAGAATTGGACTGACCACCGAGGAGAGGTTTGCTTAGATTAGAGTGACTGGAAGGAGATGGGAGGGTCTGGAAGAGAGCTTACAGTAAGGTTAATATGAAGAACATAAGATAATATGTATCTGAAATGAAGCATATATTTGTACCTCTAAGAGTCCCTCCCAGCCAAGGCTGTGCCTTGTAATTTTTTGTGTAATCTACTTCAGTACGCCGTGAGCATGGCTGCAGCTACCTCCACAGAGAAAAGGAAATGTCTTTGATCTTCTAAGAGAAAGCTCTGTGTAGAAACAATCTGCCCTAATCATCTAGGTGAGGTCGCAGAAGGTTCTTCAAGGCAGTAGTGGTGCAGTCCAGTGATGAGAGTCTGCTTGAACCCGACAACTCCAACTCCTGCCTCCACTCGCACGTCTACACGCACAGTGTTGCATCTAGGGGGTGTTTCTTAACCATCAGTTTCATTACTTTGAGATCCAAATGAGTCTACGGCCATACCACCCTGAACGCGCCCGATCTCGTCTGATCTCGGAAGCTAAGCAGGGTCGGGCCTGGTTAGTACTTGGATGGGAGATCCAAATGAAATTTCATATGTGGAATATTCAATCTCTCTTTTTCTGTTCTGTTTAGTTTTTAAATTATTAGGCCCTGGAGAAACCCTTGTGAGTTCTACTCTCTTTTTTAATTTTTTTTAATATTTATTTTTAAGAGAGAGAAACACACACACACACACACACACACACACACACACACATATGAGTGCAAGCAGGGGAGGGGCAGAGAGAGAGAGAGAGACACAGAATCTGAAGGAGGCTCCAGGCTCTGAGCTGTCAGTACAGAGCCTGACATGGGGCTCGAACTCACAAGCCATGAGATGGCCCAGAGTCAGCTGCTCAACTGAGCCACCCAGGTGCCCCTCCACTTTTTAATCTAAAATATACTTTCACATTTGGTATTATTAGAGCTCTTTTTCTCTTATATGTGAAAGACTATCTTTGCTTCAATTATTATAATAGAAGCTTTTTTTTTTCAATATTCATTCATTTATTAGTTCATAAGTGGGCTCTAGGCCTAATGTCAGGCTTGAACTCCTGACCCCAAGATCAAGAGTTCCATGCTATATACCAACTAGGCCAGCCAGGCACCTCTGGAAGTGTTTTAATATGAAAGAAAATAGCCTTTTCTTCATTCCAAAGCATACATACCATTTGAAAGAAATTTGGAGCAGTTGATTGGCTGATTTTAGCTTTAAAAACAAGTGAAGAGGGCACTTGGGTGGCTCAGTTGTTAAGCACCTGACTTTGACTCAGGTCATGATCTCACAGTTCTTGAGTTTGAGTCCCACATCAGGTGAGCTCGAGCTACGCCTTGGGTGAGCCTCGCTTCTCAATTTCTCTCTTTCTTTCACCCTCTCTCCTTCCCTCCTTCTCTCTCTGTCTCTCTCTGCCGTTCCTGGGATTCTCTCTCTCTCTGCCCCTTGCTCACTTGCTGTCTCTCTCTTACTCTCTCTCTCTCTCAATAAAAAAAAAGGTAATAAAATAAAAATAAAAACAAGTGAAGAGCCCTAATATAATTACCTATGCTTAAAAATATTTAAGTGTTCTCTAAGGTGACTGGGTGGCTCCATTGGTTAGCATCTGACTTGGTTTTGGCTCAAGTCGTGATCTCACAGTTCGTGAGATCAAGCCCTGTATTGGTCTCTCTGCTGACAGCTTGGGATTTTCTCTGTCCCTCTCTGTACCCCTTTCCCTCTCTCAAAAATAAATAAACTTAAAAAAATATATTTAGGTGGGGCACCTGGGTGGCTCAGTCGGTTGAGCGTCCAACTTCAGCTCAGGTTATGATCTCACGGTTCGTGGGTTCGAGCCCCGCGTCGGGCTCTGTGCTGACAGCTAGCTCAGAGCCTGGAGCCTGCTTCAGATTCTGTGTCTCCCTCTCTCTCTGGCCCTCCCCTGCTCACACTCTCTCTCTCTCTCTCTCAGAAATAAATAAAAAACATTAAAGTTTAATATATATATATACACACATATATGTATATATATTTAGGTGTTTTATAAGAAAGATATATTGCTATCTAGTGCTAATGGTAACTTTTAATCTTCTTTGCAATATAAATAAAACTTTTCTTTTTTAAATTTCTTTTAGAAAACTGGTGACTTATTTGCTATCAAAGTATTTAATAACATAAGCTTCCTTCGTCCAGTGGATGTTCAGATGAGAGAATTTGAAGTATTAAAAAAACTCAATCACAAAAATATTGTCAAATTATTTGCTATTGAAGAGGAGGTAAGTAGTGACATTTTAGTTGCTAATCTTCTCATGTTTATTGTAGTTGCTGTGATTTAGGAGAAATGACCCAATGTAAAAACTTGTTTTATAACAATGAGATTTTTTATAATTGTGGAGATTACAGTTCATATAACCAAATACTCTGTTCTCAAATATTTTTGAAGAGATATAACAATGGAAATAAAATATCATGGAATCCGGAAAAAGTAGCATAAGGGGGTGCCTAGGTGGTTCAGTCGGTTCGTGGGCTCAAGCCCCATGTCAGGCCCTGTACTGAGAGCTCAGAGCCCGGAGCCTGTCTTCAAATTCTTTGTCTCCGTCTCTCTCTGACCCTCCCCTGCTCACACTGTCTCTCTCTCTCTCAAAAATAAATAAAACGGGCACCTGAGTGGCTCACTCGGTTAAGCGACCAACTTCGGCTCAGGTCATGATCTCACAGTTCATGGGTTCGAGCCCCGCGTCGGGCTCTGTGCTGACAGCTAACTTAGAGCCTGGAGCCTGTTTCGGATTCTGTATCTCCCTCTCTCTCTCTGACCCTCCCCTATTCACACTGTCTCTGTCTCAGAAATAAATAAAACATTTAAAAAAATGAATTAAACATTAAAAACTTTCAAATAAAAAGAAAAAGTAGCATAAGAAATAAGAGTATTGAATATGGTTACCAGTGTTTTTACTAAAAACCAAACTAAGTAAAGTTAAATTGACATAATTCTTTTTTTTTAATGCTTATTTGTTTTTGAGAGAGAGAGAGACAGAGCACAAGGTGTGGGGAGGGGCAGAGAGAGAGGGAGACACAGACTGCAAAGCAGACTCGAACCCACAAACCGTGAGATCATGACGTGAGCCAAAGTCGGACGCTTAACCGACTGAGCATCCCAGGCGCCCCATTAAATCTACATATTTCTTTTTTTTTTTTTTTTTAATATTTTTATTTATTTCTAGGAGAGAGAGAGAGACAGTGTGAGCAGAGGAGGGTCAGAGAGAGAGGGAGACACAGACTCTGAAACAGGCTCCAGGCTCTGAGCTGGCAGGAGCTAATCAGAATTGTAAATTACAATTTTATGCACAAAGATATTCATTATTGCCCTGTTTATAATAAAGAATGGTTAAAAAAGTATATGATGGGTAGTTCCTCAGTTTGCTACACTCAATATGAGCGAAGAACGTAGCCCTCCAGACTGCCTCCTGTTCAAGACATTTTGACCCCAGCTGCTGCAGCCGACTTTGGCATACTGCACAGTCAGAGAGAACAGTCCCCACAAGATGGGGATCATTCAGATACTAGGTGTAAACTCAGGAGTCCCCTAGGGCTACCATCGCTTCGACCAGCAGGCTACAAATTTAGAACTCCCCGTGACTGCCCCCAGATAGGGTAATTTGTTAGAGCGTTGAAGGACTCACAGAACTCAGGAAAACACTATGCTAGTTTTCTTGTAGCAAAAGAATACACCTTAGAACTGGTCCCAGGAAGAAATTCACAGAGAGGATAAAGGAGGACTCCAAACATGAATCTTCCTTGTCCTCATGGATACATTCCCCTCCTGGCCTTGATGTACGACAGGAGGCACGGAGTACTGCTAGTCTTGGAAACTCACTTCAGCTTTTGGTGTCTACAGTTTTTATTGGGACTCAATCACATGCTGCTTGCATGGCTGACTTCTAGTCTTTAGCCCTTTCCAGAGGTTCAGGCTAACACCTTTAGTCTCCATTTCCTCTGGAAGTTAACATGGGTATGCACACCCTAAATCCCCATCATAAATTGCATCATTAGGCCATTATGTGGCCAGAGCTGCCAAAGAAAGACACTTCTAGCACACAAGATACTCCAGAGGCCTAGTGATCACCTCCCAGTGGCCGAGGGCAAAGGCCTGACCTCTCTTGGGGTAGAATTTATTCTTCACTACACAGTAGTTAAGCAGTAATGAGAGACATTTACCAAAATTTTAATCACCTACGAACATGCTTATGTATAATGTGAGAAAAACAGGATTAAAATATGTATGCAGTATGATCTTAATATATAGCATTATGTACATATAGTGTTATGTATGTATAGTGTGACTTGATATATAGGAAAAAGACTGAAAGGAAATACACCAAAATATTAGCGTAATTATCTCTGCTGATGGAATTATGGATACTTCCCAGATTTTAAACAATCAGTGTATGTCATTTCATTATTTAAAAACAACAGTCTTGGGGTGCTCAGTCGGTTAAGTGCCAACTCTTGATTTTGGCTCTGATAATGATCTCACAGTTTGTGAGATTAAGGTGTCAGCACAGAGTTTGCTTGGTATTGTCTCTCTCCCTCTCTTTCTGCCCTTCCCTCACTCATGCACTCTCAAAATAAACATTTAAAAAAACAAATAAAATTAAAAAATAATTTTAAATTAATGCATTAAAAAAAGAGAAAAACATACAAAATTGGAGATAGATACTGGATTTTAAGACTCGTAATCACATTTTCCTGAAATGGGCATATATCTTATAATCAATGTATATATGTAATTTGGTAGTATTTCTTTTTCCTTATAAAGCTGTTATGAAATTGATGGTATACCTTATAATCAGTGGTACATTGGAATCAAGATTATAACAAATGAGCAGACTAGAGCTTTGCTACACAAGGGACTTCTCAGCCATTCTGCCATCTTTTTGTTTTTAAGGCTAGAACTCCATTCCTTGAAGTACAAGTACTCATCATGAGAAGAATTTCAAGTATTTTTAAGAGATTTGTTAGAAGATTAATGTTCTAAATGTACTATTATGTGTTAGAAATTAAAGATAGGTTTTAAAGAACCATTATGACGATATAGCAGTGATTAGTTTAGATTTAGCCAGCTTTCACTGAGCTTTGATTGTCTTCAAAAACAAATCTGGTAGGAATTTAGAAGATGTTAATTGTTATATGTGTACTATCAGTAAATACTTAACAAATCCCAGGTAAGGCAATTTACTACAGCACCTTCATCATTGAAGTACTACTTTCAAGTGAAATCAGATAACCGTTAGCATATAATAAAAACTTACTTTTTATGTTGAGTCCCAGTCAGTGGGTTGTTTTTTTTTTCAGACGACAACAAGACATAAAGTACTTATTATGGAATTTTGTCCATGCGGAAGTTTATACACTGTTTTAGAAGAGCCATCTAATGCCTATGGACTGCCAGAGTCTGAATTTTTAATTGTTTTGCGAGATGTGGGTACGTTTGTTTACATGATTTTATAGATCTGTGTAAATATAATTTAACAACACAAGAATTTTTAAAAAGAAATCTCCTCTTCAAAACCAAAGACCTTTATGCAGTGCTCTCTTAGATGTGACCCCAAGAACACAAGTACAAAAAGAAAAAATACATAAATTGGACCTTCATCAACATTAAAAGCTTTGTATTTCAAAGGACAACATCAAGTAAGTGAAAAGACAACTCGTAGAATGAGAGAAAATATTTGCAAATCATATATCTGATAAGGAATTTTTATCCTGGCAACTTAATAAAAAGACAAATAAACCAATTTAAAACTGAACAATGGGAAAAATAAGTAAGTAATAAGTAGGGAAATACAAATTATAACCACAGAGTGATGCCACTTCATACCCACTAGCATAGCCAAAATCAAAAAGACAAAACAAAAACAGTGTTGGCAAGCATGTGAAGAAGTTGGAGCACTTGTATACACCTGATGTGATTGTAAAAAAAGTGCAGCCACTTTGGAAAACAGTCTAGCAGTTCCTCCATTTCCTCCAAAGATTAAATGTAGAATTACTATATGACTCAGCAATTCCATTGTTAGATATTTACTTAAAAGAATTAAAAACATATCCACACAAAAACTTGCACACCAATGTTCATAATAGCCACAAAATGGAAATGGCCCGTGTCCATCACCTGATGACTAACGAAATTGTGGTATATCCATACAATGGCATATTAATCTGTTCATAAAAAAGACATAGTGGAGCCTGGCTGGCTCAGTTGATAGAGCATGTGACTCTTGATCTTAGGGTTGTGAGTTCAAGCCTCCTTTGGGCCTAGAGTTTACTTGAAAAAAAGAGAGAAATATAGTAGTGATACATGCTGTAATGTGGGTAATTTTGCTAAGTGAAGGAAGCCACATGACCAAAGGTCACAATATATTTATATGATTTCATTTATATGAAATGTCCAGAACAGGCAAATCCACAGAGACAGCAGATTAGTCATTGCCAGAGGTTTGAGAGGATGGCACAGTTGAGGACTAACTGCTAATGGATATGAGGTTTCTTTCTGGTATGATGAAAATGTTCTGAAACTAGTGATGGGTGTGCACTTTGACTCTTCTACAGACTACTCAGTTGTATACTTTACAAGGCTGAATTTTATGATACTTGAATTTTTCCTTAAAAAGCTATTTAAGAAATATAAATATATGTAAATATAAATACATATATATACCACCCAAAGAGAATAATATCTTCTTGGAGAGGAATGAATCAGTATTTGAGGAATGAGTGAAGCCCAGTGATAAAGAAGGCAGAAGGTTAGTGGGAATTCACAAACTTGACATTGGAAGCAGTTTAGGTGAGGATAAAATAAGAAAGACACAGTATATACTACAGCCTGTTTAACCAAGTAGAAATTATAGATAATCGATGACTTCCCAAGTATACTGATAGCCCTGAGTTTTCATAATTGAATGTGATCCCTCTAAACTTATTTTCATAGATTATATTTGGGCATTCATCTGTCAGCTGTCAAATATTTCAAACTAGTGTTTAGGGACACTGCCTGTCACCCAAAACAGCTTAATTTCAGCAATGTAGCCACCTTTACCCTTAAAAAGAAAAAAGGAAAATGGCCTTTTTAGAATAGCGTTAAGTATATGAGAAATACTATTCTTATGAAAGCTAGTATGATACTTTTCCTCTGTTACTTTTTTACTGTTTTGAATCCAGTTTATTTTTTATGGAATTTTTTCCCCAAGGTAAAGAAATAGGAAACTCTGATGAAAGATTGGTAACTTTCTTGAGAATCATTATTCTTAAATTTAGGCATATTGCCCACATGTATATAACCAAAAGTAATTCAGGAAGTCATATGCTTAAGATCATTTTGTTTCATTTTCCTGATAATATTTAACTAAAAGAGGTTGGACTCTCCCTTAGATCATAGTGATCCTTATTCTAAAACTTTATTACTCAAACATGAGATAACATAAACATAAATACCATCTATTACTTCTTTGATAAAAATGACATTGGACCAACTTGTGGAAAAACCTATTGAGTGAATGATGTCAATGAATTTGATACGCACACACATACACATAGATGCCTACATAATTATTTCCTTTATTTTATTAAGTGGGTGGAATGAATCATCTTCGAGAGAATGGCATAGTGCACCGTGATATCAAGCCAGGAAACATCATGCGTGTTATAGGGGAAGATGGACAGTCAGTGTACAAACTCACAGATTTTGGTGCAGCTAGAGAATTAGAAGATGATGAGCAGTTTGTTTCTCTGTATGGCACAGAAGAATATTTGGTAAGTCACACATCACTAACTTATTTATATATGAATATGTTGTAAATATGGTAACTGGTCAACCAGTTCACTATAAAATATCTTAGTAACTTTTATGACAAAAAATAAACTTTTTATTCTAATCAATTTGGTGTGTAATGAGGGAATTAGATATTGGTTTCTATGGATGCTGCTTTTTTTCTGTTAAAAATTCTTACATAAGTTTTAGGGGCACCTGGGTGGCTCAGTTGGTTAAGTGTCTGACTTTGGCTCAGGTCATGATCTCACAGTTCACGGGTTCAAGGACTGTATCAGGTTCTGCACTGACAGCACAGAGTTGGCTTGGGATTCTTTCTCTCTTGCTCTCTCTCTCTGCCCCTTCCCCACTTGAACATTCTCTCTCTCAAATAAATAAACTTAAAAAAATTCTTGTAAGTATTATAACACTCTTAAGTTCTTTAATTTACTAATGCTATGGATGTATCTTAAAAGAAAAAAGGTGTATGTGCACTTAAGAAGCATCTAGCTAGTAAATACTCCTTTTTTGGATCAGAGCAGTTAATATATTACAAGCTTGTTATAATAAAATCCTCTATAAGGCAAAATTCATTATAATTCTGAAGCAGAAGATTCTAGTCAGGTTATGGAAAGCAGAGATTGGTTATGGAAAGGCAAGACCATTAATAGAAACAGAAATGAAATGTTTTTGAAAAGATCTAACTTGAACTGCTAGAAAGTTAGAAAAGCTCTGTGGTTGAAACTGTTTGCATAGGTGTGTTTTTGTGAAGTTAGTAAACGTTTGAAACGGTTAAGAAAATATACTTCAAAGTAAGTACATTTACTTTTTTGAGGAACTGCCACACTGTTTTCCACAGTATTTGTACGAATTTACTTTCCCACCAACAGTGCCTGAGGGTTCCCTTTTCTCCACATCCTTGCCAACATTTGTTATTTCTTCTTCTTTTTTTAATGTTTATTTATTTTTGGGAGAGAGAGAGCAAGAGAGCACATGCGCATGAGTGCAAAGGGTGGAGTGGGGGAGACAGAATCTGAGGCAGGCTCTGCACTCACAAACTGAGATCATGACCTCAGCTGCTGGACACTTAACCAATGGAGCCACCAGGCACTTTGTTATTTCTTGTCTTTTTATACTAGCCGTTCTGACTGGTATGAGGTGATAGTCTCCTGGTTTTGATTTGCATTTCCCTGATGATTTGTGATGTTGACCATCTTTTCATGTGACCATTGGCCATATGTGTATTTTCTTCAGAAAAATGTCTTTCAGGTCCTCTGCCCATTTATTAATTGGATTATTTGTGGGGTTTTGGTGTTGAGTTGTAGGAGGTTTTTTTAGTTTCTTGATTTTTGTTTTTAAGATTTTAAGTAACCTCTCTACATTCAACCTGGGGCTCAAACTCCCAACCCTGAGATCAAGAGTCATATGCTCCACCAACTGAGCCAGCCCAGGCACCCCCGTATGAGTTCTTAATATGTCTTGGATAGTAACCCCTTACCAGAGATACCGTTTGCAAATATTTTCTCCCATTCAGTAGGTTGCCTTTTCGTTTTGTTGGTGGTTTCCTTTGTTGTGCAAAGCTTTTTATTTTAGTGTTTAGTTTTGCTTTCATTTCCTTTGTGGTAACTACACTTATTGTGGTGAGTTTTGTGTAATGTATAGAATTATTGAATCACTGTGTTATACACCTGAAACTAATATAACAACATACGTCAATTATATTTCACTAATAAAAATTTAAAACAAAAAGTAGGTACATTTGACATGTAATCAGGAAGTTTATAATATAGAACTGTCACTAATTGCTCATAGCTCTGGATTATATCTTAAAAGTCTTAGATTATGGGAGCACTTCACTGGCTCAGTCAGTAGAGCATCTGACTCTTGATCTTGAGGTCATTAGTTTGAGCCCCATTTGGGTATAGAGATTACTGTNAGGCAGAGAAGGACAGATACCATATGTGTGCACGTATAGGAGGATTAGGAGAAACTTAATGGAGGACCATGGGGGAGGGGAAGGGGAAAAAATAGTTGGGGAGAGGGAGGGAGGCAAACCATGAGAGACTCTTGAATACTGAGAACAAACTAAGGGCTCATGGGGGTGGGAGAGAGGGAAGGGGGGTGATGGGCATGGGGGAGGGCACTTGTTGGGATGAGCACTGGGTGTTATATGGAAACCAACTTGACAATAAACTACTTAAGAAAAAAAAGAGAGAAAAAAGATTCTGCCATTGTAATTTTGTAACATGGAGAGTAAAATCTAACCACCCCTATAGTTTTATTCAGATTATTCTAAGTCTGCCCTGAATTTAGTGTCTCAAATTGTTCTGTATATACTGTTGTATATAACAGCATATAACTCCAAATTGATTAATAGTAGTTATATTTTATAATCTTTTAATACAAAAACCTACAAATGGATTAGATTCATCTATCAAATATCTATGGGGTGCCTGCTGTGCGCCAGGCAGTGTTGAAGGCCCTGGACCTTCAGCAGTGACCCAGATGCACATGATTCCTGTTCTTAGGGGAACCCACACAGTAGTGGGGAAAATAGTTAATTAAACAAGTAGACAAGATAAATTCAGATAATTGAAGTGTTGGGAAGATAATAAGGTAATAAGAGTAAGAACAACTAGCAGGAGAAAGATAGCTAGGGAAAGCCTCCTTTCCATCCTAAGTGACACTTAAATGATTCAAAAGAAGCAAGCTGTGCAAAGATTTGGGGGAAGAGCGTGACAAGCAAAGGGAACCAGGAACTGCAAAGGCTTAGAAATAAGAATGACCTTGGAAGTTTGAGAAACAGAAAGGATGGCAGTTTGGCGGAATTTAATGAGTGAAGGGGCAGGTGGTAGGAGTTGGAGATATAAGCAGAGGCCAGCCAGAACGTACAACCAGCAAGGAAGAGGAGCAGAGATGGGGAGAGATAGAGAAGCAGAGAGAGAGGGAGGGAGAGAGAAAGAGAGAATGAATGAATAAATGTGAAGTAGGCTCCTTGCTTAGCCTGGAGCCCAACATGGGTGAATCCCACAACCCTGGGATCATGACCTGAGCCAAAATCAAGAGTCGGACACTCAACCAACTGAGCCCCCCAGGCGCCCCAATCACGCCCTTTTTATAATTGTTTTGCAGTGTTCCCTTCAGTATCTTGAAATGAAATTCTTAGATATAATCAATTTGTATACCTCATTAAGAGATGGCATAATACCTCAATAATATTATTAAGGAAAACATTTATAATAATAGCAGAGATATTTAATATGTAAAAGTTTAGGAATAACCTCACTGACAAACAAATTAAAGAATCCAGTGCTTACGCTTGTACGTACTATCACTTGCAGTGCAAGTATAGTGATGACTTGTATGTTCCGGTAATGAGTTACAAATCACAAGTGGTGGTGGTGTCACGGACATGAATTTCCAAACCACTGAATAATTCTTAGTAGTTTCCAACTAAACAAAGGAGATTTTCATAAAGATACATTCTTATAGCTACAAAAATACTTTGTGTGCAAAAATTTTTATGTTTATATATAAGATGTGCGGGTAATAGACTTCTCACCTCCACAGATGTCTGGCAGAATATTCAAAACTCCTGCTGGATATCAGAAGCTTGTTTTTTGGAACTGTTCCACAGTCAGCAGGATGTCTTTCCTATCTAGTCTCTGCCCACTAAATACCAATAACCCTTCCTGGTTACTGTGATGAGCAAAACAAGCAGCCGCTCTGTTCCAGCCTGCATGAGGTTGATTGCCCAGTATCAACTGTTAATGTTTCACATATCCTAGGATCCTTGTTTAGCTTTTGCCTCTTAACAGGCTTTTAAAATGGAAAAAGCAAAACATTAAATTAACTCCAAGTTCATGCTGTACTCTAGGCTAAAATTTTACTCTAATATATTTCCTATTTCAGATTATGCCCAGCCCTGTTTCCATGTGCAGTATACCAGAAATTTTACAAAAAGAGATAAATAATAGCCTGCAGCTCAGCAGGCTAAAATCTAAAAGTTTTTATATTTAAATGAAAATTTTTCTCATTACGGAATTCCGAGACCAGATGTTAAATCTTCTCTTTGTTTGCTAAAGTCCAAAGAAAACTTCAACATTCTTTCTTCCACCATTTTTAATATGATGGATATCTTTTTTTCTTTTTAAAAAAATATTTATGTATTTATTTTGAGAGAGACAGTGCATGCACATGAGCTGGGGCAGACTCCGTGCCGTCAGCACAGCATCCAGTGTGGGGTACAATCCCACAAACCGTGAGATCATGACCTGAGCCAAAATCAAGAGTCGGAGGCTTAACCAACTGAGCCATCCCGGCACCCCTGTTATGGATACGTCTTAATAATATAACCTGAGAGCTTTACAGTAGCTTTCTTCTCCTATTCCTGTTCCAGATGTGGAGGCTCAGGCCCAGCAGTACCAAGCCCTACACAAATGCAGGCAGCACATTCAGGAGAGAGCCAATGAGTAGAGATCATGTTTAGTAACCAGCATATGCTAATGTCACTCTGTGGGAGAATTATATTATTTATTGCACCTTTTGAGGGGATTTCTCCCTTTGTCTCCTTCTAGAATCACTGTATCTCCTCTTCCCAGCTTGGCACCCTCATGTGCTAGAGGATATCAGGCATATACATGGGTTTTGGTCTGTTCACAGTACCATTTATACACTAAGTACCAGCTACTGTGTCAAAGGGCCGGCTGATGCTTCTTTGGATAGTAGTTTATATGCTGTTGCACAGACCCAGCAAAACCACTTAGACCCCATATATCTCGAAGACATTTGTTTAGACACTCACTTCAAACCCTTCATGCTTATCACCTCTTGATTACTCGTTAAAAGGTATTTCCCAAAAGAGTGGTCCCCCATCCCCACCTCCCACCCCACTATTCACACAAAAAATCCAGGGATGGTGACCCTTTGGGAGTCAAATTCATAGAATGCATCATTTAGAAGCACCCTCCCAGTAGTGTTACCTGCACTCATTCCCAGTCTTTTAGGCCACAGCCACATGCCACAATGTCATAAGGCATTCGTTTTGATTTGGTTGATGACTCTGCTTTGGTCCTAAGTACACTCTTGTAGCTTTATCTTCTAAGAATCTTCAAGTGCATAACTTCTGTGAATGCAGATGTCAGGAAGCTAAGCATGTATGACTTCTGGTTGTACTCTGCATAGCTAGATGTCCATCAGAATCTCTGGCTGGACCTGTAAGCTGCTAAGCCATGTCATATAAGATTTACCTGTATTCCAGGGACGCCTGGGTGCCTCAGTCATTTAAGCACTTGACTTTGGCTGAAGTCATGATCTTGAGGTTCCTGGGTTCAAGCCCTGTGTTGGGCTCTGTGCTGGGAGCTCAGAGCCTGAGCCTGCTTTGGGTTCTGTGTCTCCCTCTCTCTCTGTCCCTCCCCTGCCTGCTCTCTCTCTCTCAAAAATAAGTGAACATTAAAAAAAATTGGGGGGAGGGGGCGCATGGGTGGCTCAGTCAGTTGAGTGTCTGACTTCAGCTCAAGTCATGATCTCACAGTTTATGGGTCCGAGCCCCGCATGAGACTCTGTGCTGACAGCTCAGAGCCTGAAGTCTGCTTTGGTTTCTTTGTCTCCCTCTCTCTCTGCCCCTCCCCCACTCACACTCTGTCTCTTAAACATTAAAATTTTTTTAATTAAGAAAAAAAAAGATTGATCTGTACTCCATAATGTAGTATAACATCTTGACTTAAAATCATGTGTTTAACATCACATCAGCTACTTGTCTGGACTGCTAGATCCCCAGTCAGCTCAGTCAGGCTAGTCCTCTGAAATAATTCTAAAAAATTTAATTTTTATCTCAGAGTCATCATGACTTGCTCTGATGGATTGCATTTGAGAGATGAGAAAAAGAAATCAAGGCTACCTGATAGGTCTGGGGAATAAATAACTGGATAGATTGTGGTACTGCTTGCTTAGAGGATAAAGATTAGTAGGAAACTGGGTTGAGAGCAAAGACCAAGAAGAGTCTATTTTGGACATGTGAAGTTTGAGCTACTTTTTTTTTTTTAGTGTTCATTTATTTTCAAGACACAGAGCATGTGGGGGGAGGGGTAGAGAGAGAGGGAGACAGAGGATCGAAAGCAGGCTCTGTGCTGATAGCAGCAAGCCTGATGCAGGGCTCGAACTCACAGTCTGAAAGATCATGACCTGAGCCAACTTCACTCAGTTGACTGACTGAGCCACCCATGTGCCCCAAGTTTGAGCTACTTTTTAGACATTTGGGAAAACAGTAGAGTATATGAATCTGGAACTCAGGGCAGGAGATAGTTTGGGAGTTAAAGTATATGGGTAATATTTAATGCCAAAGGCCTCCATGAGAGATGAGGAAATAAGGCAGTTATAGGTGGAGACAACTGCTTTGAGAAGTTTTGCTATGGTGGGAAAGAAAATTGGGTCATAGCAAGAAAGGGTCGTGAGGTCAATTTAGATTTTAAAAGTAGGAGATCTTATAGCATGTATGTAAGCTAAAAGGAATGATCCAATAAGAGGAAATTGCATAAAATAAAAAGGATAATTGTAGGAATTGATTTCTGGAATTAGCGAGACATTAGTATGGATTCCATAGCACAGATGGAAAAGTTAGCCCTTGATAGGAGTAGTTCCATCATAAAGGGAAAGTAGGCCAGAGTCTAGACACAGATTCAAGAAGGTTGGTATTTGGTAAAAAGCATAAGGGAGAATTGATCTGTTTTGCTTACATTTCCTTATTGAAGGATGAAGTGAGGTCATCGAGATTGAGAGTTAAAGGAAGGTGGTGTTGGAGGTTTGAGGAAAGAAGAGAAGACATGAAATAGTCTTTTCAGATTGGGAAAGTGAAATTATTAGGGCAATATAACAGACTTTGTAGGCATTATCAAATACCCATTTGTGTGTAATGTATTACCATAGAACACAAGTTAGTTTCTTCATTCTTTTTTTTAAGCATCCTGATATGTATGAGAGAGCAGTGCTAAGAAAAGATCATCAGAAGAAGTATGGAGCAACAGTTGATCTTTGGAGCATTGGGGTAACATTTTACCATGCCGCTACTGGATCATTGCCATTTAGACCATTTGAAGGGCCACGTAGGAATAAGGAAGTGATGTAAGTGGTTTCTCCATCTAAAATTAGAAATAATTTTTCAAATGTGTATTTGTCTTATTTTGTTTCATCATATGTTAGAGGTGTGCACTAATGAAAATTGATGTAGCTATCATTTCTGATATTTTAAGCTATTTGGTTTTGAATAAGAATGCAACCTTATAGAGTGCATTGGCATAATTTTTCTTATTGTGTTAAAATATCTATGTACAAAGTGTAAGTGGCATCCAGTCTTTGGCCCGTCATTAAATACATACTGCTTGCTGGATTATATTTCAACATACTGTTTATTTCTCTTTGTGTCCTACTTATCAGGGATTTTCCTTTATATAACTGAAAAAAATAGTACTTCTGTGGGGTACCAGAACCATTACCAGACGTAAAAGAAATAAAATTTTTACCCTGAACTGATCTGATCTCTTTTACCATTTCAAAAATATTTAATATACTATTAAATTTATTTCCAGTGTTGCGGTTTCAGTCCAAAGACTGACTGCATTTTACTAGTATTATTATACCTTTATATTTTGCCATAACTATTAGGAAATAATTGCTTGGTGTAAAATCACTATTGTAAACTAAATAATGGAGAAAAAGAGAGATGGAATTCTAGATGTCAAGTTTCTTATAAACATCTGTACACTGACCACACATCTTTTTATTGTAAGAGAAATTAGTGAATGACCTTGCTTCCTGAGAAATGGCCAATCCACGTACACATAAAATTATGAGGTTATGAATGTTGTTTAGAGAATGTTAGGGGATAGTAATTCACTGACAGCCCAGTATATCCAGTCCTACTTTAGATCTTAACATTTCTCTCAGACCTTTATATTTGACCAGACCTTTTGTAAGCAAACATGACTTAAATAATCGCACCTGTAAAAATACAATCTTTAATCTCACCTCAGGAAATTGAGGGAGAAGCCTATTTTTCTGTTTGTTGATTTCAGGAGGTAAAGCCAGCTGATATAATGGCTTTTGCTAAAACCTGGATATCTTCCTGTTTTCAGCAAGGACAGTACACCTCTTCATGGGAAGAAGGCATCCATTACTATAGTGATGACTTTGGTGAAACACCATTTTGAGCCTGCTTTACAGCAGTGCCCATTTTATAAAATCCCTTCATTAATAAAGGCTGAGAGCAAATTCATGTTTTTCTCATTAAACATAAATTGTGCCTAACAGTTAATCATGTTTTTATTGTCTTACATACATTTTAAACCATTTGCAGCATTTCTTGCTGCCCTGAAAATGGATTAAATAAAAGCATGATATGCTCCCTAAGAAAGGAAACATGTGACCCATCAGCAACCTGATAACATTGTCACCATGTGTATAGGTATAACCATTAGCAGAGTTTCTTTCTTTATATGCACAGAAACCTCCAGTTTGGGGGAATGCTGTTAATGTACGATAAGAGGTGCTTGAAGTAGTCGATGAGAGGTGCTTGAAGTAGTCATGACGCCTATTTTACTTGTTTTACTATTGGGAGGGTGCATCTACCTCACATTACAGCTCCCTCAGCATCTCATTTACACCTTGTCAGTGTACTTTTATATGGATTTTACCAAGTTAGTGAAGCTTTTCTAAGAATGTTAAGCATTCCTTTAAGAGTTCTGCATCCATTCTATTCACTTTTTTTCTTAGATTTACCTCACATATCTGTACTTACTCCTCTGCAATCAGACCTTTCTTATGTGAATGTACCTTATTTTTCTCATTAGTTTTCTTCTTCTGTGAAAACTCTGTTAAGGCAGAAATCCCAGCTGCCCCATAGAAAAGAGGCACGTGGTCCAAGTCAGTGGTACTACTGGTTTGTTCTGCTTTTTAGAGAAAAAAAATCTTGATTTTTCTCAGAGCACATTTACGTAGACATTAAACAAACAAAAAGTTATGCCAGAAATAATATCTATAATAAATTCATGTAAGACTCTTATATTAGGTTTCATAATTTCATCTGGATGAAAGTATTCCAGAAGGCATGAGCTCTTTGGTTAGCAAAGTGCTGAAACCTGAGAGGCTGCTTTTATTGACTTGTCGCATCTTTTATAGTATTCTTTTGCTTCCCCATCTGTCTTCTTTCTTCCGGTCATCTTTGTTTTTATCACCTACCTCAAGGATTGCATTAAATTTGGCTTTTAGTTTTGGTACACACACCTATTCCTGTATGTGTATGTATGTTTTCAGTATGCAGCGAGTCTCTGTGATACTGTGCTGTTATAGTTTTGTCTTCTTTTAAAAAAAAGAAAGCTGTTGTGCATTCTGCAGTAATTTCATAGTCCAGTTGGCTACCTTTGGATAATTTGGGTAAAAGGGATTTTTATGGCCTAGAGACAGTCTGTAACATAACTTTTTTGTGTTTGCTCGATTTTTTCAGATGGAAAAATTAATATTTTTGTTGTGAACATCAAGATGCTGTTATATGGCACTATGAGAGCCCAATGAAAATTAATTATGGCATATATAAAAATAATCGTACAGCCACTGTCCTACTTCAGTCAGTCAGATTCAAAGTATTTTGATTGTTTTATGGATCCTGTGAACATCAGTCACAAAGTTTCGTCTAGTAGATAATTGTAGGTGCAACTGAGGAAATATTTTTGCAAAGCCCATTGATAGGCTATGCAATGATGAACTGTGTAATTTATTCTCCATTTATTCCTCCCAAGGTATAAAATCATTACTGGAAAGCCTTCTGGTGCAATATCTGGAGTACAGAAAGCAGAAAATGGACCAATCGACTGGAGTGGAGACATGCCTATTTCTTGTAGTCTTTCTCGGTCAGTATGGTGACTTTCTCTTTTTGCACTTTGATGTTTGGAATCTTTATTGAGTAAAATCACAAATACTTAAGTATACTTTGGTTTTTTTGTTTGCTGTTGTTTTTAATATTTTACTGTGTTTTTGATGTGCTTTGATAGGTGATTTTTGTCTTTGTGGTAATGTAAAGATGGATTCTGATCATATGAATAATTTTGCCAGATCTCTTGTTAGGGCAGAGGACATACATTTTTGAGATCGCTAATCATTAGTCCTAGAATTCTGTCCATTGTAGGGATCTAGCTTAGGGACCTTCGTATCTTTTATATTGACCATCCATATTGACAGGCTATAAATGGTGGTACAGATGGGAGTAACTAGAATTCTAAAAAACACACTCGAGAAGTTTATTTTTTTTTTTCATTTTTTTTTATTTTGGAGAGAGGGAGCATCAGTGGCAGAGAGGGGCCGAGGCAGAGAGAGAGAGAGAGAGAGAGAGAGAGAGAGAGAGAGAGAGAATCTTAAGCAGGCTCTGTGCTCAATGCAGAGCCCAATGTGAGGCTCCATCTCATGACCCTGAGATCATGACCTGAGCTGAAATCAAGAGTAGACACTTAATCTACTGAGCCACCCAGGCGCCTCAAACACTTGAGAAGTTTAGTAGTATTCTCATTTTTAAAAAGTACTCAAATTACTAAAAAGGTGAGAATTAATAATTTTCTACTACTTTTTTTGGCATTTCAAATGTTCAGATGGGTCTTATATAACTTAGCACCCAGAACTCAAAAAAGTTATATTGTCAGGCATGAATTCTGTTAACCACAAAGAAAAATTTAAGGAGAAAGAAATTAAAAGTAGAGAGTAAATTATTTTAGGTTTTACTCTGGAAATAAAGCCGAAACACTCATCAATATTCAGGATTTCTGATTACTGGGGCACCTGGGTGGCTCAGTCGCTTAAGCGTCCATCTCTTGATTTTGGCTTGGGTCATGATCCTATAGTCCACAAGATCAAGCCTTGCATCAAGCTCCACACTGACAGTACAGGGCCTGCTTGGGATTCTTTCTCTCCCTCTCTCTCTGCCCTTCTGCTCATACGTGCATGCACACATTCTCCTTCTCTTTGAAAGAATGAATGAATAAATGAATAAATAGGATTTCTAGTTATTGAATTAACTTCCATTTTTCTTGAGTATGGTAGTTATATAATCCACAAGTAATACAGGTTATGATTTATTGGCTTACTACCTATTATAATTTGTGGGTGCTCTTTTGTATGATTTTCTAATATAAAAATGAATTTAAATATTTAATATTTTGAATATTGAGTATTATTTAAATCGTTTATATCATAAGCTAATAAAATATCACCTATCATTTTATATTTCAATGTCTGTGATACTCACTTAAACTAAGAGTTCTAATTCTAAAATCATTTTTCAAAACTATTCTGACAGTTTCATTTTTGTGTGTTGTTTGAAAAAGAAGTCTCCAAAACGAAATTGGGTCATGCAGCCAGAGTTATCAAGAGAAATTCGTTTTATTGGAGAGCAGAAATTGCATATTGTAGTGATTTATGTTAACTTTTGATTTAGAAAATACTCATTTTTGGAATCTCAGGCAAAATGTAAAATGTAAAGGGGTCAGGTAGTGAACACTGGCTGTTTAATAATTGCTGAAACTTAGAATCAATAACTACAGATTGTATATTTCAGGAGGTTAGCAGGTCTTAACCTACCTAATTAGTCTTTAACACACCTAGTTATAAATTCTTTGATATAAATTGCTTAGGAAACAGCACATTATGTAATCTTGTGGGTTTGGTTTTGTTTTTTTTTTTTTTTAATGTTTATTCTTAGAGAGAGAGAGGAGAGAGGGAATGAGCAGGGAGGAGCGGAGCGAGGGAGAGGGACACAGAATACAAAGCAGACTCCAGGCTCTGAGCTGCACAGTACAGAGCCTGACATGGGGCTCAAACTCACAAGCCGTGACCTGAGCCAAAGTCAGATGTCCAACCGACTGAGCCACCCAGGTGCCCCAAATCTTGTAGGTGTTTTTTTTTTTTTAATAGTAAGGACTTTAAGTACCATAAATCAGCAGTGAAAACGACTATCAAAAATAAAGCAGCTGTAAAAAAAGACAACCATCATTTCTTATATGTATTAGCCAAGACTGATAACAAGGGAGAAAGACCTAACTCAGCTGGTCTAAGTGAAGAAGGATGTTGACCTTGTAATTAAAAGTTCACATGTGTATGTGACTCAGAGCCCAGCTGAATCCTTGGACTCACACTGTGACCTCAAGAGTCATTGTCATGCCCATCTCTGCACTGGGAAATAGAGGAGAGGCAGGGATTCTCTTCCAAAAGGAGGGAGAAGAGATACCTGTTAGTCAAAACTTAAAATATCCACTACCAGGGCACCTGAGTGACTTAATCAGTTGAACATTGGATTCTTGGTTTCGGCTCAGATCACAGCCCTGAGCCCTGCATTGGGGTCCACTGAACATGAAGCCTGTTTAAGATTTTCTCTCTCTCTGTCTCTCTCTGTCTCCCCCTCTACTCCTCTCTCCACCATCTGCCCCACTTCTCCCACTTGTATGTGTTCTCTCTCCCCAAAATAAAAAAATAAAAATAAGATATCCACTATCTACTTTAAAAACACTTAAAAAGACTTTTTCCAGTATCTGCTTATATAGTCAAGAATGTATTTTTAAGGGGCGCCTGGGTGGCTCAGTCACTCAAGTCTCCGACTTTGGCTCAGGTCATGATCTCATAGTTTATGGGTTCGAGCCCCGCATCGGGCTGTGTGCTAACAGCTAGCTCAGAGTCTGGAGCCTGCTTCAGATTCTGTGTCTCCCTCTCTCTCTGACCCTCCCCTGCTCATGCTGTCTCTCTCTCTCTCTCTCTCTGTCTCTCTCACTCACTCAGAAATAAAAACAAAAAACATTTAAAAAAAGAATGTATTTTTAAAACTATTTGAAATTCCATAATTTCAAATTATGAGAGTCTCTTTGAATATATTATATAATTCAATGTAAGTATGAGAATGAATAAAGGTCCTTCCTTCCTTCTTTTTCTTTCATTTTTTTAAAAACCTAAGCTTACTAGTCAAAGATTATCTCATTTGAATTGGCACTAATTGATTGCCAGATGATTATATTAATTTTACTTCCTAAAGAAGTATACTCCAAAAAAATAGCAGTATACTACAAAAGGCATAAAAATTCAACATTAAAAATCATATATTGGAGAGAGCCCCTGGGTGGCTCAGTTGGTTAAGCTTCCAACTCTTGATTTTGGTTCAGGTCATGATCCCATGATTTGGGAGATTGAGCCCTGAGTTGGGCTCTGCACTAACACAAGGAGCTTGTTTGGGAGCTTGCTTCCTCGTTGTCTGGCCCTCCCCTTCTTGCTCTCTCTGTCTCTCTCTCTCTCAAAATAAATAAATAACTTTAAAAAGTTATATATTGGAGAGCCATGTTAAAAGGACATTAGGGTGCCTGGGTGGCTCAGTCGGTGAAGACTCTGACTTTGGCTCAGGTCGTGATCTTGCAGTTCTTAAGTTTGAGCCCTGCATCAGGCTCTCTGCTGTGAAAACAGTTCCCATTTTGGATCCTCTGTCCCCCTCTCCCTCTGTCCCCCCTCCCTCTGTCCCCCTCTCCCTCTGTCCCTTCCCAGTTCATACCTGTGCACTCTCTCAAAAATAAGTAAAAAATAAATATAAATAAATACAAGGACATTAAAGGGGTGCCTGACCTGGGGTTCCTAGGTGGTTCAATCAGTTAAGCATCTGACTCTTGATTTTGGCTCAGGTCATGATCACAGTTCGTTGAGTTCAAGCCCCGCATCAGCCTCTACACTGACAACACAGAGCCTGCTTGCGATTCTCTCTCTGCCCCCTCTCTCTCTGCCCCTCCCCATTCTCTCTCTCTCTCTCTCAAAATAAATAAACTTTTAAAAAGGGGGGGGGGGAGTGGGAAGTGGTACAGTGGTGCCTGAGTAGCTCACTCAATTAAGCATCTGACTCTTGATTTGGACTCAGGTCATGATCTCATGGTTTGGAAGTTTGAGCTCCATGTTGGACTCTGTGCTCTTAGCATGGAGCCTGCTTGGGATTTTCTGTCTTCCTCTCTCTCTCTCTGCCCCTCACCCACTCACACACACACACACTCTCTCTCTCTCTCTCTTAAAAATAAACTTAAAAAAAAAAGGACATTAAAAACCCTGAAATTAAACAATTATCTTATCCTAACTGCCTGGTTCTGATCAACTGATCTCACCTGGATGGCCATGTATATATACATATATAGATTGTGTTTGGAAAAATGAGAAAACTTGGGAAGGAATGAATCAAAGAATAATCAATAAGAGATAAGTTAACATAAAAATGCCATAAGCCCAGGAGCACCTAGGTGCATCAGACTCTTGGTTTTGGTTCAGGTTATGATCTCATGGTTCACGAGTTTAAGCCCCACACCGGGTTTTGTGCTGGTGGCATAGCCTACTTGGAATATTCTCTTTCTGTCTCTGTCTCTCTCTTGTCTCTCTGTCTCTCTCTCTCTCTTAAAATAAATAAATAAACTTTAGAAAAAATGCCATAACTCCTGCTGCATTGACAGGTAATTTTAAACCAAGGTTACCTGACATTCTGAAAAGTTGGCAGTTTTTTTAAGTTTTAAATTAATCCAAGTAATAGCAATTCCATTGATTTGTTGGTAAATATTATGATTTTGTATCTGGACTCTTCACGTAACTTTTAAATTCACTCTTCAAGTAACTTTTTTCAATACTATTTTAGGGGTCTTCAAGTTCTACTAACCCCTGTTCTTGCAAACATCCTTGAGGCAGATCAGGAAAAGTGTTGGGGTTTTGACCAGTTTTTTGCAGAAACTAGTGATATACTTCATCGGATGATAATTCATGTTTTTTCACTGCAACAAATGACAGCTCATAAGATCTATATTCATAGCTATAATACGTAAGTACTTCTTTATATTTTCATTCTGTATCATAATGTTGTGTTTTGTTTTGTAATTATCTTCCTAAATTAGGAGAGGAAAGGGAGAATATGTCTCAGCTTCTCCAAAGGTACCCACTTCTCACTTAGGAAATTATGTTTGAGCGCTTAGTGAATTCTTTTTCACCTATTTTTGGAATGAAAAGATTAATTTTCTGCTTTTATAAAATATGTAGGTAAAATAGCTTGTTATTAAACTGCAACTTTTATAAGGCTATTTTTGTTTCTGTGTCTTCTCTCTTACATAGTCACAATACCACAAATAACACCCATTAATAAATGGGCTGGGTTTTATTAAGACTACTGTTCTATCAGGGTCACGTGGCTGACTCAGTAGAGCTTGTGACTCTGAGTTCAAGCCCCATATTGGGCATAGAGCCGACTTTAAAAAAAAGAGAGAAAGAAAAAATAATTCAAGAGTATTGTCCTATCATTTAAAAAACATTAAAGCTCAAGTGTTAAACATAGCTAGTGTAGTTATTATTTGCATATGTGACTTAAACCCTTTATTAGGGGCTGGAGAAATAATCATTTATTTTACCTAAACAAAAACACATTGTACCTATATTATAAAAAATCTACCTATGTGATAGAACTGTATTTAACTAAGTACTCTCACACTTACATGTAAAGCTAGGGAAATCTGAATATCATAGGTGAATTCTATCAGTATCCGTATCCTGGAGAGGATACATATAATATCTGTATAGTATAATATTATGCTATATCTTATGCGAGATGTTAACCATTGGGGGACACTGGGTGAAGGGTACGTGGTATCACTGTGTATTATTTCTTACCACTGCATGTCAATCTACAGTGACCTCAAATGTTTTTTAAAATGAAGGGAACAGCTCCTTCTGCCCACAGGTCCTGTCTCTGTGGTATAATAAAAACACCTTTTGCACTGAAAAAAATAAAAATAAAATGAAGGAGAAAAAACTTTACACTCATTCTGTGTGCTTTAATGTTTGTTTTGACAAGATCAAATAGCAGTTCTGATATCTTATAAAACCTTTACTGGCAATTTATTAAGAAATAAAATTAATCAGGGGCGCCTGGGTGGCTCAGTCGGTTGAGCATCTGACTTCAGCTCAGCTCATGATCTCACGTTTCGTGGGTTCGAGCCCCACATCAGGCTCTGTGCTGACAGCTAGCTCAGAGCCTGGAGCCTGTATCAGATTCTGTATCTCCCTCTCTCTCTGACCCTCCCCTGCTCATGCTGTCTCTTTCTCTCTCTCAGAAATTAAAAAAACAAAAAAACATTTAAAAAAAGAAATAAAATTAATCAAAGTAATATTTTTAGATAGTAATATCTAATATGTATAATAATATAAACATGAGATATTACATCAATATAATGAATGAGATAATATTAATATAACATTAGATCAAATGTGTATTATTCGTATTATTTTGGTATGTAATAGCCTGAATAAGTATGTGTCATAGTTAGGTATTAGCGATGATTTCATTTTAAGAGCATGTGTGAACATAAAAACCCACCCAAGCCTGAGCCGGATCACAGCATTTCCACTGAAATGCCTCTTTGCTTGCACAGATAGGGAGAATCTATCTTTTCCCCAAAAACATCGTTTTGAAAATACCTAGTTGTATTTATTCATTTAACAAATATTTTATAGTCTCGTCTCAGATACCATTGTCAGTTCTTTGTCATTTAATCCCCACAATAGCTCTGTGAGGTGAGTACTATCCCTTGTGTTTTCTAGATGAGGAAACAGCATAGAGCAGTTAAGTAACTTAAGGTATTTTAGCAAGTAAGTAGAACTGGATATGAACACAGGTAGTCTGATCTAGAGTCTGTGCTCTAAAGTGCTGTTTTGTTAGCTCCCCATTATTAAACATGAAGAATCCTGTATCTTACACATATCCAGTATTGATATTCAGACATAAAAGTATTCTAGAATTGATTGCTGTATAGACAGGCCATGTGCAGTTTTCAGTTTAATAGACATTATAGTATCGACATCAACAAAGTAGCATTTCTATATACTGGCCATGATCTGATGTCTTAGAAAGAAACATTTTACCCTGCACACAAAAAAATTCTTACTCCATCCCAATAATGTCCTTTTGAATGTTTCTCACACAGTGCTACTGTATTCCATGAACTGGTATATAAACAAACCAAAATTATTTCTGCAAATCAAGAACTTATATATGAAGGACGACGCTTAGTTATAGAACCTGGACGACTGGCACAGCATTTCCCTAAAACTACTGAGGAAAATCCCATCTTTGTAGTGAGTCGGGAACCTCTGACTACCGTAGGGTTGATATATGAGAAAAGTAAGTTGGGATTTTTCTAGTATTCTAACTAGCCGTTTAAAAAAAAAATGACCTATAAAAATGATTGGCACCTTCATAAAGTTGATTGATGAGGACAGTAATGTAGAATTTTCATAAACTTAAAAATTTCATAAATTAGTTGAATGAAACTAGTAATAAAATTGAAAAGGCTTATAGGAACATAATTTGACCTTAAATATTTTGTTTCATAAAATGGTAGTCTGTCATGTATGTTTTACTGTAGCTCTTTGCGTTTAGTATTTTACTAACACTCAAAATAACCTGTTGTATCATAAGTTTGAGCCAATATTTATTGTGTCTGTTGTGAAGAGGGCACTTTGCCAGGCTTCGGAGTCCATGAAAAATTAGATCTACATTTTGGAATCTTAAATTATTAATTATATTGGTGGAAAAAAAATTACCCCAATTTTTACTTTCCTATTTGGATCTTTGGGATTGGATTTAAATTTAAAGAGAAGCATTGAGCTTGTTGCATTAGAACATATTTAAGAAAAGAACTAAACTCCTTAGAAATATTTTAGGTAATTTCTTAGTTGTTAAGGAATGAACATTTTTGCTTCAGGTGATTTTTTTTTTAACCAGAAAAAGAACATAAAAGAGTTTTATTACTAACTTTTAATTTGGGAGTAATTTAGAGGTTAATGTTTAATTTAGAGATTGCTATATAAAGGCTATAGTAATTTATTCAAAATACTTTATTTCTCATTTTAATTATTTTACTTCATATTTCAGTTTCACTCCCTAAAGTACATCCACGTTATGATTTAGATGGGGATGCTAGCATGGCTAAGGTTAGTGTTTAATTAAATTACTTTGTAAACATCTGAATTAAAATTGTCTTATCAACAATGAAAGCAATAAAATGTATTATCTTTCCATATGCCTATATGATTTAAGAAATTATTCATTTAAATTGTTATCCGTTGCACATTATTTTGTGGGTTTTTAAAAAAATTTTTTAGAACATTTATTTATTCTTGAGAGAAAGAGAGCATGAGCGAGGGAGGGGCAAAGAGGGGGGGTACACAGAGCAGGCTCCAGGCTCTGACCTGTCAGCACAGAACCCGATGCAGCTCCAACCCACAGACCATAAGATCACGTCCTGAGCTGAAGTCAGATGCCTAACCGACTGAGCCACCCAGGCGCCCCTCTTTCTTCTTTATGTCTTTTCTGAAACTCCTAAGAAAGTTTTCTCTATTGAGATAGTACATGTTCAACATTATCATATTAAGGATGGAATATTTATTGTATCTGTCCTTAGCTTTTAGAAATTGGCAATTTGTGTTTTTAAATTAACCTGATAAAAATATATAAGCTTGAAAATTTTTATGTAAGAGATTTTTTATCCTGAACCACAATTAGCACCAAATACTGACATTTCTGTTTCTTTATTAGGCAATAACAGGAGTTGTGTGTTATGCCTGTAAAATTGCCAATACCTTGCTGCTTTATCAGGAATTAATGCGAAAGGGGATACGATGGTTGATGTAAGTAATAGACTGAAATTTGAAAATAAGTGGTAACCACTCCATCATTGATACTTGACCTCTTCAGACTAAGAAGAGTCAAGTGCTTGGGATTTTTATTGTTTGGTTTGGTTTTTAAAGATTTTATCCTTTTTTTAATTCTTTTTTTTTTTTTTTTGAGAGAAAGAGACAGAATGTGAGCAGAAGAGGGCTAGAGGGAGAGAGAGAAAGGGAGAGAGAGAATCCCAAGCTGGCTCTGTGCGGAGCCCAACGTGGGGCTCGATCCCATAAACTGTGAGACCATGACCTGAAGTGAAATCAAGAGTCAGATGCTCAACTGAGTCACCCAAGCTCAGTCCTAAAGACTTTATTTTGGGGGCACCTGGATGGCTCAGTCAGTTAAGCATCCGACTTCTGTCAGGTCATGATCTCACTATTGGGTTTGAACCCCGCCTTGGGCTCTGTGCTGAAAGCTCAGAACCTAGAGCCTGCTTCGGTTTCTGTGTCTCCCTCTCTCTGCCCCTCCCTCACTAGTGCTCACTTGTGCTCTCAAAAATAAATAAAACGTTAAAAAAAAAGAAAGACAAAAGAAAGCTATAAAGTCATCTCTGCACCCAGTGTAGGGCTCGAACTCACGACTCCAAGATCAAAAGTCACATGGCTCCACCAATTGAGCCAGCCAACCACCCTTTCTGTGTTACTATAACATTTAGTGTACAAAACGTTTAGCAACTATTTTTTTATTTGGTTCCTACAGCAGCTTGTGAGACAGATAGGACAAATAGTATCTGAATTTTAAAACTGACACCGCACTGTGTATACAGTGTGATGGTAAATGAATTCTTTTCCCAGGGACTTTGACTTGGCTGTCATTTCACTTTCTTGGTAGGAAGGCTTTGGCATTGTTATAATTCAAGATAGTCTGGACTTGTTCTAGAGTTCTAGCCCCAGGCAGTCACTCATATGCTTTCTGTCTATATAGATTTGCTTATTCGAGACACTTCACATAAATGAAATTATACAGTGGAGTACACGTTCACCTTGACAAGCCATAAAAGCTTTTTTTAAAGCAAATCATGTAATATAGCTCTTCTAGGTCAGAATATTGATTAATTAAGTATAATATTTTTTCTGAAAGTCATCCTAAGAAATATTTTGTGAATGAATATGACTTGCCCTTTTTTTACTTTACATGATTTGTAGATGTTATCTTTCCATCTGATAGAAATGGGGAATAAATGATCTCTTTGAACATCATGCCTCTAGTTTCTATACACCATCATTTAAGGCTTTTGAATTTTATACACACATAGCAATGGCCTCGTGTTCCCTGGGCTCATAATGCTCTTTGGCTTAGTGCTTGTGACAGTTTATATGTACCTCCCTCACACCTCTCCTCCCCTTCTTGCAAAAGCACAGATGAAGCATTTATTTCATCATTCTCGTTCTGCTGGTACATTAAGAAGAAAAGAGAATGACACTTTTTCCCTCCCACTTTTATGTTAAACTCATAAATTTATCTTTTTTTTTTTAGGTGTTCACGTATCCAGCTTCTAAGTGTATGCTTTTCTCTTTCCATTAAGTCTTTTTGTTTTTACTAAATAATTTCTGGAAAATCTGAGTGTTGACTCCATTTACGTTTGTGGTATTGTAACCAACAGATCTTGTTATCCACCACAGTCACTGCTCCGGGAAGCTTTTATACCTATTAACTTTTAGTTTAATACGTCATGAGAAAATAGGTTTTTGTTTTGATTTGGCTTTTGATTTGGGTGTGTTTTTTTTTTTTAACTAGTTTTTAATGTAGACCACTGCTGGCAAACTTTTTCAGTTAGTAAATTTTTTTTTTCCATCAATAAAGGACTATATTTGAAATCTGTGTCTGTTCCATGTTTCAAACACGACAATTTTGTATTAGAAATACAGCTCTCTGCCTCTAACTATGGGAACTATTTGCCCTGTTGATTAACAAAAACAAAAATGATCCAAAGAGATAGGAGAGTGACCAAAGAAAGCCTCTGATGGTCCATGAACTTGAGCTCCTGTCTCTCATACCCCTTTGTTGTTGTTAATTTTTCTTTAATCAAAAATTTTTTTTCAGGAATAGAACTTTGTGATTCACCACTTACATATAACACCCAGTGCTCATCCCACGCAGCGTCCTCCTTAATGCCCATCATCCATTTAGTACTTCCCCCCACCCAACACCCCGCCGGCAAGCCTCAGCTTGTTCTCTGTATTTAGGAGTCTCTTATGGTTTGTCTTCCTTTCTGTTTTTATATTAGTTTTGCTTTCTTTCCCTTATGTTCATCTGTTTCATATCTTAAATTCCACATATGAAATCATTTGATATTTGTCTTACTCTGACTTATTTTGCTTAGCTTAATACACTCTAGTTCTATTCACATTGTTGCAAATGGCAAGATTTCATTCTTTTTCATTGTTGAGTAATTATCCATTCATCTGTTGATGGACATTTGGGCTCTTTCCATACTTTGGCTATTGTTGATAGTGCTACTATAAACATTGGAGTGTGTGTGTCCCTTCAAATCAGCATTTTTGTATCCTTTGGTTAAATACCTAGTAATGCAATTGCTGGGTCGTAGGGTAGTTCTATTTTTAATTTTTTGAGGAACCTCCATACTGTTTTCTAGAGTGTCTGCACCAGTTTGACTTCCCACCAGCAGTGCAAAAAGGGTTCTTCTTTCTCTGCATCCTCACCAATATCTGTTTTTGCCTGATTTGTGAATTTTAGCCATTCTTACAGGTGTGAGATGGTATCTCATAGTAGTTTTAATTTGTATTTCCCTGATGATGAGTGATGAACATTTTTTCATGTGTCTTAGCCATCTGGATGTCTTCTTTCAAAAAGTATCTGTTCATGTCTTTGGCCCATTTCTTCATTGGATTATTTGTGGGGTTTTATGGGTGTGAAATTGATAACTTCTTTACAGATTTTGCATACTAACCCTTTATCCAATATGTCATTTGCAAATATCTTCTCCCATTCCATCAGTTTGCCTTTTAATGTTGCTGATTGCTGTGCAGCTTTTTATCTTGATGAAGTCCCAGTAGTTCATTTTTGCTTTGTGTGTACCCTTGCCTCTGGAGACATGTCAAGTAAGTTACTGCAACCAAGGTTAAAGAGATTGTTGCCTGTTTTCTCCTCTAGGATTTTGACGGTTTCCTGTCTTAGTTAGGTCTTTCATCCATTTTGAGTTTACGTTTGTGTACGGTGTAAGGAAGTGGTCCAGGTTCATTCTTCTGCATGTCACTGTCCAGTTTTCCCAGCACCTCTTGCTGAAGAGACTTTTTCCCATTGGATAATCTTTCCTGCTTTGTCAAAGATTAGTTGGCCACATATTTGTGCATCCATTTCTGGGTTCTGTATTCTGTTGCATTGATGTATGTGTCTGTTCTTGTGCCAGTACCGTACTGTCTTGATGATTACAGCTTTGTAATACAGCTTGAAGTCTGGGATTGTGATGCTTCCTGCTTTGGTTTTCTTTTTCAGGATTGCTTTGGCTATTCGGGGTCTTTTGTGGTTCCATACAAATTTTAGAATTGTTTGTTATAGCTCTGTGAAGAATGCTGATGGTACTTTGATAGGGATTGCCAGTTAGTAGATATATTAGACTTTATGAGCCCTATAGGGTCCCTTCTTTATTTTTATTTTTATTTTGTTTTTACAACCTTTAAAAATATAAATATTCTTAGCAAAAACAAACATCATGCCTTAGTTTGTTGACCCTTAATGTAGACCAGAAGCCCTCCAGTTTTATTAATTATGTCATCCTGCTTCTTCAGAGATCACAATTTATGAGCAGTAAAAATTAATTTTGGTGATATAAAGCATAACACATATGGCTTATTTGTATGATTGTAGTTTAGTTTATATTTTTAATATAATTTTAATGCCTTGGATTTCTAAACTGTCATTGTAGTAAGTAGTAACTAATGTCCTGTGCCCTAGATATCTATAAGAGTCACAGAGATACTTTTAGTAATAAAAAGTGAATTGGCAAGACTCAGGCCAAGAGGAACAGAAATGATTGGCTTTCATAATATGACAAGATTGTTAATAAATTTGAAGAGTAGAAACAGCAGTGTAATTAACGATGGATGAGAGAAAACAAATAATTCCTTAGACAACTAATGAGAATATTATTATTTTCTAGAGAATTAGTTAAAGATGATTATAATGAAACTGTTCACAAAAAGACAGAAGTTGTGATCACACTGGATTTCTGCATCAGAAACATTGAAAAAACTGTGAAAGTGTGAGTAGATCACTTCCTTGCCAATAATGGTGAAAATGTTAAATATTCACTTATTTAGTTACCCTTGGTTTAGTAGAACATGCTATGCAAGAGTTTGAGTCAAGACACCACCTTAGACTGAATACTTCCTCACAAAGCCAAAGTTATTTAGTTGTCTCAGTAAGAAATGAACATTTGATGGCATTTCTCCTCCCCTTTACAAAGGAAAAGGTAATCTGTCATAGATACGTCTCATTTTTTAATCTTGCAAAGCAGACGCTCTGAATAGGAAAATATAGATCCTGCAGTCAACAAAGGAAGTAGAAAGAGGTATTCTAGAACTGTATTTTGGTTGTAGCTGTAGAATTTGGGGATTACTTTTAGTTTACTGTTACTTATTAATCTTATCCCTGAGACTGTGTTTTGAAACAATATTTTAGACTTCCCTCTTCCTACCCTGTATTATTTGTACTACAAAGTAAATACAAGAAATGAGATCAGTATGACCCCCATTCTGCAATCTAGTATTTTGACCATTGTCCTGGCATAAGACTGTTGGAAATCAAGTTGTCTTTTGTATAAAAATGTATAAATAGTAGTATATAAAATCCCTTCTTTACAGAGACATCAAGTTTTCTTGGAATCTGTTGTTTGTAGGCTTTGCATTCTATGTTTTATTCTTAAATAGTTATGATAATAAGAACTCAAATATAATTCATAAAACATTTTAAAATCTGTATATTCATCATACTCATTTGATTTTTCTGTGCTTGTTTTCATACAGATATGAAAAGTTGATGAAGATCAACCTGGAAGCAGCAGAGTTAGGTGAAATTTCAGACATACACACCAAATTGTTGAGAGTGAGTATTTACACAATAATGACAGCCATTGGCTCATAACCTATTTCTTTGCTGGTAAGATCAGATCTCACCTTTCCTAGAAAGATGATATTCCTAAAAGATCTCCAGAAAAGGAGTAGCCTTTTCCCATCTTTAGGAACTATTTACAATATTTAAATACCCTTAATGACATGAAATTCTTTATGACGTGCTTGCTTTGCTTTAAGTCCTTTTCTCTCACAAGTCTCCTTTTAAAATCCATAATGCTTGGGACACTGGGTGGCTTAAGTCAGTTAAGCATCTAGCTCTTGATTTCAGCTCAGGTCATGATTTCATTCGTGAGTTCACACTGACTACATGGACCCTGCTGAGATTCTCTCTCTCCCTCTCTCTCTGTGCCCTTCCCCAGCTCACTGTCTCACTCTCTCAAATAAATAAGCATTATTAAAAAAAGGTGGGGGTCGGAGGTGCCTGGGTGGCTCAAGTTGGTTGAGCAACTGACCTCAGCTCAGATCATGATCTCAGATCATGAGTTCAAGCCCCATGTCAGGCTTTGCACTTACATTGCAGAGCCTGATTTGGATTCTCTGCCACCCTCCCTCTCTGCCCCTCCTTCTCTCTCTCACTCACTCGCTCTCAAAAATAAGCCAGTATTTTTTTTTTTAGTTAAAAAAAAATCTGTGATGTTCTCATGATGCTGCTATGACAATTAAAGCAAGTTCGTAAATGTAAATTGCTGTGTGGAGTGCTTAATCTTGTTTAGAAATGTGCAGAGTGCTTAATCTTATTTAGAAATAGATACAAGTTAGAAAAATATCTTTTCTAAAATAAAAAAAAAAACTAAGGAAAGAAAGATTTGGGTTCCTCAGGGCAGTGAATAATTTCTGTAACTAAAAAAGGAGTTGGGACAAAGGTCTCTACTCTGCCGAAAAGTACAATAGCATTTTAGGTAGTCTCTGAATCTTTTATTAAAATGTGTTCTACAGTTCGTGAGTTCAAGCCCCGTATCGGCCTGGCTGCTGTCAGCCTGTCTGTGCAGAGCCTGTTTTGGATCTTCTGTCCCCCTCTCTCTGCCCCTCCTCTGCTTATACTCTCCCCCAAATAAATATTAATAAATAAATAAAATTTTTAAAATTAAAAAACTTAAAATGTGTTCTAGAAGAGCACAGACTATGGTATTATTGTGAGAGCTGACCACTAATCCCAGATGTCCCCCTATTCGCTTAGCTATTCCTGTCTGGCTTCTTAATTGCACAATGCCTTTAATTCTTTACATCCTTGGTTTCTTTTTCTTTAAAATGGACAGTTTCTTACTCTACTTATCTCACAGGTTGTACCCATTAAAATAGATAAATAAAAATGCTATACTCCTACAAGTCTTTAGCATTTGAAGTATTCTTTCATGAAATGGATGTTAAATTAAAAGTGAAAAGAACTTGATATGATACCTCCTTTCTCTTCCCCAGCTTTTTAGTTTATTGTTTTCCTCAGTTTTAGGTCTAGAACAGTGGTTTTCAAAATATGAGTCATGGGGCACCTCACTGGCTCAGTCAGTAGTGCATGGGACACTTGATCTCAGGGTCATGAGTTCAAGCCCCACGTTGAACATAGAGCTTACTTTAAAAAAATAAATACAAAAATTAGGAAATTATTTTTGACCATAAGAATAAAATTTGTGGGGGCGCCTGGGTGGCTTAGTAGGCNAAATAAATAAAATAAAATAAAATAAAATTTGTGGGGTGCCTGGGTGACTCACTTGGTTAGGTGTCCAACTTCAGCTCAGGTCCTGATCTTGCAGTTCATGAGTTCAAGCCCCACATTGGGCTCTCAACCATCAGCACCTAGCTAGCTTCGGATCCTCTGTCTCCCTCTCTCTGCCACTCCCTTACTTGCTTTCTCGCTCTCTCAAAAATAAATATTAAAAAAATAATAAACTTTCTAAACAGGAAATAGATAACACATTGCTCACCACCCAAAAAAATGTTTATTAAAAGTTCTGTTCAGTGTCCTGCACAGTGATCCTCATAGTAGTTCCTGGGCCTGCAGCCTCAGCCTCACACGGTAACTTGTTAGATGTGCAAATTCAGGGGCCGCACCCTGCAAATCAGAAACTGATGGTAGTGCCCCGCAGTCAGTGTTTTAACAAACCCTCCAGGTGATTTTGGTGCTGCTAAAATTTTGACAACCACTGTTTTAGTCATCTTTTTATATACATTATTAAGTGATTGTTATCCTGGGGCCCCTGGGTGGCTCACTCAGTTAGGCCTCGGACTCGATTTCGGCTCAGGTCATGATCTTGTGTTTGGTGAGATTGAGTCCCATGTCAGTCTCTAAACTGACAGCTCAGAACCTGCTTGGAATTCTCTCTTTCTCCCTTTCTGCCCCTCCCCTGCTTACACATGCTCTCACAATCTTGTTCTCTCGCTCTGTCTCTCAAAATAAAGAAACTGGAGTGCATGGGTAGTTCAGTTAGTTAAGCATCCAACTCTTGATTTTGGCTCAGGTCACAGTCTCAGTTTGTGAGTTTGAGCCCTGCATCAGGCTCTCTGGGATTCTCTCTCTCTCTCTCTCTCTCTCTCTCTCTCTCTGCCTATTCCCCACTCATGTTCTGTCTCTCTCAAAATAAATAAATTTTAAAATAAATAAATAAACCTGAAAAAAGAGTGTTGGGGCACCTGCCTGGCTCAAGTCAGTTAAGATCTGACTTGGGTTCAGGTCATGATCTCATAGTTTATAGGTCTGAGCCCCACATCGGGCTCTGTGCTAAAGCTCAGAGCCTGGAGCCTGCTTTAGATCTGTGTCTCCCTCTCTCTCTCTGCCCCTCTCCTGCTCACGCTCTGTCTCTCTCAAAAATAAATAAACATTAAAAAAAAAAAAGATTGTCCTATGCACATACAATTGTTACTTTAATTTTTTGTATGATATAGTAAGGACATTTTCCAAGTTGGGATTTTTTGTTTTGTTTTATTTTTTTGGTAACACTACTTTTTTAATAGACGTAATATTGCAGCCATCAATAGTTTTGTTTATTATCCTTCTGTTGTTGATCCTTCAGGCTGTTTGCTGTTTTTCACACTTCTCTGTAATGCTATAAAGAAAACTTGATACATAAACCATTTTCTGTATCTTGAGATTAATGTTACAGAGACCTAAAGCATGAAAAGCAAGATACGTATTTGACTATATAAAAATTTAAGATCTCTGTACATTAAAAAGCAAACAGATTGAGGAGCACCTGGGTGGCTCAGTCATTTGAGCCTCTGATTCTTGATTCGGCTCAGGTCATGATCTCATGGTTCATGAAATGGAGCACCCACACTGGGCTCCTCACTAACTGTCCAGCGTCTGCTTGGGATTCTCTCTTTCTCCCTCTCTCTCTGCCCCTACCCTGCACTCTCTCTTTCTCTTTCTCAAAATAAATAAATAAACATTAAGAAGAAAAAGCAAACAGATCGAGAAAGTGTGATAAAGTTTTTTTATAAGGGTACCTGGCTCATTCAGTCAGTGGAGCATGCAACTCTTGATCTTGGGGTTGTGGGTTCGAGCCCCATGTTGGGTGCAGAGATTGCTTAAAAATAAAATGTTTAAAAAATTATTTTTGATAAAAATAGCTCATACAGATTAATAAGGAAAACATTAAATCATCAGTAAATAGACAACATTTAGAAATGATTTTAAAACAAACAGATCCAATAAAACTCTTGAATAAAAAAGTTTAGGGGCACCTGGATGGTTCAGTCAGTTAAGCATCCAAATTCGGCTCAGGTCATGATCTCATAGTTCGTGGGTTCAAGCCCTCCATCGGGCGCTGTGCTGATAGCTAGCTCAGAGCCTGGAGCCTGTTTCGGATTCTGTGTCTCCCTCTCTCTCTGACCCTCCCCTGTTCATGCTGCCTTTCTCTCTCTCTCAGAAATTTAAAAAAAGAAAAAAAAGTTTAACACAGCAACAGTAATAGAAAATTGCAGAGGGGCACATGGGTGGCTCAGTCCGTTGAGCGTCCAGCTGCAGCTCAGGTCATGATCTCACGGTTGGTAAACTTGAGCCCTATATTTATGCTGTCAGCACAGAGCCTGCTTCAGATCCTCTGTCTCCCTCTCTCTGCTCCTACCCCACTTGCGTGCCTGTGTACTCTCTATCTGAAAAATAAACCTTAAAAAAATTAAAAAAGAACATTGCATTTTGTGGTAACGATCAGGTACTATTTTTGTCTCTCAAACTGGCAAGGCTTAAAAAATAGTACTGATAGGGGCACCTGGGTGGCTTAGTCGGTTAAGCGTCCGACTTTCGCTTAGGTCATGATCTCGTGGTTCGTGGGTTCGAGCCCCGCGTCGGGCTCTGTGCTGACTGCCAGCTCAGAGCCTGGAGCCTGTTTCAGTCTGTGACTCTCTCTCTCTCTGACCCTCCCCTGCTCACGCGGTCTCTCTCTCTCTCTCCTAGAAATAAATAAAACATTAAAAAAAAAAAATAGTACTGATGGTGACAAGAGCATAGTAAGGACACCCTCATTTGTTGTGAAGTGTACGCCACCGCTTCATTTGGAGGGTAGTGCTGTGGCTCAGACCCTGAAAATATTCACACATATTTACCTTCTAAGTCTAACCTCATCCTTTCCTCAAAAGTTTTATAAATGCTCTGTTTTGTGATGGATAAGCAGTGAATTTACTAAGCTTAAAAAGAACAGGATTGTAGATGAAGTTTCTTTTCAATTTTAGGAGGAGTTACTTTGTCCTGTAAACAAAGAGAACCCAGAGGCTTACACACCTACATTTATATGTGGTACTCTGTTAATGGTTCTCCTGTTTGACTTTCACAACAACTCTGTGGGGTAGAGTACTAATAGAGTATTAACCATATTTTACAGGTAAAGAAACAGAAGCTTAATTGAATGCTTAAAAGTATTTTGTACGTATGGGACACCTGGGATGGCTGTCGGTTAGGCATCTGACTCTTGATTTTGATCGGGCTCAGGTCATGATCCCAGGGTTGTGGGAATTGAACCCTGAGTCAGGCTCCACACTGAGTGTGAGGCCTGCTTAAGATCCTCTCTCTCTCTCTCTCTCTCTCTCTCACTCTGCCTCTATCCCTCTCCCCACTGCACTCTCTCTCTCTAAAAACAAAAAGTATTTTGTATATTCTCTAAAAAGGATATTTAATCTAAGAAATGTTTTATAAAATGTATGAATACTAGTTAATCTCTTGTGGGGTATTTTTTTTTTCCTTTTATAGAGAGAGAGCAGAAGCAGGGCAGAGGGGCAGAGGGAGAGAGAGAAAAAATGCCAAGCAGGCTCCACGCTGACCATGAAGCCCCACACAGGGCTCGATCCCATGACCCTGGGATCATGACCCAAGCCGAAATCAAGAGTCAGACATTCAACCAACTGAACCACCCAGGTGCCCCTAGCTAATCTCTTGTTTTATTATTTTATGATACTCTTTGTGGAAAATCAAACCAGGAAAGTGTACTTGCATTTAAAAATAAAAATAATTTTTCTGGGGCTCCATGCTGAGTGTGGAGCCTGCTTACATATAGGATCTCTCCCTCTGCTCCTCTTCCTAGCGCTCACACACTCTCTCTCCCTCAAAAAATAAATAAAATAATAATTTTTCTGACTTTGAATTGACGTAATCTGCCAAAGAAGTATGATTCAGACTTTAGACTCTGTCGGCATTCTGATTATCATTTCTGTATTTTGCTGCTCTGCATCTGAACCCGTTGGTTTTATTTAGCTTTCCAGTTCTCAGGGAACAATAGAAACCAGCCTTCAGGATATCGAGAGCAAATTATCTCCAGGTGGACTGCTGGCAGACACATGGGCCCATCAAGAAGGCACTCATCCAAAAGATAGACAGTAGGTTATATAACTTCATTGGTAGTTTGTTTCTGCTCTTATTATTAAATGTCCTTTTTCTCATTGATTCCTTTAATTTATTTGGATTTTTCTTCTTACATAGTGTAGAGAAGCTACAAGTCCTGCTAAATTGTATTACAGAGATTTACTATCAGTTCAAGAAAGACAAAGCAGAACGTAGTAAGTAAAACCTGCCATTTGTTAATCTAATGAATCAACTCTACTAGTTGTAATGCAATTGAATTGATTGGTATGTTTGTAAGGATGGCTCCTTAAGTTATTTATTTCAGAGACTTGATTCTGTTGGGAAAGAAGTTGAATATACTAAACATTATTCTTAAAAACTACCTTTTGAATATTTTAAATCAAGAGTCCTGAACTCCAGAGTCTGTAGAGGCCACTCCTGTAAGAGAAAGGAGAACGATCGGCCCCTGGGCACTGAGGAGAACAGGAGAGGAGATACCCCGTCTAAAGAGGAGAGGTGTGACGCAGGTTTGCCACACTGACTGCCCAGCCTTCCTGTTCTCAAGGCAACCCGGCAGTATAGGTTTTATTAAAAATCCTGGGGGCACCTGGCTGGCTCAGTTGGTGGAGCGTGCAACTCTTGTTCTTGGTGTCATGGGTTTGAGCCCCACACTAGGTTTAGAGGTCACATAAATAAATAAATCTTTTTTTTTAAAAGGAAAAAATAGGGGCGCCTGGGTGGCTCAGTTGGTTAAGTGTCCAACTTCGGCTCAGGTCATGATCTCACGGTTCGTGGGTTCGAGCCCCACGTTGGGCTCTATGCTGACAGCTCAGAACCTGGAGCCTGTTTTGGATTCTGTGTCTCCCTCTCTCTCTGCCCCTCCCCAACTCTTGCTCTGTCTCTCTCTGTCTCAAAAATAAATAAACATTTAAAAAAAGTTAAAAAGGAAAAGAAAAAAATATCCTGATTTTTAATGTTGGCAGTTAATTTTTTTTCTTTTTATGTTAACACTGTACAGATCAAATAAAAGCATTTGTGGGCCGTGTATCTAACCCATGAGTCACCAGTTTGTGACATCTCCTCTAAACTCTTTGCCTTTTGGGGGCACCTACCTGGCTCAGTCAGTGGAGCGCACATCTCTTCATCTTGGGGTTGTGAGTTTGAGTCCCACGGTGGGTGTAGAGAATACTTAAAAATAAAATCTTAAAAAGAAAAACCTCTTACCCTTTTTGAAGTCAAAATTTCAACAGATAAAAAGTTTTGCATAATTTTGTGAATCTACACTTACAGAAGTAATATTTCTTATTTGTAGGACTAGCTTATAATGAAGAACAGATCCACAAATTTGATAAGTAAGTGTCCATATTATGTTTAATAATGGTTTTTAGGGTTATGTTATTAATATAATTCCTCTTGAAGTTGAAATTAATTACAATAAAAAATACATTTTCATCTTGGCTTTACAGAATTGTTACCATTTATTTACGTGTATTTGAGGTCCACGTGTCTGGTCCCTGATTGAGAGGTTAAGGAGAAGGGAGAATGAGGAGGTGGTCTACTGCTTCATGTGCTCTGATTGCAGAAGGACAAATAATAGAGAACATACGCAAGGCTGGGCTTAACCACCTTCGTACCTTAACTTCATTAAATAAATACTCGTGACCATTCTCCATTATGAACTTTCTTTTCCACTTCTTGCTGCTATAATGTCGATCTTAGAAACCTGGGGCTTTCTGCTATACATATTCTAATGCCATAACAGTCATTATTAAGAAACATAAGTTTTATATATTTGAAGAGTTTTCAGTATTGCAAATAGAAGTCATGGCATTGGTTTAAGCCTGTGTTTTTCTAAATTATAGGCAAAAACTGTATTACCATGCAACAAAAGCTATGACCCACTTTACAGATGAATGTGTGAAAAAATATGAGGTATTTTTGGATAAGTCAGAAGAATGGATGAGGTAAGTAAACTTAGTGGTTGACTGCACAGTATATAGTTCAGTGAATATTGTATATTTTAAGATTAATACTAGACTGCTTATTAATTGATTCTTTTTGGTTTTCAGAAAGATGCTTCATCTTAGGAAACAGTTATTATCCCTAACTAATCAGTGCTTTGATATTGAAGAAGAAGTCTCAAAGTATCAAGACTATACGAATGAGGTATAACTATGAAAAGTATCTAGAAAAAATGCCTTTCTCCTATTAGGAAAAAATACATTTCTTCTTAGTTTGAAATGATCGAAAAGGGAGAAATAGGACATAATATGCTTTATATTCACTTCTTTTTACCCATTTATAATATGTGTTTTGAGCCAAGTTTTCAGAACTTAGATGTTTTACAATTAAAAGCATATGATAAAATAAAATTTTTAAAGCATATGATAGACCATTCTTTTATCATCTATAAGAAAAGCTTTCTTTAGGGGCGCATGGGTGGCTCAGCCGGTTAAGCGTTAGACTTAGGCTCGAGTCATGATATCACAGTTTGTGAGTTGGAGCTCCATGTCAGGCTCTGTGCTGGCTCTCTCTCAGAAATAAATAAAACATTAAAATTTTTTTTAGAGTATGGATTTAAGTACTGCATCATTCATGGTTTTGAAATTAAAATGTAAAAGCTATAAAGGGCTTATTAAAACCTGGAACATTTGATGTAAGATCTATAGTTTGTACTTTGTTCAGTGATTGACATGGGTTTTTTTTGATGTTTTAGTTACAAGAAACTTTGCCTCAAAAAATGTTTGCAGCCTCCAGTGGAATCAAACATACCATGACCCCAATTTATCCATGTTCTAATACGTTAGTGGAAATGACTCTTGGGTAAGAAATTTATTATTTGGTAACAATGGTGTTCCTGTTCATTTTTATTTCAGTTTGTGATCTTGCTCTTTTACTTTGAAATTTTTTGTATTTGTGGTGAATATATTTCCTAATGTATTTAATGGCTTAGTTCAATCAAGAGAACTAAAACATGATGTAATTCTATAACACTTGCAAACTTTTTTTGAGCAGAGACATTTATCCCTATTTTGTTTGTATAGTATGAAGAAATTAAAGGAAGAGATGGAAGGAGTGGTTAAAGAACTTGCTGAAAATAATCATATTTTAGAAAGGTGAGTAATGGAAAGACCATTCTGCCCTGTGATTTTTCATGCAGTGGAGCACATATACATCTAAACTTGTACCTGTCTGTCTGTAGTTGTAGGCTGTGTAGTGGGAAAGGGATAGATATCAAGTCAGAACCCTTATGTTTTTGTGATTTCCATGGTGCCTTTTAATGTGCGTGGGGTTGCTTAGATAAAAACAAGGCAACTGTGATTGATTCTATTGTATACTAAAGCACTGGTTAATAGAATTATTTGCTTATTTGAATCAGTTTGTGAAAATGAAAATCTGCATATTATTTTTCATACATTCTCTCATTAGAATTGGAATTTTAAATTTTGGACTAAAATGGCTTATAAGAGGCACCTACCTGGCTGGCTCAGTCAGAGTGTATGACTCTTGATCTCAGGGCTGTAAGTTCGAGCCTGACACTGGGTGTAGAGGTTACTTAAAAACAACATGTTTAAAAAGAGAGAGAGACTTATAAGATGCTGGTACTCTGGTGCTTTGTAACTTACAAGCCCTTTGCAGGCCTCATGCAGGTGAGCGCCATCTGTCAATGCAGCTCCTTGGGAGCTGGGCCTCTGCTTTTCTGACGAATCCTCTTAGATCAGGGAGGGGCGCCTGGCTGGCTCGGGCAGAAGAGCCATGATCTTGGGGTTGTAAGCTTAAGCCCCACGTTGAGTGTAGAGATTACTTAAATAAAACTTCAAAAAGTAAAAATCCTCACAAATCAGAGAGAGAGAGGGTTGGAAAACACCCAGAGCCAGTAAACCCACTTTTGGATGCTCTTTCCTCATCCTGGTTCCTCAGGGAAGTGAAAGAATACTTGCCTTTCTAGTAGAACCCTTCTCTTTAAAGCCCTTACGTGCTTATCGATATGTTCTCTAATTCCTAGAATACTGATGAAAATACTTCACATTTAGTGCTGTTCTGTCCGCTTGCAGGGCTCTGTAACACTGTGCTAGCTTACTTCCCGCACATTCTGGCCTCATACAGCCACAGAGCAGGCCGCCTCTGTCCGCGTGGTACGGGTGCTGAAGTCCGCACCCCGAGATGTGAGCTCGCGCTGCAGTCTAGCCTCCTATGCCCTCGTCTGGTCTTGCAAATACAAAGACCAAAGAAACTTTCCTGTGGTTTAGAAAGATTGTCAGGAAGTCACATGATTTTTGAGCTAAGTGCAGAAAGTTATTTGATTTTTAAAAAAATTTTTTTTGTTTGTTTTAGAGAGGGTGCAGTGAGGTAAATGGAGGGAAGGAGGGAGAGAGAGAGAGAAAATGAATCTTAAGTGGCTCCACACTCAGCACAGGGCCCGACGCAGGGCTCCGTCCCACCACCCTGGGATCATAGCCTGAGCTGAAATCAGGAGTTAGATACTCAACTGGCTGAGCCCCCCTGAGATTCACAACCCACAGCCCTGAGATCAAGTGCAGCACACTACCGACTGAGCCAGCCAGGTGCCCTGTTCAACACCACTGTAGTATTATCAACTTTTTCTTAATGAATTGGTTTTTAGAATACATTCTATAAAGATTTTATATAGTATATGCTTGTAAAAATCTGGAAATGAAAGGATCTACCTGCCTTTTCTATGGTTCCCCCCACCCCCGCAGAAGTAATTACTATTAATAGTTTGTTGTGCACCTACGTTTTATGAGAATGGAATCATTCTTTTCATACAGGTTTGGTCTTTTTTCATTTAACTCTGTATATCGTAGGAACTTTTTCACATCCATACATATAACTATTGTTTTCTCATTTCCTTCCTTCCTTCCTTCCTTCCTTTCTTCCTTCCTTCCTTCCTTCCTTCCTTTTCTTTCTTTCTTTCTTCCCCTTTCTTTCTTTCTTTTTTTCTTTCTTTCTTTCTTTCGAGAGCAAGTGGAGGGAGGGACAAAGGGAGAGGAAGAGAAAATCTTAAGCAGGCTCCATGTTCAGCACAGAGCCTGACATGGGGCTCAATCCCACGACTCTGAGATCATGACCTAAGCCAAAATCAAGAGTCGGATATTTCGACTGAGCCACCCAGGCACTCCATTTAAAGAGTTTATTTTTAAGTGATCTCTATACCCACTGTAGGGCTCAAACTCACAACCCCAAGATCAAAAGTTGCATACTCTGAGCTAGTCAGGTGCCTCTTTTTTCTCATTTTCAACAGCTTCCTGATACACCAGTGTATGGCTCTCCCATGTCTATTTGGCTGTCCTATTTGTTGGGGATTTAAGTTGTATCTAATTTTTCTTGATTATAAACCATGCTTCAGTGAACATATTTGTATGCATACCTACACGTACTTGTATAAGAATATTTGAGGGGAGCGCCTGGGTGACTCAGTCAGCTGAGCATCCGACTTCGGCTCAGGTCATGATCTCACAGTTTGTGGGTTTGAGCCCCGCGTCAGGCTCTGTGCTGACAGCTAGCTCAGAGCCTGAAGCCTGTCTTCAGATTCTGTCTTCAGACCCTCCCCTGCTCATGCTGTCTCTCTCTCTCTCTCAAAAATAAATAAGACATTAAAAAATTGAAAAGAAAGAAAAAAGAATATTTGAGGGATTGGAGTGTGTGGGTAGCTCAGTCAGTTGAGCATCTGACACTTGATTTTGGCTTGGGTCATGGTCTCACAGTTTGTGGGTTCAAGCCCCTCCTTGGGTTCTATGCTGATATCATGGAGCCTGGAGCCTGCCTCGGATTCTGGGTCCCCCTCTCTCTCTGCCCCTCCCATATTCATGTTCTCTCTCTCAAAAATAAATAAACATTTTAAAAAATTGTTTGGGGTACCTGGGTGGCTCAGTTGATTGATGAAGTATCCAACTCTTGGTTTCAGCTCAGGTCATGATCTCATGGTGTGTGGATTCTGCACTGACGGCACGGAGCCTGCTTGGGATTCTTTTCCTCTACCTTTCTTTCTGCTCCTTCGCCATTCACACTCTCTCTGTCTCTCCTAATATAAATAAATAAACTTTAAAAAATAAAATAAATAAATATTGTTTAAATAAGGGTGCTTGGGTGGCTCAGTCAGTTGAGCATCAGACTTCAACTCAGGTCATGACCTCACAGTTCACGAGTTTGATCCCCACGTTGAGCTCTGTGCTGACAGCTCAGAGGCTGGAGCCTGGCCTGCTTCAGATCTGTGTCTCCCTCTCTCTCTGCCCACCCCCCTTGCATTCTCTCTCTCTCTCTCTCTCTCTCTCTCAGAAATAAATAAAAACATTTAAAAATTTTTTAATAAATAAAAAAAATTTCAGGGTTCAATTTCGAGTTGTTTCTAGATGTGGAATTGCTGGATCAGAGGGTATCACATCTAAATTTTGATAAGTTTTGTTAATTTTTTCTTTTTTATTTACTTTTTTAATATTTTGAGAGAGACAGAGCACAGATGGGAGAAAGGGAGGGAGAGGAACCCAGGCATGCTCCACACTGTCAGCACAGAGCCTGACATGGGGTTTGAACTCATGAAACTGAGATCATGACCTGAACCGAAATAAAGAGTTGGATGCTCAACCCACTGAGCCACCCAGGCACCCCAATTTTTTTCAAGTTTATATATTTATTTAGAGAGTGTGAGGTAGGGGCAGAGAGAGAGAATCCCAAGCAGGATCTGCAACAGCAGCACTGAGCCTGACTCAGGGCTCAAACTCATGAACTGTGAGATCATGACCTGAGTCCAAACCAAGAGTTGGACACTTAACCAGCTGAGCCACCCAGGTCCCCCTATTTATTCAAATTTATATGTGTGTGTGAATTGCCTATTGGTTTTATAATCTTTTTTGTATTGCTTTATAGCAATTACATAGTAATTATCTAATTTTATTTAGTACCCAGTTTAGTTTCTTCACAACCTTAGCTAAACATCAGCAAGGAATAAAGAGAGAGACTGTTAGGTAACACTTAAACAAGATTTTATACTCACTCTCTTAGGCATAAGAAATCCCCACTGCCCAAAGCACATCCCATAAGTCATTTTCCTGTTTTATTTTCAAGTTTATTTTATAGTAAATGGGTGGTATGACATGGCGTAATCATTACTTAAATGTTAAAGGACTACGTCAGGATTAGTGCCAGAACTAATAACGGAATCCAGGTCTTGAGCTCTGTCTCCATATGGCTGTCTTATTATCACTTCATTTCTTTCGTATCTAAAACTCACGTACTAGTGCCCTTCCCAACTCAGTTTCCCTTCCTTTTTCCTCATTCTCTTTGATGGAACCACCTTTCTCCTGCTTCCATGAACATAAGGTTTTTTTTAAATCTTTATGTTTGAGAGAGAGACAGAGCACAAGCAGTGGGGAGGGGGTCAGAGAGAAAAGAGGGAGACACAGAATCTGAAACAGGCTCCAGGCTCTGAGCTGTCAGCACAGAACCTGACATGGGGCTCAAACCCACGAACTGTGAGATCATGACCTGAGCTGAAGTGGGACGCTCAACCAACTGAGCCACGCCAGGTGCCCCGGTGAACTTAAGTTATTTTAGACACTCTCTTTTATTGCCTTTCATTATGTTTGGTGTTCTTCCTCCAAAATGTTTCCATATTCCCCCTCTCAGCCTCATCAGACCACCTTTCCTCTTCCCATATGAGCTGTGGTGATAACCTACCATCTGTCTTCTAAGCCCATGCCTTTCCCATCTGTCCTAGCTGGGACAACCAAAACAGTCTTCCCAAATGCTGGTCTAATCATGCCATGCCACTCTGACTCAACAGTTTCTAAACTCCTGTTACCTAAAAGGTCAAGTCCAAATTCATACTTGAAAACACAGAATATAGTCCTCTGGCCAGCCTCTTCACTCACTTTCATTTCCCACTAGTCCCCAAAACAACATTCCATTGTAGAAAAGTCCCATTCCTTACTATCCATTAAGTGTGTCACACCTACTCCCAACTCCTTGTGTTCGCTTTCTAAATCCCACCCCACCAAAAGGAAGTTGTCCAATTCTTTCTAACACTTTGGAGATCACATCACTCACCCTTTTCTCTTAAGAAGTCCTCCTAAGCCACTGATTGGTATTTTTTCACATTATTTCAGTAAAAATTGGGGAAATCTTAGTTGCTTAAACTCTTAAATAACAGCTTATTCATCTGAAACGTACCCTATATCCTTCTTTAAAATGTTGGAGACCAAATAAATGAATCTTCTGAGATTTCCTGTTTTCTCTTGTGTTTTAGGTTTGGCTCTTTAACCATGGATGGTGGCCTTCGCAATGTTGACTGTCTTTAGCTTTCTGGGAAGTTCGAGAACAGTTTTAGTTTGCACAAGAAAATAATGCTGAGACATTCATTAAATGAGTGCCTCTCTAAGTGATCTCTTATTTCTACAATTCAGTATTTGATGTGGTCATGTAAATATGTACAGTATTGTAAATACACAAAAAATATATAAATTTTTGGCTGCTGTTAAGATGTAATTTTACCTTTTAACATTTATAATTATATGAGGACACTTGACCTCAGTGAGCACTAGAAGAAAGCCATGACCGAAATGTTGAAATACTGATCCTCGACTCCTCTGAGTAAGGCTAACTGGGTTATTTCTCTGACTGCCTACTGGAAACCCTGTTTTAAGTGGAACCAAAATTGTCATCCTTATAAATCAGGAAAGACTGATGGTGGACAGGTTTGTAAGTGATAGGACGGAGAAGTGGCTTCTTTGGGTGAGGAGCAGAACCAAACCACTGTTTTACTAGGATCACAATTTTGGGGGAAGGAGAAAGTGACATTTTTTCATTTTACAAGGTGCCCAGTTCCCAGTTATCCTCATGTCTGTTTAATTTCAGGTAAATTATTGAGCAAAATTTTTAAAGTGATTTAATTATCAAAAACTATTTGTTTTGTTTTGGTCATAAGTGTAGAACTGTCATAAAAATTTTAGGATTATTTCCGCTGTTCCAAGCTGTATATTTCTTGTTTAATTTAATTCTGCTTATTCCATCATGAAAAAATATCAATAAATTTCTCAATTTTAATGTAAAGAGTTTGTATTTTTCTGCGTACAACAGTTTGAGAAACAAAAGTTGTCTTTTGAAAGAAAGAATATCGGTGGCGATGGTTAGTTATTCTCAGACCATTGGATATATGGACAGTTTTGTTTTCTTCTAAATCTGATTCCAAGTTTAGTATAAGTTCTCCCATAAATCTATCCAAATCCAAACAGAACATTCTCTTTGAAGAATCTTCCCAGAGTCCTATGCTAAAGGATATGTTCACCAAGAAACCATTTCCCCAGCGAGGATGTGGTTTTGGTTTCGGTTTCTGCCTTAGCAGATTACTGAAGTGTGAGTGCATACACCTGCATATCACAAAGATCCCATGTCCCGAAGAGTAAATCCCACTCCTGTGAACACTGGAAAACTGAAAATGGATTAAGACTTACTTTGAAATCTCAATGCATTATCGTAGTGGAAAATTTTAAATATCATCTGTACACATTCTAGAAGTATATGCACGGATAGGTAAATGGTCTGTGTCAAATACCTGTTTGGTCTTAGAGTTTGTGGGGTGTGGAGGTATTTGTTTAATCCCTCTTGATTTTAATTTTCCATTTGACTATCTGACGTATATGTATTTAATTGTATAGTTTTTAAATCTTCATATCACTGAACACCAAGTAAAATTTTACTTACATAATATGTTTGCAGATTTGGTTTTCAGCACCTCTAGGAAAGGGTTCCAATAAACAAACTCTTGCTGCCGGGATTGAAATTTTAGGAGTTGTATTGTTAAGAACAAATCCATTCTGTGTTAATATTGGTTAAGAGTTAATGTTTTATTCCTCATTACAGCAACGTGGAAACCAACCATTGTTGCTTTTCATATTTTACCTTCAGAAACATAACTCTCTTTCAGAACATTTTAAATTAATAAATACATGGTGATACTACTCTGCTAACCTCATAATAATTTAACAAGTTGATCTCCAGTCTAATAGCCTTTTTTTCAATAATTGGGATATATTTTCAAGTAGTAGGGATTAATGATATTAAAGCAGTATATAGTTAGTGGATTTAGCTTTTTAAGTTATAGTTCTTTTTTTCTATTATTTTTAATGCTTATTTACTTATTTTGAGAGAGAAAAGGCTGGGGAGGGACAGAGAGAGAGGGAGGGAGAGAGAATCCTAAGCAGGCTCTGTGCTATCAGTGCAGATCCCAAGGTGAGCTCGATCTCACAAATGGTGAGATCATGACTTGAGCCAAAATCAAGAGTTGGACACTTAACTGAGCCACTAGGTGCCTCAGGTTGCAGTTCTAACAGCAGAAGAAAAAAAATGAAATAAGTGAATGTAAAGAAGCCTTTGGGAGAAAAGATAATTTTGAATAAATAAAAAAGGAATTACAGGTTAGGGAGGAAATGTGAAAAATAATCGCATAACACCTTCTGAAGTTCCAGGTTCAATTATTTTGGAAATTACCAAATACTGTATTATAGTGGCTTATGGACCTCATTACACTTTGTCAAGCAGTGTGGCTCTTCTTAGATACAAAAGACCTTTTCCTCAAAATACTTCTTTAAAATATATCAGTAAATTAGCCAGAAAGAAATTATAATAATCTTGGGTTTTTCTTGTTTTCCTGTTTTTGTTTGTTTGTTTTTGAGACAGCACAAGTGAGTAAGGAGCAGAAAGAGAGAATCCCATGAGGTGCAGAGAGAGAGGGAGGGAGAGTGCAGACGTCAGAGTGGGGCTCAGACTCACCAGAAGCGGGCTCGAACTCACAAACCCATGACGTGGGGCTCAAACCCATGAACTATGAGATCATGACCTGACCCAAACTCAGATGCTTCACCCACTGAGCCACCTATGTATGCCTCCTGTTACATTTCTAAGCAATAGGTTCACTTTCGTGTTCTATGCTAAGAATATGAGTTAAGTTGTTTGGAATTAAGAAAGGCACTATCGGTAGGAATAAACAACTGAAATCAACTGAAGTATCAAAAATCTATTCTCTCGGAGTGCCTGGGTGGCTCAGTGGGTTAAATGTCCGACTTTGGCTCGGGTCATGGTCTCACGATTTCATGGGTTCGAGCCCCACATCAGGTTCTGTGCTGACGGCTCAGAGCCTGGAGCCTGCTTTGGATTCTGTGTCTCCCTCTCTCTCTCACTGCTCCTCCCCCGCAATCACTCTGTCTCACTCTCTCAAAAATAAATTTTTTTTAAAAAATGTCTATTCTCTCTTCAGAATCACAGTCACAACCAAGGCTAGCCTTTTATTTCTTATTTCACCCCACTCAGAAGTGCCTCTTACGCATTATGCTTTGTCTTTCAGGAAGTGCTGAGGGAAATATACTCAAGTGTTTAAAACTGAGAAGTGTTGAAAGTATAAAGAACTTATAAAACTCTTAGTTGGATCCACCACCCTACATCCCACTTTTAAGAAGACTGAAGTTGGGGCGCTTGGCTGGCTCAGCTGGAAGAGTGTGCAAATGTTGATCTTGGGGTCGTGAGTTTAAACCCTACGTTGGGAGTAGAGATTAAAAAAATAAACTTACAAAAAAGACTAAAACATCTGCAAAAGTCTTACACTGTTGTTTTACTCGGACTTCCTCCCCACTTGTCACCTAGAGAAAGACTCAAAATCCAAATTCCTAAGGTATAATGAAAATGGAAAAGAATGGGGCGCCTGGGTGGCTTAGTCAGTTAAGCGTCCGACTTTCGCTTAGGTCATGATCTCGTGGTTCGTGGGTTCGAGCCCCGCGTCGGGCTCTGTGCTGACTGCCAGCTCAGAGCCTGGAGCCTGTTTCAGTCTGTGACTCCCTCTCTCTCTGACCCTCCCCTGCTCACGCTGTCTCTCTCTCTCTCTCTCTCCTAGAAATAAATAAAAATAAAAAATAAAAAAATAAAAAAATGGAATAGAAAACAAAGACACTGACCTGGAAATAAAAATTGGTAATTTCATTTGGGCTCCTTAGAGTAGAAGCCAGCACCAGAAATGTAGTGTGATGTGTATAAAAGCATTGCCCAGGGGCGCCTGGGTGGCTCAGTCAGTTATGCGTCTGACTTCGGCTCAGGTCATGATCTCACGGTTTGGGAGTTCAAGCCCCACATTGAGCTCTGTGCTTACAGCTCAGAGCCTGGAGCCTGCTTCCATGTCTGCGTCTCCCTTTCTCTCTGCCCCTCCCCTGCTCACGCTCTGTCCCTCTTTCTCTCTCAGAAATGAATAACCATTTAAAAACAACAACAACACTACAGCCCAAATGTTACATCAGGATGTTTAGGAACCAACCAAGCTGTGATCAGTTTCTTTCCACGTAAACAGAATACACAAGGACCAGTGGTTAGACATAGCTTCACGTGTGATGTCGAAAACATCAGCCCCGGTTGTTTGGTAGACAACTAGATACAAGTGTCTGCTGAGATAATAGACAATAAGGTGAGAGGCCTAGAGAATCATTCAACAAAGGGGTAAATTCTAAAATAGGACCCTGGAAAAAAATCTTATTCCTTTACCATTTCTTGGCTTGTAAGAATCCATCAAACTTTTTTTTCTGGGATCAATTCCTGCCAAAGTTTAAAGCACATACCATTTCTTTCGCTGGAAAAAATTTCCAGTTTGTACAAAATAAAACATTTTTTTAAATGTTTTATTTATTTCTAGGAGAGAGAGAGAGACAGCGTGAGCAGGGGAGGGTCAGAGAGAGAGGGAGTCGCAGACTGAAACAGGCTCCAGGCTCTGAGCTGGCAGTCAGCACAGAGCCCGATGCGGGGCTCGAACCCACGAACCGCGAGATCATGACCTAAGCGAAAGTCGGACGCTTAACCGACTAAGCCACCCAGGCGCCCCAAAATAAAACATTCTTAAATCTGTACAAAATAAATGGGACCAAGGCTATTGCTTTGGGAGGTAATCACTGCCAAGTCCCACACATTGCCACTGAAATTCTGCTGGATGCTGAGTTTGGTGGATACTGGTTACTTCGCTCCTCTGCGAAAGTAACTTTATGAAGCCGGAGGGGCGGGAGGGGGTGGGGAGCGTGTGCTTAAAAATTACCAAGTGTTACAATAGCTTAAAGTTTCTGAAGCTTAAAACTCTTTCTTTAGAAAGAACATCTATTAATACAGTTTCTAGTTAGGAGGGCTAAGGTCTAAAGGACAAACCAAAGGAATGACAGGGGAGGGGGATTTAGGGCTAACAGGTGGTCCCCAGACACATTGGCTGAAATAGAGTTCATAGCTAAAGTGTCATATGTGGCGTTACTGTGTTTTCCTCACCCGTGCTCTGTAGGGAGTCATTCTGGAACATGCATAGTTCTAGCCATGGCCATCAGAAGTGACTTCAACAAGACCTTAAGAAGAATAGCCCGGCTCTTTCACTGGTTCCCCAAATCACTGACCTGCTCAAGGAATCGGAAATCCAAGTTGGTCTGGAGCCAAGGTAGAGGTAAGTTATCTCGAGCTAATGCTTCATTACAGATACTCTTTTTTCTGTTACTAAAACGGGGCCTCCCTCAACTGTGGAGAAAAAAACCAAGCTCTTCAGGCCTTGTTTAACATGGTTGTTTGAGGAGAACCTGAGAGAAAAGGAAAGCAATTTGAAGGTGAGATATTGAAAGCCACGAACATTTCTATAATTCCAGTTTTATGCTTTGTAGGCATTTAGGTTCAAAGAACTTTTCTAGAGAAAGATGGAGAATGTTTAGCTTTCAAAAGAATAAGTAACGAAAAGAGCTTTTATTTCCAATAAACTGTAATTTGCTTGTACAATTAAAATCCCTCAGAACAAACAGAAAAGAATAAGTTAAATGACAGTGAATTTCTTCTCCTTTTCCTGGAAAACTGAAAAGGTCCATGGACTTTATATTTCTTCGGTTTCGGTCAGTTTCTGCAGCATATTTTAGTCAGGTTTTGGGTTTTGTTTTTGTTTTGTAGTCAGGTATTGATGTGAGATGTTAAAGCACCTTAAGTACAATATCACATAAAGCTCTGCATTTTATTTTATTTTATTTTTTAATGTTTATTTTTGAGAGAGAGACAGAGACAGAGCATGCACGGGGGAGGGACAAAGAGAGAGGGAGACCCAGAATCTGAAGCAGGTTCCAGGCTCCGAGCTGTCAGCACAGAGCCTGTTGCGGGGCTCAAACCCCCGAACTGTGAGATCATGACCTGAGCTAAGGTTGGACGCTTAACCAACTGAACCACCCAGGCGCCCCATAAAACTGCATTTAGTATCCAGCCCTGTCTGACTAGTAGACTAAAAGGGTCAGAGGAGGGGATGGGGAATGAAGGGAGTAAAGAAGCTCTCCAGGTCTGGTGTCTGAAGCCAGCACTGGCTTTCGCCTTTGCCCTCTGGGGCAGGAGGGAGGTTGGGCACAGCACCTAGAGCAAGGTAAACAAACTATAAGGTTCCATCCTGCAACAGGGTTACAGTTAGGATCATGTGTTCTTTGACACTCATATAGTTCTCCCCTTCTCTAGTAGATTATCAAACATAATCTGATGATACAGCAGATGATCTAGAACCAGATCCATTTTTTTAATTTTTTCAAGTAAGCTCTACACCCAACATGGAGTTGAACTCACCACCACTAGATCAAGAGTTGCATGCTGTACCAGCTGAGCCTGCCAGGTGCCCCCAGATCCTCTTTTAAATTAAAACAAATGACAGGGCACCAGGCTGGCTCAGTTGTTTAAGTCTCTGACTCTTGATTTCCGCTCAGGTCATGATCCCAGAGTTATGGGATCGAGCCCCTTGTCGGACTCTGTGCTAACTGTGGAGCCTGCTTAAGACTCCCCCGCCCCATTCTCTCTCTCTCTCTTTCTCTCCCCGTCCCTCTGCTCCTCTCCCCTGCTTGCACTCTCTAAAATAAAAACCAAAACCAGAAATGACTGTGATCTCTAATCACTAAGGTAGATAACTGATTAGAAAATTGACAAAATGTAAGGCCTATACATTTCAAGCATGCATTTTTCCTTGAATTAATATTTTATCTTATTCTCTTTCACTGTCAAAATAGTTTAAAATTCCCTCTGTTTATATGTATATCATCCTTCAGATACAACACAGCATATTTGGATGTCAGACCACCTAGGGAACTTAGAAAAATCATCTTTCCAATCCGTTTATTTTATTTTATTAAAGTTTTATTTGTTTTACATGATCTCTATACTGAATGTGGGGCTCAGACTCATGACCCTAACATTAAGAATCACATGCTCAGACTCATGACCCTGACATTAAGAGTCACATGCTCTTCTGACTCAGCCAGCCAGGTGCCCCTCCAATCCCTTCATTTAAAGATGAGTAAATTGCCTCCAAAAGTTTTAGTCCTGTAACCTTCCACAACTCTTAATGGGAAAACCAGAAATTTATACTACATTCTAATTATTGATCCAGGACCCTTGTTTCTGCACCACAGTGCTGTGGTATGTGCACGTCAGAGAATGTGAACATCTAAACCCTCACAGAATACGTTACAGGTAGCCTTCATCAGTGGATCATCTACACCCTGGAAGTTTGGTTATTTATTCTTCCAAAGCAGAACTCGCTAGTATCCTCTTTAGTTTGGAGATGAATAGCCTGTATCCAGTAATCTTTTTACTTATGATCTAATGAAACAGTCTTTGGATGAGATATTACTTCCATTCTAAGGAGATGATTCAAATATATGCCTTACAGAATTATATCCCTTCTAAAGCAAGAACTATCTCCTACCCTGTCTCCAATATTTAACACAGTATTTTGTGTAGTGGGCAAATACACTATTTATCTTATTGAATTGACATGAATACAGCCCTGTGGGATCTGAATTGGATGAATGAAGAGTGAATTGACTCGTGGGGCACCTGGGTGGCTCAGTCGGTTAAGCGTCTGACTCTTGATTTCAGCTCAGGTCCTGAATTCACACACATCTGATCTTCATGGGTTCAAGCCCTACATCAGGCTCTGCACTTACAGTGCGGAATCTGCTTCGGATTCTCTCTCTCACCCCCTCTCTCTGTTCCTCCCCTACTTGTGGGCTCACTCTCTCTCAAAATAAATCAATAAACTTAAAAAGAATGACTTGACTCTTAGAAATAAGCTAATCCCTGGGATCTTTCCTCCAACCTTTTATGTAGATTGATGGATTGTGGCCACCTGTAAAAGATAGTTCAACATCAGGTCACCTCTTCAGGATTACACTCTTTCTGTCACTCATCAATATCTTATACTCTAAAGGTGCCACAGTAATATGCCAAGGGTTCCCTATGCACCTCTAGCCTAACCAACCCCAAATGAAAACTTAAAATAGTCTCAAGACCAATGATTGATTTTTTTTTTTTAATTTTTAAAGTTTATTTATTTTGGGAGAGAGACAGAGAGCATGAGCAGGGGAGGGGCAGAGAGAGAGAGGGAGAGAGAACCCCAAGCAGGTTCTGCACTGTCAGCATAGAGCCCGATGAAGGGCTTGGACCCATGAACTGTGAGATCATGACCTGAGCCAAAATCGAGTTGGTTACTTAACTGACTGAGCCACGCAGGTGCCCTGATAGTTTAACTTTCTTACTCCAAGCTACTTTGTACTATCTCATTAGTAATTCTTCCTGTATTTTTCAATAGCCTCTCAATACAATTTAATATATAATGAAACATCTTAGAGGTAGCCTGTCACCTTCACATCCCACCCTTCCCTCCAAACCCCAGAATCCATGTTCCACATGGACATGTAGCTTAACACTGGTTGAGCCTTTATCCTGGGCATTCCCTTTACCTCTTTCTTGAGTTGGATCCCCTACTTCATGGCTCCTGTTTCTTCTTTGTTCTTTGTTTACTCCCTCCCTTTAGTAAACAACATCTAGTAGCTTTGTGTAACAAAGGCTCATGAAAGGCATTTCACATTTCATATGCCGAAATTCCCACAAGGAAGTGCTTTGGAACGAATCTTTTTAAGATTATTTATTTAACTTGAGCCTCCTGGGTGACTCAGTCACTGAGTGTCTGACATTGGCTCAGGTCATAATCTCTCAGTTTGTGAGTTCAAGTCCTCAAGCTCCCTGCTCTCAGTGTGGAGCCCACTTCCGGATCCTCTGTCGCCCCCTCTCTCTCTGCCCCTCCCCTGCTTGCACACTCTCTCAAAAATAAAACATTTTAAAAAAAAAAGATTACTTATTTAACTACACACTTACTGGGCCTTTTCAAACCAGAAACCCCTATCTTTCAGTTCTGGGAAATTTTCTTGCATTATTTCTTTGATAGTTCCCTAGCTTCCGAGTCTTCTGTTCTCTTTAAGGTTACCACATCTCTTTGATTAATCCTCTGACCCCTTCTCTCCTGGGCCACCTCTTTGACTTTTCCTCCTGCATTATATTCTAGCAGGTGGTGTGAGCTCTATGAGGAGGGAAACATGTTTTACTCTTTATCCCCAGTCCCTTTCCCAGGACCAGATAGATTGTGGGCAGTTATGAATAAACCTAACAAACTCTAGAGGGACCAGAATTACTTCTTTTCAGATTTGGAAACTCTTAATTGTATAATTACTTAAGAAAAAAAAACAGAAATATCAGGAAATAAAAGGACTGGAAAGTAATGAACATTGAGACAATTCAGCATAACGTCTTCTGACTCACGGCATCCGGGCTAGGCTGCTGTTTGCTGCTGTGTGAAGAAAGACTTGGCTAAACGGATTATTTGACAAGAATGTAGTGGGGATGTTAAGCTGGTTAGGAGAGCCAACTTCTTCTAAGTACTTTATTATATTATTTTTAACAAAGACCATTGCTGATTATAAAATTAATGCTTATCAGTTTCATTAAAAGGAACTGAGGGGCACCTGGCTGGCTCCATATGGTGTGCAACTTCTGATCTTGAGGCTGTAAGTTTGAACCCTACATTGGATGCAGAGATTACTTAAAAATAAAATATTTTTTTTAATGTTTTATTTATTTCTGAGAGAAAGAGAGACAGCATGAGCAGAGGAGGGTCAAAGAGAGAGGGAGACACAGAATCTGAAACAGGCTCCAGGCTCTGAGCTGTCAGCACAGAGCCGGACGAGGGGCTTGACCCCACGAACTGTGAGATTATGACCTGAGCCCAAGTCAGACGCTTAACCAACTGAGCCACCCAGGCGCCCCTTAAAAATAAAATCTTAAAAAACAACAACAACAACTAAAGTCTTACCTATTTCATAAAGCTAGCCCTCAGAAAATTAGTTCTGGGATGCCTGGGTGGCTCAGTTGGGTGAGCACCCAACTCTTGATTTTAGCTCAGATCATGATCCCAGGGCCCTGGGATCAAGCCCCTTGTAGGGTTCCATGCCAAGCATGAAACCTGCTTGAAATTCTCTCTCCCTCTGCCTCCACCCCTCGCCTGCTCGAACTTCCTCTCTCTCTCTCTCTCTCTAAATAAACATTTTAAAAAATATGTGTTTTTAAGGCAATAGAAATCAGAACAGCATTCATCCAACAAGAGATAAGGAAGACTGATATGGATAAGGGCTGAGAGAGTTGATGGAAATGTGTTATATCTTCACTGGGGTGCTGGTTACGTAGGTGTGGACATCAAAACTTGCCCAACTGAAAACCGCGTTTCCCTGTCTGTAAACTATACTGCAAGGAAGTTAACCTTGATACTTGTGTCCTCTGAAGAGATTTCAGGTCAGAGCAGTACCAGCGTTAGAACCAAACCACCTTCCACGGGTGACCTTGGTCTAGTTCTCTGTCTCTAAGTTGGGAATAATAGCAGTACTTCCCTTGTAGGATTATTCATGAGGATAGAGTGAGTTGATAGAAATAATGTCCTTAGGGTCGCCTGGCTGGCTCAATCAGAAGAAGATCATGTGACTCTTGAGCTCGGCGTTCTGAGTTTGACCCCCACATGGGGTGTGGAGATCACTTACATAAGTAAAACTTGTAAAAAAAATAATGTATTTACATCAGAAACCGTCACAAAAGGAGTTAATAGATGTTAGCTTTGATTTCTGGTTATAATGGTGCATTCAGAGAAGCTGCTACTATTTGTTACTTTAAAGAAAAAAAATATAGATTCCTGGACTGGAAGTTTACATAGATGTGTTAAATATGAATGTGGTGTTTCAGTTCTCTGGTTTTCTGTTATTATTCCTACCAGCTAAAAGAATATTGAGGTCATTACTGAAAAGAGGACACTGGAAAAAAAGAGAGAGAGAAACCAAATGATTGGTTGAAATCGGGGTGGGGGTGGGGCAACTGGGTGGCTCAATCAGTTAAGCGTCTGACTCTTGATCTCAGCTCAGGTCTTGATCTGAGTCATGAGTTCAATCCCTGCATTAAGGTCTGTGCTGGGCGTGAAGCATACTTTAAAAGAGAGAAAGAGAGAAAGAGGAAAGAAGGAAGGAAGGAAGGGAGGGAGGAAAGAAAGAAAGAAAAAGAAAGAAAGAAAGAAAGAAAGAAAGAAAGAAAGAAAGAAAGAAAGAAAGAAAGAAAGAAAGAAAGAAAGAAAGAAAATAGGGGATGTTGGTACAGTCCCTGGAAAATCTAGAATAAAGTCTTAGAATAGATGGATTTGAAATGTCTATGAGCCCAGCAACAAAAGCAAAAATAGGCAAGTGGGACTACATCAAAGTAAAAAGTTTCTGCACAGCATTTGCTAGTGTATAAAAGGCAATCTATGGACTGGGAGAAAACATTTGCAGCCCATATGGCCCATAAGGAATTAATTTCCAAAATATATAAGGAGCTCCTACAACTCAATAGCAAAGAAAACAAAAACAAAAACCTAATAACCCTTTCTCCAAAGAAGACATACAAATAACCAGCAGGTACATGTAAAGGTGCTCGACAGCACTCGTTATCAGGGAAATGCAAATGGAAACCGTCTCCCAACTGTTAGGATGGGCATTACCAGAGAGACAAAAAACAGGTGCTGGTGAGGATGTGGAGAAATTGGAACACTTATACTCTGTTGGGAATGCAAAATGTGCAAGCACTATAGAAAAGCGCATGGAGATTTCTCAAAAAATTAAAATAGAACGACCACATGATACAGCATCCCAAGCCTCAGTATTTATCCCTCCAAAGGTGAAATCAAGATCCCAAGGAGACATTAGCACTCCTGCACTCATTGCAGCACTATTCACAGTAGCCAGGGTGGGGAAACAACCTAAATGTCCATTGACAGATGAATGCATTTTTTTAAGTGGTATATACATATGATGAAATGTTATTTCACCTTTTTTTTAAATTTTTTTTTTTAATTTCTGAGAGACACACACAGTGCGAGCAGGAAAGAAGTAGAGAGAGAGAGAGAGAAACACAAAATCCAAAGCAGGCTCCAGGCTCTGAGCTGTCAGCATAGAGCCTGACACAGGGCTTGAACTCACAAGCCATGAGATCATGACCTGAGCTGAAGTCAGATGCTTAACTGAGCCACCCAAGTGCCCTGAAATTTTATTTTGCCTTTAAAAAGAAGGGTATTCTGCAACATGTGACAATATGGATGAACCTTGAGCATATTGTACGAAGTGAAATAAGCCAGTCACAGAAGGATATTCATGATTTCACTTCTGTGAGGTATCTAAAATAGTCAAAACTCAGCAATGCAAAGACCAGAATGGTGGTTGCCAGAGGCTTGGGGGGAGAAAAAGGAGGAATTGCTCATCAATGGGCGTAAAATTTCAGCGATACAAGGTGAATAAATTCTAGAGATCCACTATAAATTGTCCCTAGTCTATTGTACACTTGAAAACCTATTAAAAGGATCTCACGTTAAATGTTTTTCCTCACAATAAAATTAAAAAGATATTTTAAGTTTGTTTCAGTAATCTCTACCCTCAACATGGGGCTCAAACTCACTACCCTGAGATCAAGAGTCGCACACTCTACAGACTGAGCCATCTAGGAGTCCCATGAATGGANTGGAAAGATGGTTGTATGGAGAATGTGTGGATGGATGGATGGATGGATGGATGGATGGATGGATGGATGAATGGATGGATGGATGGGTGGGTGGATGGATGGGTGGGTGGATTAATGGATGGATGGATGGATGGATAGATGAATGAAAATGTTCAAGAGCCCAAAGGATCCAGAGTCAGTCATCTTTAGAATAAGTGCAGGTGGTATCAACTGCCTAAATGTAGGGCTCCCAGTTGCAGCCTGCCAGTGAAAAAGTCTACACACAGGGAACAGGTGCGTGGACTGAGCAACATTTGCCACACTCGGCCGGAAACAGTTTACAGGATCGTCTGTAGCAGTGCGCAGAAAATGGATACATCGCCAGTGCAGGAACTCCTGGGCTACGGCCCAAAATGGTGCAGAGATTTTGCCTCCTGCCTCACCCAAGGACTAGACCCAGTAGCACTTCCGTGCATCCAGTGTAGGGGACCAGCCCCCAGTAGTCATGCTCAACTGTGCCTGATGCTGGATGTGCCACTCACAAAGATGTGTAGGAGTTGGGGGGGTAGAGCAAGAGGGAGCTGGGGAGCACGCTTTGGTGGAGAAACCTGTCTTACGGTCGTTAGACAATGGCAGGGGACCGACATCTCTCCTGCGAGGCTCAGGTTGGGATCCCAGTCAGATGATGGCATTACTGGTTTTCCCTCACCTCCCTGCTGTTGGCCCACATGCCCCCCTGAGCATGTCCTGGGTGTCGGTGGGGGGCAGGGGGGTGTGTGCTAATAAGACTGAGACTCTGAAAATGGGTAAATCTGCTCAGGCCACAATTAAAGTCCGAAGTCTTTTAATTTTGCAAGTCCTAATAAGGTAATGCAGACACACGACATGCAACTGCAGAAAGGAAGACGGAGTAGCGTCCACGGATGTAGGGATTGTGGGTAATATTTTTCTCCCTTCCATGTATCTTATGTGTCTGTTTTCCAAAGTTTCACCATTTTTTTTTGGACAACAGCTCTGTGTCCGTGGCCTCTTCTGCAACACCGCACATCTTCTTCCCGCCCCATTTTATTTTGACCAAAGAAAGAATCAACAGGGCTCAAAGGAGCTGACTAGCTCCCCCAGATCCCACAGCTGAAAAGTGCCAGAGGCAGGGGAAGTGAATTTTAGCTCAAACCTGAGTTCTAATGCTCCACCCACCTTCCTGGGTCTCTTCCCCCAAATGGTGGGGGGCACGGCCCTTCCAGTTGCTGGGCTGATTCATCTCGAGAAGAGAGGAGGAATCTGTGAAATTATGCAAAGTTCAACTGTGAATCCTCAAAATTTTAATTTCACACATATGATGAGCTCTTTGGAAGTGGTAAGCTCTTATGGAACACCAGGACGCATGAAAGCAAATGCCTTTGGGGGCGCCTGGGTGGCTCAGTCTGTTGAGCATTCGACTGTGGCTCAGGTCATGATCTCATGGTTCGTGATTTCGAGCCCCGTGTCAGGCTCTGTGCTGACAGTTTGGAGCCTGGAGCCTGCTTCGGACTCTGTGTCTCCCCCCTCTCTGCCCCTCCCATGCTCATGCTCTGTCTCTCTCTGTCTCTCAATAATAAATAAAACGTTTAAAAAAAAAAAAAAGCAGATGCCTTTGGCAAGGCATTGTGTTTCTTATGACGCGGTTTTCCAGATAGATCCGTGAAGTTCAGTCAAAGTAGAGCACCTTTGAAAATACCCAAAAGACTATGTGACAGAATGGATCGATCTTCTCTGGGCTCAAAACTATTCTTTCTTTCTTTTTTGAGAGCATATAAAATAAAAACAGCAATTGCAACAGAACTTCTGTTCTCCAGATGTCAACTCTATTATTTTCATCTCAGCTCCTGCTAGGGGACGTGGGGAGAAATTGGCAGCGACCTGTCTTCAGCTTCTTTCAGGCACCGAGACACCAGCACTGTGGTAGGGCTGTGGTATGATGTCCCCAGTGCTGTTGATGAAATGTGTGTTTAACATTTTTTAATCCTCATCCCACCTCCTCCTCCTCCCCCCGCCCCCCGGGCCCAGCACACACACAAAAGAGCATTTATGCATTTATGCACACACGCATACAGCATCTAATTGAGTCTCTTGTCAAGAGCACTTTTAGGATTGGCCTCCATCAGATGGTTTGGATGGTCTTCCTTCTTAGACTTTGTGCCAAGAGAACGGAGAGCTCATTGGTGAGAAGGCTGTGACAGCTGGGTACCAGGAGTGCCAACCCAAGACATTAAGTGACTGGAAGTCTCCCCCACCCACTCCCAAAAGAATCCTCTTGGCTGTGATCTCCAGAGCCATCATTTACCTGGTTTTAGCTAAAGATGCTAGGAATACAGAAGTTTCTCTGAACTGGCAGGGGTTTAAGATGTTACAGAGCGCACAACCTGATAATCTAGTTCCCTGTAAAGGGGGGAAAGGGTATCGTCCCCTCCATTCCCTCCCTCCCACTCCTCCGGGCTGCTGAGCCCCTCTGGGATTCCAGAAATAGAGTGTTGCTTCTAGACCAGCTCCATTCCCCAAATCGAGGGTGCCAGCATGGGTGTGCCATGGTGCCGAATGATCTCTGGGCAAAGGAAGATGCCCGTATTTTTAAAACTGCCGCCTTATTCTTTTTCTGAAATCCCATCTCTGTTCATTTGCTCAGAGAATGGGCTTCCTTGTACAGGCATTGCCTCATGGATAAAGATGTTCTCTAAGGTTCCAAAGAGCTCCCCCGCTGCCCCACAAATCCACCAGCCTGCAGCAGGAGCTCTCTGTGAAGACCCGCTCCCTAATTTGCAAATGATCCAGAGTCGCTTGTAGACTAAGACCAAAGACCCTCTGGGATCGCTTCAAGAAGAAGACAAACCAATGGCAACAAGGACAAATGTTTTTAACAAAATGGGCTTCACCTACCCGGCTGATCACCTGCCCCACACCCCAGGTGCTGAGCTGATCAGGTGACCGATTCAGGGAGGACTGGAGGCTTGGTGGCAGGGAAGGAGGTCCCAAGTCCCACCAGATGTTGAAAGAGACACGACACTGTCATTTGCTAGTGGGTCTTGCTCTCAATCATCCTTCCTTCCTTCAGGCCCCAAGCTTCCCCCATGGTGATGCGCCTAAAAATACGAGTGGACTCACATCACTCACGCTACGCTCTGTTCTGTGGCTCCTTAGAGCTTTGGTTCCCAGCTGTTGTTTTACTTCTATGTTCATACATGAGGCACTCCCAGAAGGACACCCAGTACACTCGGTGATGGCAAGATGCAGGGGTCTAAGGAGAGCACCCCCGTGTCAGCTGAGAACCACTGACTTAACACGCAAACCCTTTCATGGCATTAAAGACGCACGCCATCCAGCCCCCACGGCCAGTCTCATCTCCCCACACTCCCTGCACCCCCTCCTCTGCAATAACTACATCAGCACCCATATCGTGCTGGTCTGAAGCCCTATGCCTGTGGGAATCCAGGCATGACTTAAATAAACAAAAAGGGACAAGTGTAAGAATAATAGAAAACGCTGAGGCTACGGCAAGCTGAAGGGCTCTTGGTCTGGCTTCACCCTTTCCATCGCTGCCCATCGGATGTTAGAGCTCTGAAAATATTTTCATTCATTTGCTCATCAAGCGGGCTCCATACCCATTTGAAAACAACTGTATTTCTCTTGCAGTATTTGTTACCATCGCATGCGTTGCAAAGTAGCTATTTGTGTACATTGCTTATCTATTTTCTGAATGCGTGCCTCTGAGGAGGAATGTAACCAGAAGCTCACGTCCTTATTTTCAGAAGCTCTGAAAGCATTATCACTTTTTTTTTCATTAACACATTTTTTTAGAGTCTGCTTATTTATTTATTTTGAGAGCAAGAGAGTGGGGAGGGGCAGAGAGAGAGAGAGAGAGAGAGAGAGAGAATCCCAAGCAGGCTCTACACTGTCAGCACAGAGCCTGACACGGGGCTCAAACCCACGAGCCGAAATCAAGAGTTGGTGGCTTAACCGACTCAGCCACACAGGCGTCCCCTTCCCCTCTCAGTTGTTAGCAGGCCTGACCAGCAAAGCTATGCCTGGGGCACAAGCATCTCTTTTGCTCATTGCTTCTCCGGAAAAGTCACACGCTGTTCTTCCATTTCTTTTTCAGCCTTCATAAGCCCCATCTAGCCACAAGGATCATCCTTGTGATGCTAAGAAGCCTGGCTGGGGCGGGGGGGGGGGGGGAGGGATGCTGGCAGGTGGCTGTGGTGAGGGTGGGTGAGATTCTGCAGACCCGTCATAAGTTTGCCCCGCACTGAATCTTTTCAAAGCTACTTTCCTACTGTTCTCCTCTTTGGAGTTCCTTTTCATTACCGGTAGGTGATCGGGGACATGGAGATCTGCTGTCAGAACAGCCTTGAGAATAAAGATCAGCTGGTCCCTCGCGGCTGCTGTGATGCGTGTCACAGGAACAGTTGAAAGAGACATGACGTCAGCTCATTGCTTCTGCCCCTCAGGTTGAGAAAGGCAAGTGCGAGAGGCGAGCCAGGTGAGCCCACGTCCCAACAGTGACTCATTCTTCTAATTATTCCCAGGATTGCGGCCATTTCTCAACATGAGACCATAGGCCCACCTGCTTCAGAACTACCCGGGCTGAGTGTTAAAGCCCGGTGTTCCCACACCCCTCTGATCTGGCGCCCAGGACTTCTGGAGGGGGGCTGAGAATCTGCAGTTTTCTGAGGCTGTTCAGATGCTGCTCTTGCTGGCCTCTGCGGAGACTGGCTGAGCCACTGAGCCGCGTCTTTGTGTCTCGGGGAATCCTTCGCACTCGCACTTCGCACTGCGCCAAGGTCCGCAGACCACAAGGACTAGGAACGTGGCTCTGCTGGCAAGTGACAGTAAGAAAGCAACTTACCCTTTCTGTGCCCCAGTGTCCTCTTCTATAAAACAAAGATGATGGCACCTGCGTGGCTCAGTTGGTTAAGCATCTGACTCTTGATACTGGCTCAGGTGGTGATATCGAAGTTCATGAGATCAAGGCCCACGTCAGGCTCTGGGCTAACAGTGGAAGCCTCTTGGGATTCTGTCTCTCTCCCTCTCTCTCTCTCTGCCCCTCCCCTGCTCATGCTCTAAATAAATTAATTAATTAATTAATTAATTAATAAGATAATGATAGCACTAACCACATAGGGCTCTTTAAAAAATTTTTTAATTACTTGAGGGCACCTGGTTGGCTCAGTCTGTAGGGCATGCAACTCTCAATCTCAGGGTCAAGAGCTCAAGCCCATGTTGATCATGGAGCCTACTTAAAAAAATAATAATCGGGGCGCCTGGGTGGCTTAGTCGGTTAAGTGTCCGACTTTCGCTTAGGGCATGATCTCGCGGTTGTGGGTTCGAGCCCCGCGTCGGGCTCTGTGCTGACTGCCAGCTCAGAGCCTGGAGCCTCTTTCGGTCTGTGACTCCCTCTCTCTCTGACCCTCCCCTGCTCACGCTGTCTCTCTCTCTCCTAGAAATAAATAAAACATAAAAAAAAAATTTTTTTTTAAAATAATAATAAGGCATATTAAATACAAGATTCTTGGCACATAGTAAGTGTTCAGTAAATGGCACCTTTCATTTCTCAGGCCAGCGTTTCCCAAACATCAGGCATTCACAGGCAACAGCCACATTTTTTGCCATGACTGCATAGCCCTCTACTAGAGTGTACTTAATATTTGTTACAAAATAACTTGCCCTTTTTATTTAGCATCGTCCTAAGAAGTGAGACCTAGGTAATAATTGATTTGATGTACTGTATTTTTTACACATTAAATACATAACTACCAAAAATCTGAAATATTTGTTCTAGATACCACAATTGTATGTCACCACCAGCAGGAAACGCCTTTCTTTTTTTTAAAATTTATTTTAATGTTTTATTTATTTCTGAGAGAGAGAGACCGCGTGAGCAGGGGAGGGTCGAGAGAGAGGGAGATACAGAATCAGAAGCAGGCTCCAGGCTCTCAGCTAGCTGTCAGCACAGAACCCGATGCGGGGCTCGAACCCACAAACCGTGAGATCGTGACCTGAGCCAAAGTCAGACGCTCAACCCACTGAGCCACCCAGGCGCCCCAACACTTTTCTAATCCAACTTCAGTTCAGGAAACAGAGACTCAGAGAGGTTAAGTGGATTTTTCAAGGTCACATAGGGAATTGTTGGAAAAGCCAAAAATGGAGGACTCATAACTAGGGAAGTGCTCTACTCTGCATCAGCCTGCTGGTTTTACGGTGTTCTTAAATTTTTTCTAATGTTTGTTTATTTTTGAGAGAGAGAGAGTGTGCGCGTGAGTGGGGGAGGGGCAGAGAGAGAGAGGCACAGAATCCAAAGCAGGCTCCAGGCGCCAAGCTGTCAGCACAGAGCCAGACATGGGGCTCGAACCCACAAACCATGAGATCATGACCCCCGGGCTGAAGCAGGACACTCAACTGACTTAGCCTGCCTGGCCCAGTCATTAGAGCATGTAACTCTTGATATCAGGGTTGTGAGTTCAAGCCCCATGCTGGGCTTAGAGCTTATTTAAATTTAAAAAATGGGGACACTTGGGTGACTTTGTTAAGTGTCTGACTTCAGCTTAGGGCATGATCTCAATCTGTGAGTTCAAGCCCCGAGTCAGGCTCTGTGTGGACAGCTCAGAGCCTGTTTGGCATTCTCTCTCTTTCTTCTAAAAATAAATAAACAACAAAAACAAACAAACAAACAAAAAAAAGATGGTCCTGAAAAGATCCCTGGGCCTCGAGAGTGGTGGAGACCTCTCATCCCACGGGGCGGCTGCCCAAGCTGGTTACACTGCTCTCAAGGCTCCCACCTCGGGGGAGCATCTAGACCTTCTGAAAAGGATGTCAGCCTGACCTAAGACTAGCCTCTGACTCCCAGAGCAGCTGTCCCTCCCCCAGCGGCAACAAGAAACCTCAGAGCTCGTTTATGGGCGCGGCAGGTGAGGCTAGGGGTCAAGGCCTGGCCTCTGACCCCGCCTGCGGCAGCCCTGCTGAAGCCCAGGGCATACAGCCGAGAGAGAAGGAAGAGGGCGCAGAGTGCCTTCTCAGGGCGCCTCTCTGGCGGCTGTTGGTGCGGACTCTCGGTAACAGCTGGAGTGTAACTTGGGCACGTGCTATGGCCACGTGGCTGGAAGGAACTACACCCTTTTGTAGAGATCCAAAGGGACAACTCCTATTGAAAGGTACTGAAAGGGGCCATTCTTTTGTTAGTCCAGTGTCCGCAAATGGAAACATTTCTATATTAAGCTGGCTACAAACGTAACCTCCCTTCAGCATGAGGCAGAAGAGGAAGTTGAAACATTGGTTCACGTTTCAGCCCTGTCTGCTCCTACTGGACGCTCAGCCCCTGGGGCAGGTGAGGCCAAGCGGCGGGGCCCTGGAGACGCCGCCTTGTGACACCCTGTGTGACTGTCGCTCCTGGCGACTGGGAATGCTGCTCAGGGAGTCCCCCTGCTGCGAGAGCAGCTACAGGCACAAGCATCAGTGTCGGTGTCGGATGGGCCTGGATTCTTTTTTTTTTTTAATGTTTTATTTATTTATAGGAGAGAGAGAGACAGCGTGAGCAGGGGAGGGTCAGAGAGAGAGGGAGATACAGACTCTGAAAGGCTCCAGGCTCTGAGCTGGCAGCACAGATCCCGAGGCGGGGCCCGAACCCACGAACCGCGAGATCATGACCTAAGCGAAAGTCGGACGCTTAACCGCCCCAGATGGGCCTGGATTCTAACGCCCCTCCCCACTCGCAGGTTTGACCTCCAACAAATTACTTAGCCTTTCGGAACCTCCGTCGCCTCATCTATAACACTCCCATAGGTTTGCCAGAAAAATTAAGTACTTTCTAGAGAAAGTGCTTAGTGCAGCAGGGGTCCCTTTTTTTTTAAATTTTTTTAAAGTTTATTTATTTATTTTGAGAGAGAGAGAGCAAGCAGGGGAGGTGCAGAGAGTGAGAGAGAGAATCCCTAGCAGGCTCCACACTGCGCAGAGCCCAACATGGGGTTTGAACCCATGAACCATGAAATTATGATCTGAGCTGAAGTCAAAAGTCAGACGCTGAACTAACTGAGCCATTCAGGTGCCTTCCCACGCTTTTTTAAGTTTATTTATTTTGGGGGGGTGACTTATTTCATTGTGCATTTTCCTAGACTGAATAATCATATGTGATAAAATACAATTAGCTTTGTTTTTATGTTTTATTTATTTTTGAGAGACAGAGAGTGAGCAGGGGAGGGGAAAAGAGAGAGGGAGACACAGAATCCGAAGCAGGCTCTAGGCTCCGAGCTGTTAGCACAGAGCCCGATGCGGGGCTGGAACCCACAGCTGTGAGATCTTGACCTGAGCCAAAGTCAGATGCTTAACCGACTGAGCCACCCAGGCGCCCCACTTTCAAGAACTTTTATGGCTTTAGGTTTTGCATTTATATCTATGATCCATTTTGAATTCATTCCTGTATATGGTGAGGGGTATGAATTAAAACTTATTTTAAACAAAACGTTAAAAAAAAACCTTTAGGAGTGCCTGGGTGGCTCAATCAATTAAGTGTCTGACTCCTGATTTCAGCTCAGGTTATTGTCTTGTGGCTCATGGGTTCAATCCCTGCATTGGGCTCTACGCTGGCAGCTCGAAGCCTGCTTGGGATTCTCTCTCTCTCCCCTTCTCTCTGCTTCTCTCTCTCTCTCTCTCCCTCTCCCTCTCCCCACCTCAAATAAATAAAACATTAAAAAAATAAATAAAATAAAATATTCAAAAAAGCGTGCCTAGGTGACTCAGTCAGTTGAGCATCTGACTCTTGATTTCAGCTGGGGTCCCGATCCCAGGAGCATGGGATCAAGCCCTGCACTGGGCTCTGCACTGAACATGGAACCTGCTTGGGATTCTCTCTCTCTCTTCCTCTGCCCCTCTCCCCTGCTCATGCTGTCTCTCTCTCTCTAAAAATAAAAATACACACATGCAAAAAAGCATGTGAATATCCAATTGTCCCAGCGCCATTTGTTAAAAAGAGCATCCTTTCTCCACTGATTTCCTTTGTATCATTGTCGAAAATTAGTTGATAAAGTATGTGTGATTTTATTTCTAGATTCTCTAGTCTACCTGAACATTGTTTTTTAAATTTGTTTTATTGTGAGGAGCACCTGGGTGGCTCAGTCGGTTAAACATCTGACTCTTGATTTCAGCTCAGGTCATGATCTCATGGTTGGTGAGATCGAGCCCCGCGTCGGGCTCTGCGCTGACAGCTTGGAGACTGCTTGGGACTCTCTCTCTTCCTCTCTTTCTGCCCCTCCCCTTCTTGAGCATGTGTCCTCTGTCTCTCAAAATAAATAAATAAACTTAAAATTTTTTATTTTGTTTTATTGTGGTAAAAATATATGTAACTGAAAATTTGCTATCTTAACCATATTAAAATACACAATTCAAAAAAATACAATTCAGTGACATTATATTCATGATGTTCTTCAATCATCACGATTTTTTCCAAAATGAAGTCTTTCAATCTTTTTTCTTTAAAAAAACAAAACAAAACCAAAAAACCCCTGAGAATTCGGAATAGCCTTCCATCACACTCCTAGCTTTGTTTTAATATGAATACATAATGCCAGCGCTCCGGAAAGATGCACCGTATCTAGCCTGAAGCCTCTTGTGGATTCCACGGCACCCCCTCCACCCCTAGGTTGTTCTCACTCCCATTTGAGAACCATGGAGGAAAGTAGAAGTTACAGGGACCTTAGAGGTGACCTTGAAGCCCCTTCATTTTAGAGGCGTGAAAGCCGAGAACTGTGATCCCGTGCTGGTGAATGACAGAGGCAGCTGAGAAATAAGAAACGCTATTTTTGTGCCATGAGGGGTTTGCATCAAATCCGGTGCCTCTCTCCGTGAGACCCGGCTTTGGTGAGACCGCTTCTCTCCCTCTCAGGACACCAGAGAAGTGAAGCCGGGCAACCCTCCATAGAGGGTCGACTTGAGATTCATCCAAGACATAAGCGTGCCCCAAAGTCAACAGAAGAGGGGGGTGGACAGGAACAGAAGAGCCCAGCTCCCCGTGGGATTTTGACCACTAGGAAGTGGCCACTGAAGACAGAATGCTTAGAAAGAGTTCTTGCAGGAGGCAAGGCTGACACCGGCCAACGATTCCTGCTCTCAGGATGGATTTCCGATCGTCACTGCAAGTAGAAAACGGTCCTGTTCACGGACCTGACTGAAGAATACTAATGCAGCCTTGCTTCTTCTCATTTCTGGCTATTATCTTAGTGTTCTCTTCCCCCAAACACTGAGAATTGTGATCCGATTTATCATATGAAATGGGGTTTCTTGGCAGTAGCTTTAAGCCACTACTCTGATCAGTCACTCACCCTGCTCACAAATGCATATTTTCCTTTTTTTTCCAAAGTGTATTTCTGTTGTTAGTAATCTCTACAATGTGGGGTTCAAAGTCACGACCCCGAGATCAGGAGTCACATGTTCTTCTGACTGAGCCAGCCAGACGCCCCCAAACGCAAATTTTCTTAAGAAAAGCACAAATTTTCTTAAGAACAATCACAACATCCATGGCTAACGATTATCGAGCACCTACTATGATGCCAGCCGTCACTCTACGCACTTTGCATAACTTCTCAGAACTCAGTGAGATGGGAACTATTATGTTCCTCATTTTCGAGAAGAAATGGAGGCCCAGAGAGATGAAACAACTGGCCAAAGAGCACCCAGCTCGCCTCAGCTGTGTCCCAGAGGCCTTACCTGCTATATCACAGGCATCTCCCATCAACACTGTGGTCTGGACATGCCCCCTTGACCTCCGTAACGTGATTTACGGAGGCGGTTGTGAACGTTTGACAGCCCTGATGAGCCCAACGGCCGAGCGTGCTGGTGGCCATTTGGAAAGTACATGAAGCCGGGGACTGGAGGGACGCCCAGCCTCCCGGTGGGCTCTGAGTCACATAGGTCAGCCGGGGCTGGCCGGCTCAGCCTGTCGCCCTCAGCTGTCTCTCTTGCGTTGCAAGGCAGAGCCGGGGCTCGGAGATGGGAACTGCCATTTATAAGCTCTCTGGCAAAATCAACTTTCAGGTGAAGAAAACCCACATACCCGGTAGGTTATGTTTGCTTTGGAGTCGGCTAGCACCTGGGCTACTGGGACGAGGAGGACCTCCATGTTGGTTTGATTGTCTTTGCCTTTGATGTGATAGAAAGACCCAGCTGGGCTTCAGGGCTGGAGATAAGTGCTTCAACGGGGTCTGCTGTTTTGGTTTCTCGTCATCTGAGTTCGTTTAGGAGCCAGTTCCCGAGTCAGCTTTATTTCTTGTAAGCAAACGTGCTTGCAGAGTTAAACGAAGGATGGAGACCACAGAGCCTTGCAGCTTCTTTCTGTTACAGGACAGCTCGGTAGGCTTAATTTTCCATAACAGATGGAACATTAACTCCAGCATTATTTTGACCAGTTATAAATATCAAAGACATGTGTTTTGCCGTTCAAATTCTTCGTAAAGGGCTCAAGGCCTTCTAAGCTTTAGTCCACTGCTCCCAAATCTTTCTTGAGAAGCAATGGAAAATTCACTCAGGCTTGTGGCGCTGGAAGAATTGGGGGGGGGGCGGCGGTCAGGCACAGTGGCACACCTGTGAATTCAGGGGAGCTCCTGGGGCTCCACCACGTTAACGAGTGGGAAGATGCCTGTTCTGCCCCGCCTCCCCCGCCCCCCATAACGTTACAGCACTCGCCACACCGTACTGTGAGCACTGCTGCTCTTACCCATTCCTCCCACCGAGGCCAGAGACTGGGTCTCCTATCACTGCACTGAGGCTTCTCTTAACGGTCTAATAAGCCCTGGGATAAAGTAGGCACTAGCATTTTTTGCATGGACTTAAGAATGTATACATGCATGGGGAGCGTGGGTGGCTCAGTCAGTTGAGCGTCTGACATCGGCTCAGGTCATGATCTCATGGTTTGTGGGTCTGAGCCCTGTATTGGGCTCCGTGCTGACAGTGTGGAGCCTGCTTGGGATTCTATCTCATTCCCTCTCTCTCTGCTCCTTCCCCCACTTGGACTTTCTCTCTCTCTCTAATAAATGTATATATATATACACACACACACACATGAGGAATAAGTTCTGCAAATTAGTTGAGTTTGACTCTAGAAGCTGTGGCTTCTGGTAACCTTTGTGGTTTTTTTTAAATATTTTTATTTCTAGGAGAGAGAGAGAGAGAGAGACAGCGTGAGCAGGGGAGGGCCAGAGAGAGAGAGGGAGATACAGACTCTGAAATAGGCTCCAGGCTCTGAGCTGGCAGTCAACACAGAGCCCGACGCGGGGCTCAAACCCACGAACCGCGAGATCATGACCTAAGCGAAAGTCGGACGCTTAACCGACTAAGCCACCCAGGCGCCCCTTCTGGTAACCTTTGGATGCTGTTCTGTAACCCAGGTCCCTGGTACCCTCCTCTAGGATTAATCAGGGCATCGGCACACAAAACTTTTTTTTTTTAATTTTTAGTGTTTATTTATTTTTGAGAGAGAGACAGAGACAGAGAATGAGCTGGGAACGGTCAGAGAGAGAGGGAGACACAGAATCTGAAAGCAGGCTCCAGGCTCTGAGCTGTCAGCACAGAGCCGGATGCAGGGCTTGAACTCACAATCTGTGAGATCCTGGCCTGAGCCAAAGTCAGATGCTTAACTGACTGAGCCCCCAGGGGCCCCGACACACAAAACATTTCAGTGATGCCAATGACGATGTAGACTGCTTTGTCCTCGGCTAGAATAAACACTGTGAACAGATCCCCACTCTAAATTTTCCTGCAGGGTTCTGCTTACCCAGATACTACTTTCATGGGTGAAGTTATTTCATAATAAGGTCCCTTAAGGACTTAATAATGTATTGGATTCTATTAATAGATGAGTATTGTGAGAATTCTATTTGCAGGTGAACAGAGCTGTATATTGTTCTTGTGAAAACATTTACATCGGAAAACAGTTGGGTAGTTTCCTCAATAAAATAAACAGAGTTTAATATGACCCAGCAATTCCATTCCTAGGAATGGGACAACCCAATGTCTATCAACCGATGAGTGGAGAGACAGAATGTGGTACTTTCGGGCCATGGAATAGTACTCAACAATAAAAAAGAATGAAATTCTGATACATGTCATTACAATGTGAGTGAAAGAAGCCAGAACACAAAAGGCCACAGATTGTAAGATTCCATCTATAAGAAATGTCCAGAAAAGGCTAATCCCCAGAAAGTAGATGAGTGGTTGTCAGGAGACAGAGGACAAAGGAAAAAGGAGCCACACTACCGGGTGAGGGATTTGTTCTCGTAGTGAATGAAATGTTCTGGAAGTAGATAATAGGGATGGTTGAACAACATTATGAATACATTTTTTAAAAGAAAAGACCACATTTTATTCCCTAACATGTAATTGTACATTATGTGAATTTTACCTCAATTGAAAACTTGCAGAGGCACCCAGGTGGCTCAGTCAGTTAAGCAGCTGACTTTGGCTCCAGTCATGTCTTATGGTTCATGAGTTCAAGCCTTGCATCAGACTCTGTGCTCACATCAGCTCAGAGCATAGAATCTGGTTCAAATTCTGTGTCTCCATCTCTATCTGCCCCTCCTGCACTTGTGCTCTGTCTCTCTCTCAAAAAATAAATAAACATTAGAAAAAAATTTTTAAAAAAAGAAAACTTGCAAAAAAAAATTTATAGCGGCTAATTGCACCTTTGCAAAATATATTCACGGATGTATTATGTTTAGATTCCAGTGAAGGCCAAGACAGCCCAGGCTGAATGCTCCACATACTGTGTGAACAAATGGGCCTTATGCAAACACAGGTTCATTACCCCGGATCAGATGCTGGCTTTTGGTTTTGGGGGCTTCCCTTTCCCTCCGCCACATGCATCTAACCTGGAACCACCTGTGCTCTCTTTCAGAGGGGAAATATATATGCCACTCTTACTGCCGAGACCTAGTACATCTGGATTATCCACAAAATGCGAAATTAACGAGCTGCGAGCCCACTGGCGAAGTAAGACATTCGTGCAGAAAGAACACTCAGGTAGGCACTGTTGGGGGACACTCTGGTTGGGCGACCCCATCTCTTCTGTGTCGGAGAGGATGGCCCTGTGGCTCTGCAGGCTCCAGCCTCGGTTCCTCGTTTGCCATTTCTCCCTCCCTCGGGGCCTGTCCAATCAGAAGCTGGACTTACGGGCTGTGACTTTAGAAACAATCCGATAGAATGTGTTGATAGCTCATCCAACAGATCTGGGATAAGATCGGAGGCATCCATGTGCACGACTGCTTGTCCAAGGTCTTGAATGTGGCCTCTTGCCAGGCGCATTCCCCGCAGCTGAAAGTAGGGCATGAAGTGCGAATGAGTGTGGGTTGTCTCCATCCGATACAGAACCTCATCTCGAGGGGAATCCATCAAAGCAAGGGTCTCCCGCTGACAGGTGGGGCTCTACTGCCCAGTACCTCCTCCTCACTGCCCCCCGCCCCCGGCCTTTTGCTGAGATTCTCCAAAGGAAGGGGGTGTGAGAGCCGGGACACCCGCTCCTCTGCAAACTTGACTATTTCTAGCATCTTCTCTCCTGACACATCAAGCTTTTTCTTACAAAGTCGGCTTTTTTCTCCCCGCTAAGGTTGAGGACACTTGCATTAAATGCTCTTTGATTGTCTTGGCAGTTTCTCGGAGCGCACTGGGGTATCTGAATAGGATTACTGAAATTAGGCAGCAATATTCATCTTTCTTTCACATGTGAATAACGCTGTGATTCAATTGGAGGCCGTGAGGCTGATGATTCCTCATCGCCCCTTGACCACTGCTGAGTACAACAGCCCAGACCCGCAGTTTTGTCTGTGGCTTGTTTTTCCCCTAACAAAGTTCTCTTGATCAGAGCAGTGATGGCTGTTGCGAAGCGTTTGTTCAGCGTGTGTGGTTCACATCTGCTGAATTCCTGTTCGACTTCATTATACTTGGCAGGGGCCCCGGATGTGAATGGGGAGTCTGTCAAGGGCTTGAATGACAGCTATTCTGGCGAACTGATGGCTTCGTTTTAAGTAATGACTGATGTGAATTTTACAACTGGAGCCTATGGGAGTTCCAGCAAAGTTGTGCCAGCCTTACAGCTAACCTCAGAATATGCCTTCATCTCAGGGAGAAAAGCTTGGGTTAGAGATGCAGTTTGTAATTTAATAGGATGACTTTGGAGTGAACAGAGAGGATAATAGAAGTATTATGAGAAGGTCTAGGGAGAACAAATATATGCTTGTTCTGCCTGGAAAAAAAATCTAGGGTTCAAGTGCAAGGTTTAAACAAATGCTTTAGGAAGCTTCTCAGAAGGTACCTGATCTACCAGTGCTTGAATAATTTACATTCTTTGCATGTACAGATTCTTTTAGAAGTAATACGGAGCTCTCCTACGTGGCTCTGAGAGTGTTGGAAAATGGTAATTTGGTACTTAATTCATTTTAGTTCAACTATTTTGAAATTGTAGAATATAAGATCTAGAAGTTGGCATTTTGGGGAGTCCCAGATGTAGTTTGCAAGACAGAGCCACAAAGAGCATGTGAAAACAGTCTTCCCGAGTGGCTGAGTAAAAACTCCTCTGTATTAGAGGAAGAATGCCACCACCTGGGAATGCCACTCTAGCAGATCATTTCCTGGACATACATCTGGGGAATAATGATACGCACCTCTCCTGGGGTGATGAGAATCAGATTAGAGCTTGAATATTGTTTTTCGTGAGGCATACCCAAAATCTGGTGCTGTAATATATGGTTTCAACATTCTACCTAATTGATCTACTCTTGTGAATTGGGGTTTGATACTTGGATTTTCTCTTCTTGGCTCTAACCGTGCAAAATGATACGTGCAATGGTTCCAATGATTCTGAGTGTTGGCAATATCTCTAGCCTCAGGATATTAAGCCTCAAGATACACACTTTTGGAAGTCTGTATCAGCTGATTGCGTTACAAGATCACTCAGTCTAATTGTAATCCCCGGTGCTTTGGCCACTGACAGTAGCATAAACTCCAAGATGGTTTCACTTCAGTGAAGACCCTTGAATAATTCAAGTAGAATCTCCTAGAAAGCATAGAATTTGGCCAAAGAACCAAGAAAAGAATGCCCTCACTCTTATTTTCCTGCTGCTTTCCTATTTGGTGAAGACTTTGAAAGATTGTTGAAAAGCATTTTTCAACTATAAACCACACTGTAAAATATATTTATGAACCTCGGATTTTAATGAAACCTGTTATTCAGTATCTATATTCAACACCCTGAAGATGATGAAACTAAAATCTGACTGACTTTGCAAATCAAATCGCTTCTTTTTAAGTTTATTTATTTATTTTGAGAGAGAGAGCACGAGTAAGCATGAGCCAGGGAGGGGCAGAGAGGAGAGAGAGAGAATCTCAAGCAGGCTCTGCGCTGTCAGACACAGGCTCAATCCCACGAACTATGAATCTGTGACCTGAGCTGAAACCAAGAGTCAAACTCTCAACCAGCTGAGCCACGCAGGTGCCCCAAATTGCTTTTATAATCCATATATTTTTGTTATTATGAAGGTAATACATGATAATTACAGAAATTTTAGAGAATGTAAAAAAGTTTAAGAGTGTTAACATTAAAAAAAAAAAAAAAGAAAGTATTAAGCGGCACCTGGGTGGCTCAGTCAGTTGAACATCTAATTTCAGCTCGGGTCATGATCTCGTGTTTCCTGAGTTCGAACCCCACATCAGGCTCTCTGCTGTCAGGGCAGAGCCCACTTTGGATCCTCATCACCCCCTCTCTCTGCACCTCCCCCACATGTGCTCTCTCTCTCTCTCTCAACAATATATAAACATTTTTTAAATAATAGTAATTTTTAAAAAGAATTAACATTGCCTATAATCCACTACCCAGAAGTAGTTACTCAGTATTCAGTATCTTTCTTTCCTCTTTTTAAAGTGTCTATCGTCAGGGTGCCTGGGTGGTTCAGTCAGTTGAGCATATGACTCTTGATTTTGGCTCAGGTCAGGATCCCAGGATTGTGGGATTGAGCCCCATGCTGGGCTTCACACCGAGCTTGGAGCCTGCTTAAAATTCTGTCTCTCCCTCTGCCCTCCTCCCCTGCTTGTGTGTTCTCTCTCTTTCTCTATAAAACAAAAAAAAAAAAAATGAAGTATCTATTTTCTATATGTATTTCTTGTAAAATTGGAATCATTAGATAGATAGATATAGATATAGATATCTCCATTCTCCATTACAATGTGACCATTTTATCTATCACTCTATATTCTTTGAAAACATGATCTTAAAGATAGAATATTCATCTTGTTAATGTTTTATATTTGATTTAATAATTGTTTTAGTGTTTCTTACTATTATAAAAAAAGCTACGGTAACATATTTCTATGAAAATCTTTTTTGCATGTTTCCATTTATTTTTCTTAATACAGATTCCTGAAGAAGAGCAATTTGGTCAAGGGCTTTCATGGCTCTTGATACAAATTTTCGAATTCTTTAATAGAAAGTTTGTACCAGTTTGTACCCTCACCAACAATTCCTAAGCAGGCTTATCTCACTCTAAATTTACCTGTAGTCTCCTTCAGAATGTGTTCCATTAAAACATATTTTTAAGTCCTAGTCCCTTAAGACTTGGTGGGTGAGGTGGGGAAATGAATGAGTGTCTGGGTCTATTCTGATTTTTCAAAACGGTGATTGGTGGGGCACCTGGGTGGCTCCGTTGGTTAAGTGACTGACTCTTGATTTTAGCTCAGGTCATGATCTCATAGTTTTTGAGACTGAGTCCCGCCGACTCCGCCTGTTTGGGACTCTCTTTCTCCCTCTCTCCATCTGCCCCTCTCTGTTTTTGCTCTCTCTCTCTCTCAAAATAAATAAATACACTTCAAAAAAAATTGTGATGGGTGATTTTGTGACTCCCCAGTCTAGTCTTTCTCAGAGGGGAAAAAGACCCTTTATGCAGAGGGTATGGGGTTCATGATCAGTTGTCCTCTGGATCTTCTGAGAGCAGATCTTCTTCCAGAGTAGGGAATGAAATGGCAGGCCTGAGTGTGCTAGCAGACAGGAGTAAAGGAAGGTACAAACGGCCCACCACCACCTGTGTTTCTGATTGAGGCGAGGGCGGGGATTTAAGGACGAAGGGTGTTAGAAAAGATATCGGCGATTAGGAAACCAGCCCCCTGTTATTAAAATCCCTGAGGGGTTTGACTACATGTGAGAAGTTGTCTGTTCCTCTTTTACCTCCAGATCCCTCAGGCCGTAAGGTCACTCTTAAGTCACTGTGTGTTTTGTTTCCTTGGTTTTAGGACGTTAAACTATACACTCAGATTTTTAATTACTCCCCCCAAAAACAGCAATTATTAGGTTCAACCCTATGTAACTGCCATTTTCGTAGGTCAAAAATTGGCGACTACCAGCTAACTTCGTAAGATGCAAAATCAAATGTATTCTTCTTCATCATTATGAGTTAATGGTAACGTTTTGTGGTGGGAGCACCTGTCGTGTGGCCTCTAACGCGCCCTCCTTGGGGTGGGTGTAGACTGGTGGTTACCCACAGGACAGCCTTCTCTTCTGGCCCCATGGAGAGGAAGGTGGGGATAGTGGGATTTGTTTGTGGCAGAAAAGCCACCAGAGGGCACTATAGCATTGGTTACCGTCAGTTTGCGTGTTTGCCACAGATTCCAGTGAAAAACACTAAATATATAATAATTGCTAGTATTTATGCGTACTTGTGGACAGAACGAAGGTGTAAAGATACCAGGTCATTATTACTTTTATTAACATCAATTCAACTTCTGTATGCTTGCCATATTTTTTTTCATTCCATGCTTACCACAATTGTATCAGCAAGATACTATTTTTATTTTTACAGATGAGGAGAGTGACGCATACAGAGGTTAGATAGTTTTACACATGAGAAAAATAAAACAGATTTTATCTACAGGCTCAGCCCCCTCTTAAAGCCTTCTTTCCTTCCCTCTCTCTGTTTTATCTTTTCCCACGGGCAATGCAAAGGAGATATATTCTTGCTTAAAAAGAAGAAGAGCTGAAGCTCATTCCATAGGGCCAGCAACCTTTCCAGCCCTGCCTGCTGGCTGCTGAAGCAATACCACAACTGGCCACCCCCAAGCCTGGTCCCACACACTGTCAGGCCACTTCTTCTATGACTCCTTGTCCCTCTCAAGCCTGCCTGAGATGACTGTTTGAGCTTGCTTTCAGCCTTATTCAAATTTAGAGGGGTGGGTCGGGGCGCCTGTGTGGCTCAGTTGATTAAGCCTCCAACTTCCGCCCAGGTCATGATCTCACAGTTTGTAGGTTGCAGCCTTGCGTCAGGTTCTGTGTCTCCCTTTCTCTCTGTCCCTCCTCTGCTCATGCTCTGTCTGTCTCTCTCTCAAAACTCCATAAATGTTTGGAAAAAATTAAAAATAAATTTTAAAAAATTCAGAGGGGTGGGGGGCAGACAGGAGGAAAATGTTATGACTCTCCACAACCCCTCAAAGATGGCGGCTATACAGTATGTGCACAAAGTATTTCCGCACTGTGACTAAGCGCAAGAAGCTACAAGGCACACCTCCGAGCTAGCTACGCTAGCTGGGCGGCCTTGGCTTAGTCATTTAACCTCATCCTTAGTGTTTATGCAACAAACATAGTACGAGCTCATTCTTAACATTGTTGTGGAGATTTAATCAGTGCATAGAAAGAACAGTACTTAGTCCAGTGGCTGTTAGGAAACTATTCCATTAAGGTTCACTGTTACCGCCATTTCTCCTTACAGCCTGTAAGGTAGGCATTTAGCAGAGAACCTGGCTCAGAGCACAGTGTGTTGAGCGCTAATGGTTAATGGAAGAGGAAATCTGAGTTCCCAAGAGGCCAGGCGACCTACCGAAGGTCAACAGCTAGCATTACAACTATAAAATATTTTCAAAATTGCTTTCAATTTTTTGGTAGGTGAGACCGAGAGACATGATTTTTAGCGAGCTTACAAAAGGCACACAGCACGGTAAAGCCACACTACACAAGTGCTGGAAACCTCCCAAGAGCCTTCAGAAAAGGCCTGGTGTTTGTTAGTTGGGGTTCTCACAACGCAGTGCCACCCCTACCCCAGATTTAGGGAAGCCTTAAAGTTTATTTAATTTAAATATTGTAGTGTGACTCTCTGAACAATTAGCATTTCCTTTATGCTTTGTTTGTTTTTTTTTTTGATGTTTATTTATTTTAAGGGGAGGGGCAGAAGGAGAGGGGGAGAGAGAATCCCAAGTGGCTCCACACTGTCAGCACAGAGCAGGATGCGCGGCTCTGTCCAACGAACTGTGAGATCATGACCTGAGCTAAAATCAAGAGTTAGACACTTCCAGCTGAGCCACCTAGGTGCCCCTATGCTTTGTTTTTAAAAGAATATGGGA